>NC_041393.1:107376657-107473439 GCF_002162155.2 Triticum dicoccoides
ATATATATATGAATGAATGAAACTCAACACAAATGATGGTAATAAAATAAAATTGTGAATATTGTTATTTACGCACTTCATATTGTTTGTCGGAGTAGCCCCGCTCACAGGTCGTGTGGCGGATGGACTCGCAAATGTAGTATCCACAGAAATCATTCCCTTGTTCCTGCCACAACTACTTTACAAGAAATAGAGGTCAATCAAACTGATAATTAGCAAGCATGCTAAATGGTATTGATGAAACTAGCGCTTTAATCACTAGGAGATGCCTGGAATATGCTACTATATAGTACTTACTTTCGGGTGCCGAAATTGCAGCTTCTTCGGTAGTCCCGGAGCTTTTTTGGTGAATTTTCTCCAAGCCCTGCCATACAAAGAAAACAATTACTTGATATCAGAAATGAACAAAGTTGCTGATATGGTGGATAATGATCGATTTAACTTACTTCTCGAGCATTTCAGTCATGTCCACATACTCCTTGGGATCTTTTCGCTTGGAGTCTAAGACAGTTACTACTCCCTTCTCAAGCTTAATCTCTAGGAGAATATAGTGGTAGCTGCGCACACATGCATAACTCATCAATATTACATTACTATAACCTGGACTATAAGGAAACCGAATATGCCACACGACAGTAACACTCACTTGAAGTTGTAAGGAAAGAGTATTATATCTTTGTGTTCATTTATTTCCAACGATCGTAGCAAGTTGGCCTCGGTTTCTTGGGCACGATATTGAACCTCAGTTGCATCTATGAGATACGTGTTAATGAACCCAATATCTCCCACTTGTCTTTTCTTCAATTCAGCGATCTTCAATCTGCATAATATAGTGAGGATAATTATAAATACATGCAATGAAAGGGATGAGTTATATAGAGAGACTTAATGACGGAAGTAGTACTACTTACAGACAGTAGGAGGTGACCGTTGCTTTATCGATGGCCAATTGATTGAAAAACTGATAGAACTCCTCAAATGGAATAGGCAACAGTTCAATTCCAAGGAGGTCATGCTCCTTTTTAACTCTCACATACAAAGTATTCCTCCCCTCAGACTCTTCGCAGGTTTTCATGTACCAATCATGCAATCTTCGCATCATCGTTGATAGAGAACTTTCATCTTTGACAAGAGGCTTCCCGTACTCGTATCTTTGTATCTGCACCTCCAAGATATCATAATGTACATCGTCGGGCAGGTAATCTGCAGGATTGCCATAACCGGGCACCATCCTCGGATCGACGATGTCGCTAGCAGGCACCTTGAGCGGGGGGCACGATTGCTTCGCTTGTTCGCCGAGCTGGGCAATTTGTTTCCCAGCTCGTCGTTCTTTCATCCTTTGATCACTTTTAGTACTTCCCGACCTCTCCGCTTCGGCAAATGCCTTTCCAATAATGCGCTCATAGTTGCCTTTCGGCGGAGACTTGGGTGGTTTTGTCAGGGCAGCCAGAGTGCGCTTCGCTTTCACCGGATCTACCTTCTCCTCCGGAGGTGGATGTCTCTTTGCTTTCAACCCTTGAAACCAGTCATCCACTTCGGTCTGCGCGATCTTCGCGTTTTCCTCCTCGCTCCTCTCGTACGGTAACTTCTCTGGAGTCTTCAGAGAAGGACCGAATCTGTATCTCCTCCCGCCTTTGGCTGTACTGCTAGACGCCGGCAGAGTAGACGGAGAAGATGTCTTCTTTCCTTGCTTACGAGGCGGAGGAGAAGGACTGCAACGCGCTGGAGCAGCCGGAGCAGCGGCGGGTCTCTTCCGCCCTTGATGACGAGGCGGAGAAGGAGGAGGCTGGCTGCTCGGGCGCGCCGGTGCAGGCGGAGAAGGAGACAGAGTGCCGCCACGCGCTAGAGAAGGAGCCGGCCGAGTGCCCTGATCGTCACTCGCCGGAGGAGGAGGCGGTGGAGGAGGCGGAGTGCCCTGACTCGCCGGAGGAGGAGGAGGAGGCGGAGGTGTCCAGTTCGGAAGGTTGATGAGATCCTTCCGCCATAGGCATGGAGTCTTCAGAGCAGAACTCAGCCGATACTCCCCTTCACCGGTAGGGTGGTCAAGCCGGAGGTCCTCAAATCCCTCCGTTATTTCATCGACCATCACCTTAGCATATCCTTCTGGAATCTGCCGGCAGTGAAAAGTTGAGTCGGGTTTAGTAGGATAAACAGAGCCAACAGGTGCTGTGATTGCTGCTCTGCTCCCCGAAAGGATTAATGCCATCCGCGCTTAAAGCAAACCATACGTTCCTTGGGTCCTTTGCAAACTCATCCCAGTACTTTCTCTCAATTTTTCTCCACTGCGACCCGTCAGCGGGTGCTCTCAACTTCCCGTCTTTCTAATGGTCCTCACTGTGCCATGGCATCAACTTGGCATGCTCTCCGTTTCTGAACAGATGTTTCAACCGTGGTATTATAGGAGCATACCACATCACCTTCGCAGGAACCCTCTTCCTGGGAGGCTCGCCGTCAACATCACCAGGGTCATCTCGTCTGATCTTATACCGCAATGCACCGCATACCGGGCATGCGTTCAGATCCTTGTAGGCATCGCGGTAGAGGATGCAGTCATTAGGGCATGCATGTATCTTCTCCACCTCCAATCCTAGAGGGCATACGACCTTCTTTGCTGCGTATGTACTGTCGGGCAATTCGTTATCCTTTGGAAGCTTCTTCTTCATTATTTTCAGTAGCTTCTCAAATCCTTTATCAGGCACAGCATTCTCTGCCTTCCACTGCAGCAATTCGAGTACGGTACCGAGCTTTGTGTTACCATCTTCGCAATTGGGGTACAACCCCTTTTTGTGATCCTCTAACATGCGATCGAACTTCAGCTTCTCCTTTTGACTTTCGCATTGTGTCCTTGCATCGACAATGACCCGGCGGAGATCATCATCATCGGGCACATCGTCTGGTTCCTCTTGATCTTCAGCAGCTTCGCCCGTTGCAGCACCATCGTGCACATCGTCTGGTGCATCTTGATGTTCAGTAGCATCACCGTATTCAGGGGGCACATAGTTGTCATCGTACTCTTCTTCCTCGCCGTCTTCCATCATAACCCCTATTTCTCCGTGCCTCGTCCAAACATTATAGTGTGGCATGAAACCCTTGTAAAGCAAGTGGGTGTGAAGGATTTTCCGGTCAGAGTAAGACTTCGTATTCCACATATAGGGCATGGACAACACATGAAACCATTCTGCTTGTTTGCCTCAGCCACTTCGAGAAAATCATGCATGCCCTTAATGTACTCGGAGGTGTGTCTGTCACCGTACATCCATTGCCGGTTCATCTGCGTGCATTATATATAATTAAGTGTGTCAAAATCATTACAGAACATCATGAATAGATAATTAACTGACCAAATTAATAGAAGTTCATCATCACATAAAAACCAAAGTACATACATAGTTCTCATCTAACAACATAAAGCTCTGCAGAGCATCTAAATTAATTAAACCATACATTGAAACTATGTAAAACATTTCAATGCGAAAACAAATGCGATCATAATCGCAACCAAGGTAACAACTGATCCAACGGCATAATGATACCAAGCCTCGGTATGAATGGCATATTTTCTAATCTTTCTCATCTTCAAGCGCATTGCATCCATCTTGATCTTGTGATCATCGACGACATCCGCAACATGCAACTCCAATATCATCTTCTCCTCCTCAAGTTTTTTTATTTTTTCCTTCAAGAAATTGTTTTCTTCTTCAACTAAATTTAACCTCTCGACAATAGGGTCGGTTGGAATTTCCGGTTCAACAACCTCCTAGATAAATAAAATCTATGTCACGTTGGTCGGCATAATTTTCATAAACAATAAATGAACCAATAGTTATGAAAAGATAATATATACCACATCCGAATCATAGACAGGACGAGGGCCGACGGGGGCGGATACCAAAACCATCGCACTATATAAGATGCAATAATAAAAGTAAGAAAATAATACAAGTATCTATCTAAACAAACAAGTAATAATATTTTTCCTTTCAGAAAGAAGATAAGAACAAGAGGCTCACCACGGTGGTGCCGGCGATGAGATCGGCGCGGGTGATCGACGGCGATGAAGACGGGGACGGGGCGTGACGGACCGCTAAACCTAGATAAATATTGAGGAAAATGGACCTTGGCGGTCGAGCTTGGAGAGGAGAAACCTTAAGTAGTGTGGCTCGGGCATTCCATCGAACACCTTGTGTGCATAGGAGGTGAGCTAGAGCACCACCAAGCCCTCTCCCCCTCGGCCAGAAAAAACAGAGCAGTGTGCTCTGCTCTTGCGCGAGGGGCTATATATAGGCAGCACCATTAGACCCGGTTGGTGGCATGAACCGGGACTAAAGGGAACCCTTTGGTCCCGGTTCATGCCACCAACCGGGACCAATAGTGGTGGGCCAGGAGCCAAGACCATTGGTCCCGGTTCGTCCCACCAATCGGGACCAAAAGGTCCGGACGAACCGGGACCAATGGCCCACGTGGCCCGGCCGGCCCCCTGGGCTCACGAACCGGGGCAAATAGCTCCATTGGTCCCGGTTCTGGATTGAACCGGGACTAATGGGCTGAACTGGCCTAGGCCATTGCCCCCTTTTCTACTAGTGTAGACAGCTTCGGGCCCCGGGAAACATCATCCGGTAAAAACCCTACATGCTGTTTGAGGCTAGATCTCATTATCATCACGAGGGAATCGCCGTAAACCGGCTCTCCTCTAGTTGTGTCTAGCCCTAAAGATTGTTTCTTGCTTGTCCCTCTTTGGGGTGCCCTGCCCCTCCTTATATAAGTTAGAGGGGCGGGTTACATGTGGAGTCCTTTTAGGATTAGGACTAGTCTCCCTTCTAATACAAACCGGATACAAGTCCGGGTCTTCCTTGTAAAGTAAATATTCCTCACGCCTTTTCTCTTAAACCGGCCCACCATAGCGTGATCCGGCCTTCCATAAACCGCCCGTTGGGCCACCGGGTCTTGTCGCTCCTTTGACCCGCCTGCCGGATTACCAATGAATCGTAAACCGCCATGTCCAAGTGGGTCGCCAGTGAACCGCCAAACTCTAGCCGGGTCACACATCCGGCGGTTTATACCGCAGGGTATATCCCCGACATTAGCCCCCAGTTTAATTTGGATTCATCCATGTTAAACTGATCTGCAACATAAATACAAGAACAAATTTGTCGGGTTGTTCTCCGGCTTAAATATTCTTGTAGACCGGCACTTGATTATCCTTGAATCCTTGTCACTTCCTTCTTCTAGAAAATCTGGTTTAATAGGCCAGCTTCATAATCAACTTGCCGACATTGGTTTCTCATAGAAAATGTATTGTGAAGAATAACTCCTTTGATTCAGCTCCCAATGCTTAAAAACAATATTGGTCCTTGAAATACTCATCTGATCTTCAGACGGTTTAAGAATGTAAAACTTGGCCGGTTTAAGAATGTAAAACTTGGCCGGTTTACAAATATTGATGGCACCGGATCATAACTATTTGTTGACATCAGATTTTGAAAATATACCTCTTATATACCCATCACATGTAGCCCTCAAATCTTAAGAAGGTAACATAGTAACAGCTTAAGATTTGCTTCAATCTGAATGTCACAAGCTTGAAGAAATCCAGTTTGTTCATCTCAATCACTAGTCAGAACTGAGTATTCCGCATATGTAGCCCCCAAGTGCCGGGTTGTCATGCTTGCAGCAACCTGGGACTTGTATTTTCCTGATGCTCATAAAAACTTCAACCAGTGTAGCCCCCAAGGGTCGGGCCATTATGCAATAATGAGCAGGGACTTTGTAAATATAATCATGTAAACTTTGAATAGCAACGGTGTAGCCCCGAAGGGCCGGGTCAGTAAGATAATATTGAGCTGGGACTTTGATATATACTTCAATAAAAATAACCTCATATGATGTAACCCCCATCATGGGGCTTGAATCCATGTCCACAAGTTTAAGAGCCTTGTGCTTTACCAACTGAGCAGTGGACCCTTCAATGATAAATGAAATTTTGTGTATCTTGAATTGTTGACAGAAGCAATTGGTAGCCCCCAAGGGACGGCTCATTATAATGTGATGAGTCGGGTCTTTAATAAGATGAGCAAAAAATGACTTTGCATTAGCCCCCAAGTGTCATGGTGCATGCTTGCAGCGACATGAGACTTGCATATTTGATGTAATCTCAATTTGAATAATGTAGCCCCCAAGTGCCGGGTTGTAAGCCTGCAGCGACTCGGGACTATTCCTTGAATTGTAGAATAAATCATATCCATTGATAATATGATAGCCATTGCGCTAAAGCGGCTTTGAAAACCTTGATCATAATACTGGTTATTGATAACCATAATAAAAATCCAGCCATGTTGGCTATTTGAATAATATACCCAATGATTTATAAGCGCATAATTCCAATGGCGCGATCCAAATATATGCTGGCGACTTATAGTCCAAAGCCAGGCCGGTTTAACAATCACCGGATTATATGTACTGACAACTTGTTTCTGCATGCAACAAGTTTAAAGTGTCCTGGCGGTTTACCACCGGACGGGTCATAATGACCAACTTATAACCCAGGTTTATAACCAAGGCTGCACTTACGAATAACCAAATATGAAATACATCATACCTGTGATATTGAATCACATCATTGGTTTACCAACTTTTTGTAGTAAGGGTGATAACCGAAATCTTGAGTAAGATAACTCCCCTCATATTTTGCCGGGTTTGTAATAAAACAGTGTCGTAGATTAAGTCATACTGGGTGATGATTCACGCCAGATGATCCAGGCTGTTGACAGGGAGTCAACGCCAAGCCGGGTTAAGAGACTCCGGTTTAAAATTAAGGTCTGTCAACGAGTAGTTGCAAACCAAGCCGGTTTAAAGAATATCGGGCTAAGAAGATGACTGATCAAGCCAAGAAAATCGGTTTAACATAAAATTCAGCCAAATCTCAAATGAAACCGTGTAGTCGAGGCTTTTTGGGGGCTGCCAGGCCCAAATGCGAGGCTTTTTGTGGGCTGCCAGGCCACTGAGTTGAACCATTTAACAAAGCCTTTTAAGATGGACCTCCAACTAACCAATCACCGTTTTAACTTTGACAAGTGCAGGGTCTCAAGGAGAGTAATTGTCAAACGTTCGGAGGGCCATGCCAGGAAGACCTGGATAGGAGTGTCGTACTTGATGAAGGCAGGTTAACCCGGGGTTTTAGGTAAATGTACCAGGCTTCCAAGCCGTGGGTCGGTACCTAGTTACAAGGGTCTGTTCAAACTCCTGTGTATTTGACACAAGGAGTCCCCAAGTAACGTGATGAGCTGTGCTCATTAGGTGCCTATATTTGAGTTGTGCATAGCATCGAAACTCTCTTTGGCACTTTGGGTGTGAAGCTCCCAAGCTTTGTGGCGTGATAGCCGGTTTAACAGGTAGTACTCCGCTTTGTCAACTGAAGCCCCCATGTGATATATTTCTGAGCGGTGCTCGCCGGGTGCCTATGTTTGAGTTGTGCTGTGCAACAAACTCTCTTTGGCCCCTTATGATAATATTGGCTTGATAGCTGCATCAAGAGGGTAACAACGCTATGTTCTCTTTGGTGAATACACCTATGTTTAAACAGGAAGCCCCCAAGTGATCATATGAAGATGAGCCCATAAGACAGGATACCCATGTTTGAACCGCGCGTCAGGGCAGCAGGTCCTCTTCGGCCACCATTAATTTTTTGCAAGAGATAAATTCTTCTTGAACTGGTATTTTGACACGGATTTAAGAGCTTTGAAAGCTTCATGATAGATAAATTTCCCTTGAATCGGATTGTAAACCGGATATTTGGAGAGCTTCAACGCTTTGAGAGAAAGATGTCCCTTGAACCGGATTTTCAACCGGAATCCTTTCTGATGACCCGGAACTTCTTCATTGAGCCGTGATTTGTAACTGTGATATACTTTTTAAGCCGGAAATTTTCTGACGACCTTTATATTTTTATCAATATAATAGTAGCCTCCGGGACCGGGTTATCTTTTCCTCCATCGTCCTGGGGTTCTGAAACTTGTTGAAACTGGCAAGACTTGCTGAACCATATCATCGTAGCCCCCGAGTCTTAAGATGACTCAAGGAGTTGTCTAGAGATTCTCCGTGCTTGACCATAGCAGAAGATATATATCATTGGCGTTGATAACGCGATGTGAATCCACGGAAGGTTGAGGTGACTGCGGCGGGTTATAAATGATCCCGTATGAGCCGTGTCAGCAACTCGGCCAATGGTTCCTTCCAACTGGCTGTTTGAAATTGACCAAGCTGTAGTGGCAGCGATTTGTACGCATGTCCATTAATCCATCCAATGTAGACGACAGCTGAATGATAATTTGCCTCCAATATATTGGAAGAAAAACCGGGCTACCCAAGCTGTGACTTGCTCATACTCAATAAATAACTCATGCAAATAGGTGCGGCCCGGTGTGTTGATGTAGACCCGGCCGTGAGAGACGGACGGTAAAGACGACCGCAATATTAGAGGCAGCTCGGACAGATGAACCGGCCGCGGTGTTGTTGTTGTAGACTGAGCCACAGAGGCGGCGATTTGCATACACATTTGTCTGAACAATGCAATATGGTTGGATGTTGACGCTGGATAATATCGGTGCGGGCTTTATATCCATGATATAATGATCATTCTTGTAGTGAATAATTGTTCTGCATAGAGAACATCGCAAGCCAGAGTAATTGATCCTTTAAGGAAAACAATATGTAATATAAAAACATACTGGATGGATTTCACCTGATATGTGAGGCCAGAAATTATCCACCGCGGAGTTTTATGATCACCACGGTGAAGCTGAAATCAATCACGGTCGAGTCAGACGAACCGGCAGCAGCGTTGTAAGCCGGTGCGGGCGAGCAAGTTTGTCCTCCTTGTTGTAAGCCGGCGCGGGCGCGAAAAACGGTCACAATGTTGGAAACGGCCCGGACCCGGGCGATACAAACATGGACGCGGACGATGAGGCAGTCATGCGTGCGGACATAACGGGGGCGGCAACTTGCACAAATAATGTTGTCGCGCATCCTTTATGCGACACCTTTGCAAAGAATAATGGTCCTGCGAAAAATTATCATAGACCAAGTAATGGTTCTTTGATGAAACAATATATACTAAAAGTAGATAGAAAAAATAGCACCTGATATATTTTGTCTGATGAACGCGGACACTGATGATGTATATCGTCCGGATGATTTTTCTGATGTACATGATACTTATGGTCCTCATGTAGTACTCTCGTGAGAAGTACTATTAGTAGTGGACCTTGGATTTGATTCTCCACGTCATGTAGTACACCGTTGTTGATTGTTCGCCACGTAGCGTCGGGCTTGCAGCTTTTGACAGCATGCTGCCGCCCCACATGGCCTTTCTTGTAATTTCTATCTGAGCACGTGTGGCTGTACATCACAGTTCTTGTTCGCAGGTAGCAGTAACCTGTTGATATACGGCTGTAGGTGAAAAAATTTCCTGGGATTTGATCCGGCAGTGGTGGTGAGCTAGCGGCGCAGTGGTGGTGAGCCAGCCCAAGGCAGAGGTAGATCGTAACAGCTGGAACAGCGTACGGAAAGGTGGGACAGTGGCTTCGACCACGGCTATGGCCAGGCAGCGACTCGCAGACGGTCCTTGAAGCAGCCCAGCAGTGGAGGGCGGCTCAATCCGTCGGGAGCGGCGATCCGAGGCGAGGCAGCTTTCCACAAGGGCGAAACAGCGACAGACGCGCGAGGCGCCCCGCAGCTCGGGAGTCCGGGTCGTGGCCGGCCCTGTTTCCGGGTCGTGGCCCCCTTGTTCTTTGAATTTTTTTTTCAGGCGGACTCATGTACTAATTTTCTTCCATAATTCTTGACTCAGTCTCCGTCTCCTGGTAGCTTCCTTGTGTGCGTGTATCAATCGAAGCTTGACCAAAGGAAAGAACTGATTTGGTTTCAGATCCCGTACGAGGCAAAGATGCTACCGTGTACTTTTTTGAACGTGATCAATCTTCACGTCAGAAAAAGGTACCAGCAGCAATAATTTATTCCCTTTAGGACTTGGAGTCTAGGAACCGCGGACACGGAATAGTGAAAAACTTGGGACAACTGCAGCACTTCTGGTGGGATATGCTTTCTTTGGCGACTTGTGATCACCCTCGCCGTACAGCATGCAACCCTAAAATCTGCTGTCATCAAAAAAAACTTTTGTCTTGGTCTCTTCAGATTACCACAACACATGAGGCGGCCGTACAGCATGTAACCATAAATTCAATCTCAATCTTATATCCGTTGTCGCAGAACGATTCGTCAATCTTGATTGATGAACTTTATAGTTGATGCGGATTTTCCACGCCGGCTCTCGTTGAGTCGGAAAAATTGTGAACTTCTCGACCCATAAAAAAGATCCCTCAAAGAATTCAACACCACCGTGCGCAGCCCCACGGTGGGCGCCAACTGACGTGGAATTAACACGTCAGATGTCCTTAGTATGAGGACTTAGTCGCGAGACCAACGCATCTATGTGGTAGCTTGAAGGGGTTGAACGTAATCGAGAGACGCAACACAAGATAAGGGTTTTAGACAGCTTCGGGCCCCGGGAAACATCATCCAGTAAAAAACCTACATGCTGTTTGAGGCTAGATCTCATTATCATCACGAAGGAATCGCCGTAAACCAGCTCTCCTCTAGTTGTGTCTAGCCCTAAAGATTGTTTCTTGCTTGTCCCTCTTTGGGGTGCCCTGCCCCTCCTTATATAAGTTAGAGGGGCGGGTTACATGTGGAGTCCTTTTAGGATTAGGACTAGTCTCCCTTCTAACACAAACCGGATACAAGTCCGGGTCTTCCTTGTAAAGTAAATATTCCTCACGCCTTTTCTCTTAAACCGGCCCACCATAGCGTGATCCGGCCTTCCATAAACCGCCCGTTGGGCCACCGGGTCTTGTCGCTCCTCTGACCCGCCTGCCGGATTACCAATGAATCGTAAACCGCCATGTCCAAGTGGGTCGCCAGTGAATCGCCAAACTCTAGCCGGGTCACACATCCGGCGGTTTATACCGCGGGGTATATCCCCGACAGTTTGCGATGAGACAGAACAACAAAAATGGGGCTTTGTGGGCCCAGAACCATCAATAAATTTTGACTTTGTTTCTCCTCACATTGCAAATTACAACGCAATAAGTAATTGCACATTTGTTCACATAGATCAAACTAATATGTGTTCACACGTAGCACTAGGCTATAAAAGCAACCCACTCAAAAATTACTTCACAGTTCCTCTCCTCATCACCTACAAAACTGGTCTTTCCTGTCAAGTCGTTCTGCCATGACCGGTAGGAGTTTTGGGTGGGCATATAACCAGGTAGCAAAGACCAAGGTCGCTGGAGCACTAGAGAGGTCCCACCGCGAAGCAGCAGCCGCAGCAGAGATGTCTCGGCGCGCCGCGGAGCCCTCAAACAAGCTCTCACAGGCACACGAGGGCTCTCACAAGCGCACTTGTTGCATCGGCGATCGGGACGAGCTGGCGTTGCTGAAGTCCTTGGCTGGCGATGACGACATTCTCGCTGGCTTCATTAAGCAACAGGAGCTTGTCGACGGCTTGATGAAGCTACTCGAGATCAGCGATGCCTCGGTTGACAAGGCAACCGGCCTCGTCGAGCAACTCATGGGTGACAATGCGAAGCTCCTCAAGGCACTCACCAAGAAGGAGGATGAGGCCATCGGCTGGAAGATGCTGCATCAGCAGAGCGGTGCCTCGAGGATGACGCTGACAACAGTCATCGAGGAACCAATGGGTGACTTGAGGAAGATCTGGATCGAGCGCGAGCAGGAGGTGGAGGAATCCGTGGCCACTTTCAAGCAAAGTCATGAGGAAATGAGGAAGGAGTTGGAGGATGTTATCGTCCGACGATCCATCGAAGAGTAGATACAGTAGTGATCTAGATCGTTGTACGATTTCCTTCTTCTCTTGCCCCCGTGTCTTGTGAACTTTGCCACATGTGGCATTTAAAATTATCCAGAATATGTAAGACAATTATTATCTGCGCCATTGTAAATTTGTTGTCGTACTATCTGTTGCCATTTTATTTGTAGTCGTATTATCCGTGCCCTATGTGGCAATTTAAATTAGGCCGAAATACGAGTTGAAAACATGAACAAAGCAAATGTTGCCATCGGATCACAACAAAACACCCTCCATCCACCCCTAAAAAACCCTTCGTCCAGGCACTTTAATTAACCCATTAAGGGCGAAGTTTTGAGTGAGGTGGGCTGCGGCTGGTGCATGGAGGTCAAAGAGCTCGCTTCCTGGTGAGCATTGGTAGCCTTGCTGCTCGCATGTGTCCCGTCGAGCCTGCAAGGTGGACAGGATGCACGCGTCCCGTCGAGCCTGCGCGGCGAACTTCTCGCACGTGTCCCATCGAGCCTGCACGGCGGACTTCTCGCACTCGTCCCGTCTAACCAAACAGTGGCACGCACGCCACTGAGTATGGTTAAATATTGACATGGTTCATATGATACAACCATTTGTGATATTAACGTGTCAGCTTATTGTTTCAAAAAGGACTTCATTGGCTACTAATATGTGCGCCTCTTCTCAAACTGGATGATTTTTTTACCACGACATATATGTGCCATGTCATGAAACCATGCCAAGTTTCATGTTTTTTGGTATGTTTTTGATTTACTAGGATTTAAAAATGGAGATTGTCAATGTTTTAGGACGACGACAAGTTTGTAATTCATTCCTATTCAAATGAGACCTAAACATGCATCCAATGACAGATGTACGATTTCCTACCCATTTTGTGCTTGTAGTTCCAATTTGAATTATGGACTACATTTAATGCGTAGAAAACTTAATTAGTAATATATACAATGGCCAAACGAACCCTAAACATGCACCCCAAGGACACATGTACATTTTTTCTAGCCATTTTGGTGCACTGGAGCATGTCTTTGTAGTTCGGATTTGAATTATGGACATTAAATGCCTAGAAAACTCAATTAATGAATAAAAATGGTCAAATGAACCCTGAATAATTTCAAAGTTCAGCGTGAATCCCCCGTTGTTCCATACGTGTTGCGTGTAGAAAATAATACGGGGCTACAAGAGGGAGCAATTATCGTTTGGCCCACAAGGGGACACGTTTCCCTATCGAAACCACGAGGGTTCTTGCGACAGGCTCCGGCTTATAACAGGTTTGTAATAAAGTTTGGCCCAAATTGGCAATGTTTTTACCACGACATATATGTGCCATGACATGACACCATGCCAGCTTTAATGACTTTTTGGTGAGTTTGGATTTTATGGGGATTTAAATCCCGAGATTCCATATGTTTGAGGACGAGCCAGGACGCCGGTATGGTTGTAATTCATTCCCATTCCTGGCATGGGACCTAATTAAACATGCACCCAAGGACACACGCATGTACAATTTTCTAGCCATTTTGGTGAACTTGAGCATGTATTTGTAGTTCAAATTTGAATTATGGACATTAAATACCTAGGAAACTCAATTAGTGTATAAAAAGGCCAAACGAACCCTGAATAAGTTTAAATTTCAACATGGATATCATGTAGTTCCATGTTGCCCGTATAAGAAAATACAAGGCGAAAAGAGGCTGTGATTACATTTCGATAACAAGGGGAACACGTTTCCCTATCGGAACCACAAGGCTTCTTATTGAGAGAAGCTCCTGTTTGTAAGAGGTTTGTAATAAAGCTTGGCCTAAATTGGCAATGTTTTTACCACGACATATATGTGCCATGACGTGACACCATGCCACCTTTGATGACTTTCTGGTGAGTTTCGAATTTTATGGGGATTTAAAACCCGAGATTCCAAATGTTTGAGGACGAGCCAGGATGCCGGTACGGTTGTAATTCGTTCCCATTCCTGGCATGGAACCTAATTAAACATGCACCCAAGGACACGTGCATGTACAATTTTTCTAGCCATTTTGGTGAATTTGAGCATGTATTTGTAGTTCAGATTTGAATTATGGACATTAAATGCCTAGGAAACTCAGTTAGTGTATAAAAAGGCCAAACAAACACTGAATAAGTTTAAATTTCAGCATGCATATCATGTAGTTCCATGTTGCCCGTAGAAGAAAATACAAGGCGAAAGAGGCCGTGATTACATTTCAACAACAAGAGGAACACGTTTCCCTATCAGAACCACAAGGCTTCTTGTTGAGAAGAAGCTCTGTTTTGTAAGAGGTTTGTAATAAAGCTTGGCCCAAATTGGCAATGTTTTTACCACGACATATATGTTCCATGACGTGACACCATGCCACCTTTGATGACTTTCTGGTGAATTTTGGATTTTATGGGGATTTAAAACCCGAGATTCCAAATGTTTGAGGACGAGCCAGGACGCAGGTACAGTTGCAGTTCGTTCCCATTCCTGGCATGGGACCTAATTAAACATGCACCCAAGGACACATGCATGTACAATTTTTCTAGCCATTTTGGTGAACTTGAGCATGTATTTGTAGTTCAGATTTGAATTATGGACATTAAATGTCTAGGAAACTCAATTAGTGTATAAAAGGCCAAACAAACCCTGAATAAGTTTAAATTTCAGCATGGATATCATGTAGTTCCATGTTGCCCGTAGAAGAAAATACAAGGCGAAAAGTGGTCGTGATTACATTTCGACAACAAGGGGAACACGTTTCCCTATCGGAACCACAAGGCTTCTTGTTGAGAGAAGCTCCGATCTGTAAGAGGTTCGTAATAAAGCTTGGCCCCAATTGGACAATGTTTTTACCACGACATATATGTGCCATGACGTGACACCATGCCTTCTAAAGAGATTGTCCATTTTGCACACGAAATGCATCCAGTTTTTGCCTTAACCCTCTCAACTTTTTAGAACATGCTATGCAGGTGAAATGATGATACCATATCAACTTTGAACCATTTCATAGTTCATTTGAAGTGCTTTTCAATTTCAGGGTCATTTAGCTCAAAAAAAACAATAAATGCATGAAAAGTACCAAATGAAGTCAGAAAGGGTTGAAAATTGATGATGTGGCTTTGAATGGTGCATTTTGAACACACAAAAAGTCTGGAGTTCGAATAAGTTCAAAAAAGTGAAATCCCTTTGTAACAGATGAGTTTTCGTTCGAAAACCTGATACTTTGAAAGAGAATGTCCATTTTGCACACGAAGTGCATCCAGTTTTTGTCGTAACCCTCTCAACTTTTTAGAACATGCTATGTGGGTGAAATGATGATACCATGCCAACTTTCAACTTTTTCAGAGTTCACTTGAGGTTTGTAATAAAGCTTGGCCCAAATTGGACAATGTTTTTACCGCGACATATATGCACCATGATGACACCATGCCAACTTTCATGACGTGACACCATGCCAACTTTCGTTTATAATTTTTCTAGCCATTTTGGTGAACTAGAGCATGTATTTGAAGTTCAGATTTGAATTATGGATATTAAATGCCTAGGAAACTCAATTAGTGTATAAAAAGGCCAAATGAAAGTCGTGTGCCTAGCAAACCATGGATGATGACGCCACGGTCTGAGTCATGCATTCTAATTGGCCAGAACCCAAACCCCACACGGATCGTACGTCTGCACCGTTGGATGCTCATAGATCAAACGACGACCCTCAGCCCTTTCGACAACACATGCAGTTGGCTAAGCACTATGCGCATGCGTCGTCTAGCTCATGCTACCTTCTCTTGTACATTTTCTAAACAGGCTACCATTTCCCTCCACTCCTCTCATCGGTTTCCCGCCTCTTCTCCCATCGGTTTCCCGCTACCAGTGTCAGTGCTCATTGAAGGCTAGGCGGCGACAAACCAGCCATGGCACATAGTTTCTTAAAGAACAAATGTGCATGATAGGAGGGAGTAGGTCCCATAGGGTGACCAGCGTGAGAAAAATGGTGTAGGTACTGGCTTAACCATGTGCGATGCAAGTGCGCTGTAAAATCAACACGACTGCATAAGCGCAAGCGAATGGTGGAGGTACTGGTTTAACCATGTGTGATGCAAGTGCGCTGTGAAATCACCACGACTGCGCAAGCACGAGAAAAATGGTGCAGGTACTGGCTTAACCGTGTACGATGCAAGTGTGTTGTAAAATCACCATGATTTCGCAAGCGCGAGCAAAATTGTGCAGGTACTGGCTTAACCGTGTGCGATGCAAGTGCGCTATAAAATCAGCACGACTGCGCAAGTGCGAGCAAATGGTGGAGGTACATGTTTAACCGTGTGCGATGCAAGTGCGCTGTGAAATCACCACGACTGCGCAAGCGCGAGCAAAATGGTGCAGGTACTGGCTTAACCATGTGCGATGCAAGTACGTTGTGAAATCACCACGACTGCACAAGCGCGAGCAAAATGGTGCAGGTACTGGCTTAACCGTGTGCGATGCAAGTGCGTTGTAAAATCACCACGACTGCGCAAGCTAAAGGCGAGTGAGTTTATTTAGAAATTAGGACAACCCGTATGCGATAGACCAGCTAGCTAGAAATATAAAAACAAACTACCCGCCTTGAGTGTAGCAAAAATCCGCGGTTCCGCCACTTTTCGTTATTATCATACACGCATAGTCTTATTGGACCGTGCGCGATCTTGGCCACTCCCGCCCCGCATCAATTCCTTTACCCAAATTTTAGTAGCAGTCGTACTTCAACCATCAGCCACACTCCTTCAGCATGGATCTTATAGTAAAATTGCTGTAGCCGAGGCATTTGAACCGTCGCCCTCCCTCGTCCACCACCATCTCCGCGCACCATTACTAAAAATTTCAGTAGCCGCGACATATCCTCAAACACCACAATACCCCTCCCCACCACAGTCCCCCCACCCGCCCCTCCTCCCTGGAACCCTAGGTCGCGGCCGCCGCCGGCGCCTCCGCCAACCCATGCCGGTCTGCCCGTTCCTCCTAGCTTAGATAATAAAGTCTAGGTTACACAGCGATTCCCATACCGTCACCCCACTCCCCTGAGTTTCTAGATGAGGCCTGTGGTGTCCCTCCCCCCAGATCCACATCCCCTGCTCCAGAATGTCGCAGCCTAAGCTCGACCACATATCCCGGGGAGCCCGGCGAGCGTTCGGCCAAGAAGTGGTTTATCATGGCCTCTTTGGCGGACGTTGGTGAGGTGGCCGCCATTTGCCCCGACCTGTCGATCCCGGAGCAACACATCACCGCGGAAGCTGGCGAAGATGTTGACTACATTGTCATGTCGAAGGCTTCATGTCAGCGGGCTTGCGTATTACTGTATCTCGGGAAAGCTGGCTACGACATCAAGCTCGTCGACAGCGACGGCTTCACATGGGCCATGCCACATGTTACGTGGTCCATCCCCAACCCCTCTGGTTCAACCGATGTTGATCTCTTTGACGGCCCTGCCGCTAATCTCCTCTGCCAAGCGGTCAAGGATTTGCGATCCTTATACGCCATCGAGCCCATTTTGTCATTTCTGAAGGACATGTTCTACGGCGGCAGCTTGGAATCCTCAATTGCCAAGTCATATCTCATCGACCACGACCACGACCACGAGGAGGGCACCCACAAAGGTTCTTCCACCATGGGTCTGTGCTCTTCCAACTGGAAGGATCCCGTCCATGAAATGTGAGTCAACATCCTATCAGCAAATCTTACCTTTTCTAGCTTGCCAACCCGTACCCTTTGTTGTAGTAGCATTTGTCGTGCGGTGCTATAACTGTGTCGTGTTTAATTATTTCAGTTATGCAAAAATGTATTGTTCAATAGGGCTATGTGATGTTAAAGGTATGAATTGTCCACTTCAGTTTCATGAATGGCCATATTTGGTTGTTTATAGTGAGTAGATGCCTTGTTTATCTGTGTTTGGTTGTTAGGTTGGTTGTAGTGAGCATTTTTTCAGTTATCGAGCCGATGCCTTGTTTATATGTATTTTGTCTTAGTTTGGTTGCAGTGAGCATTTGTCCAGTTATCAAGCAGATGCCTTGTTTATCTGTATTTGGTTGTTAGGTTGCTTTTTTAGCATTTGTCCAGTTTTCAAGCAGATGCCTTGTTTATCTATATTTGCTTGTTAGGTTGGTTGTAGTGAGCATTTGTCCAGTTTTCAAGCATATGCCCTGTTTACCTATATTTGCTTGTTAGGTTGGTTCTAGTGAGACTCTGTCCAGTTTTCAATGGATATATTTGGTTGTTATAATGATCATGTATGCCTTGTTTATTTCAGTCATTCACAATGTGGTGTTCATTATGTGCAAGTCGGAACGATGCCGCTCGACTGCATCAATACCAGTTTGAACGGCTATATTTGGTTCCAGTTATGACTGGTGTAGTTAACACATGCCCTTTATTTTAGTTTTACACATTTATACAATGATGTTTAAGCATTACCTATGTTCTATTCATTTTCAACGATACCAGTTTGAATTGCAATATTTGATGGCTGTTAAGCCTGCTGTCGATAACATTGCCTTCCATTTTATATATGCTTTAACAGCATGCTGAAACCAACACATTCAAGCTATCATTTGGAGATGATGTTGTTTACCTTTGCTATATTTGTTCGATGTTAAGGTTGCCGTACTTATCATGCCTTTCCACTACTTATGCAGGACAACAACGGGAGTGGCCACCATTTTTCGCCGAGGTTAGCTTCATCCCTCGACTTGTACTCCCCCGGTGTTCCATAATGTAGTGCATATAGATCTAGGCCTGGACACTTGTTAGCTTCTAATATTGACTTGTTGCTTGTAGGTACATATGCCCTTGGCAAGGATCCATGCATCGACCCTTTTTGCGTATGGGGCAATGAGATATTCATGAACAAGCATCAAGTGAGGAAATTGATAAGGATTATTAGCAAAAAGATACGAATGGTGGCAAGCAAATTATTTGTTTATGCTCTATCCAACACAATGAGCTGTAGGATGGTAACTACAAACTCTGTAACCTTCTCTTTTTACTGCATATAATGAGTTGTTAGACAACAATGTCGGAATCTTTTTTGTTCAAAGTGGTTCCCGAAGCAGTTCACTCAAGATTACCTCGCAAAGTACATGATTGGTGGATAGGCAATGAAGGTTAAAGTATTTCATCCAGACTACAATGAGCATCGATAAGTCGTAATGAAGACCATGAAGGATGGACGGGCAGCCATCACAAGGGGTTGGCCTAGATTCGTGCGTGCATTACGCATGGAGGAGGGCACAATATGGAAATTCCGCTTCAGCTTCTCCAGAAACCAAAATGTCTTTCGCCTCTCTCTTTACAGTCTTTAGTACAACTGTGGTTCATCATTCTTTACTTGGTGCTTCTGTAGTTCTTCAGAATATGTACCTGTGCATCGAATTATGCATTCGTGGTTGAACCTATATTTGTAATAAACCTGGTTGGATATGAAATGAGTGATTGCCTACTTTCAAATTCAAAATGGTGATTTTTAGATTAGGGATTAATTAGGGATTACACTGCGCATGGTTTGCAAAAGTGAAACGTCTACGATAGACGTGGAGATCAGACACGTTTCTAGGATCCACCACGTGTGCGATCAATCTCCACCGCACACACGATCAACCAGGAAAAAACGTGTGCGATCAATCTCCACTGCACACATGATCAGCCAAGAAAAAACATGTGCGATTAACAACAACATCGCACACAGTTCTTTCTTATTAAATGTTTGCGATAGTCCCTTATCACACACGCTTCAAAATTATTGACTGTTTGTGATGTTGTGCGCATCGCAAACGTTTGGTACTTCTTGGATTAACTGTGTGGGTGTACACACTAACGGAAACGTATTCCTTGGATGGACTGTGTGGAATGTACATACGAACGGAAGCATTTAGCGGGGGCTGACTGTATGGGATGTAGTTACAACCGGAATCGATTTCGCCTGTATAAATTTTTTTAGCACTACTGTACGTATACCAGATGACCCACAAGTGTAGGGGATCTATCATAGTCCTTTCGATAAGTAAGAGTGTCGAACCCAACGAGGAGCAGAAGGAAATGATAAGTGGTTTTCAGTAAGGTTTTCTCTGCAAGCACTGAAATAATAGGTGATAGATAGTTTTGTGATAAGATAAATAGTAACGAGTAACAAGTAAAAAAAGTAAATAAGGTGCAACAAGGTGGCACAATCCTTTATGTAGCAAAGGATAAGCCTAGACAAATTCTAATAATAGTAAAGGATCTCCCGAGGACACATTGGGAATTATCGTCAAGCTAGTTTTCATCATGCTCATATGATTCACGTTCGGTACTTTGATAATTTGATATGTGGGTGGACCGGCACTTGGGTACTGCTCTAACTTGGACAAGTATCCCACTTATGATTAAACCCTATTGCAAGCATCCGCAACTACAAAAAGGAGTATTAAGGTAAACCTAACCACAGCATTAAACATATGGGCCCATATGAACCCCTAACGAAGCAACGCATAAACTAGGGTTTAAGCTTCTATCACTGTAGCAACCCATCATCTACTTATTACTTCCCTATGCCTTCCTCTAGGCCCAAATAATGGTGAAGTGTCATGTAGTCGATGTTCACATAACACCACTAGAGGAAAGACAACATACATCTCATCAAAATATCGAACGAATACCAAATTCACATGACTACTAATAGCAAGACTTCACCCATGTCCTCAGGAACTAAAGTAACTACTCACAAAGCATAATCATGTTCATAATCAGATGTGTAATAGTATGCATTAAGGATCTGAACATATGATCTTCCACCAAGTAAACCAATAAGTATCAACTACAAGGAGTAATCAACACTACTAGCAACCCACAGGTACCAATTTGTGGTTTTTGATACAAGATTGGATACAAGAGATGAACTAGGGTTTGAGAGGAGATGGTGCTGGTGAAGATGTTGATGTAGATTGACCCCCTCCCGATGAGAGGATTGTTGGTGATGATTTCCCCCTCCCGGAGGGAAGTGTCCCCGGCAGAACAGCTCCGCCAGAGCCCGAGATTGATTCCGCCAAGGTTCCGCCTCGTGGCGGCGGAGTTTCGTCCCGTAAGATTGCCCACGATTTTTTCCAGGGTAAAAGTGATGATATAGCAGAAGATGGACGCCGGAGGCCCACCAGGGGGGGCCAAGAGATAGGGGGGCGCCCTATAGGGGGGGCGCCCCCTGTCTCCTAGACAGGGTGTGGGCCCCCTGGCCTATTTCTTTCGCTCATATATTCTTAATAAATCCAAAAAGTTGTTTCATGGAGTTTCAGGACTTTTGGAGTTGTGCAGAATAGGTATCCAACTTTTGCTCCTTTTCCAGCCAGAATTCCAGCTACTGGCATTCCCCCTCTTCATGGTAAACCTTGTAAAATAAGAGAGAATGGCCATAAATATTGAGATATAAAGTGTAATGACAGCCCATAATGCAATAAATATTGATATAAAAGCATGATGCAAAATGGACGTATCAACTCCCCCAAGCTTAGACCTCGCTTGTCCTCAAGCGGAAACCGAGATCGAGAAATATGTCCACATGTTTAGAGATAGAGGTGTCGATAAAAATAAAATACGGACATGAGGGCATCATGATCATTCTAATAACAGCAACATATATAGATTTTGTCATATGATTTCTTATGCTCAAGTAATAAGCAATTCACAATGTCAAGTATGGTTCATAAACTTCATTGGAAACTAACAAACTATAATCTCAGTCATTGAAGCAATTGCAATTTATCGTAACATCAGAAAGAGTCAATAATTGAGCTTTTCAGCAAGCTCGCATACTAAACTATCTCGTGGTCTCCTATAATTGTTAACACTCACGCAATACTTGTGGTTATAGAGTTTCAGTAGGACACTGAGAAAGATAGCGGCTTATTGTGTTGCCTCCCAACATATTCACCTTTAGGTGATGTCAACAATAATAGCCTATGCCAACTTACATCTAATTGGATATATGTCTCATGATCTTTCAAACATGAGGAGCTTGCCAAAGGATAAAATGAAAAACTGGAAAGGTGAGGATCACCTTGACTCAAGCATAAAGTAAAAAACATAAAGTAAAGATAGGCCCGTCGCAGAGGGAAGCAGAGGTTGTCATGCGCGTTTAGGGTTGATGCATGAAATCTTAATGCAAAAGAATGTCACTTTATATTGCCCCTTGTATGTGGACCTTTATTATGCAATCCGTCGTTTTTATTACTTCCACAACAAGTTCGTACAAAGCTTATTTTCTCTACACTAATAAGTCATACATATTTAGAGAGCAATTTTTATTGCTTGCACCGATGACAACTTACTTGAAGGATCTTACTCAATCCATAGGTAGGTATGGTGGACTCTCATGGCAAAACTGGGTTTGAGGATATTTGGAAGCACAAGTAGTATCTCTACTTGGTGCAAGGAATTTTGGCTAGCAAGAGGGGGAAAGGCAAGCTCAACATGTTTGGAAGGTCAATGACAATATACTTTAACTGAGATGTCAGAAAACATAAACCATTATGTTGTCTTCCTTGTCCAACATCAACTCTTTTAGCATGTCATACTTAATGAGTGCTTCACAATCATAAAAGATGTCCAAGATAATATATCTATATGTGAACCTCTATTTCCTTACCACTTCCTATTAATTGCAACGATGACCAAGGCTACGTTCATCAACTCTCAACAATTTGTATGCCTCATACTTTCTATGTGTGAAGTTATCACTATCCATAAGATCAATATGAACTCTTTTGTTCTTTCTACTTTCTCAAGATCATAGCAACATAGCAAAGCCCTTGACTCAACACTAATCTTTATATTATATAGCACACAGACTCGCTTACATAAAGAGATCAAAAAGAAAAACTCAAAACTACTTGATATCAAAACTTCAATCTACTAGATCAAGATACTACTAAAAGGATCGAACTAAATAAAGCGGTAAAGATAGGAGTGTGATGGTGATACGATACCGGGGCACCTCCCCCAAGCTTGGCAGTTGCCAAGGGGAGTGCCCATACCCATGTAATTATTTCTTCGGAGGTGGTGAAGTGGGAATTGTTGCATTTTTCTTCTCTAGCTTGCATCTGAGGCTAAAGTTTTCCTCCCTCAGATCTTCATTCTCGAGCTCAAGTTTCATTATCTTTTTGCAGAGTGCTGCCTTGCTGTCTTGCAAAAAACATGGTGGGATAGATTGGACCTTAGGGAGGCTTGACTACTTGAACTCCACATGCATATCACCAGGTTGAGGTAGTGGATCGTCCTCTTCATCGGAGCTTGTCTCCTCCTTCCTCTTTGGATCATAGTCTTCTTCTTCCTCTGTGGTCCAACCATAATGTTCCACATCCCCATATACTTTTGGATTTGCAATATAATCAGCCATGTAGCTCTCTCCCTCCAAATCTTGGGACGACATCTTGTTCCAAATCTGCAACAGGAACAACTCGAAACGAAAACAGAGGATATTTGCGTGATACGGTGGTCAAAACTTTCGGGAGTATATATAATGAATTTTTACCGACCAAAATACGTAACATACAAGAAAACGGAGTCCGTAAGGCGCACAAGGTGCCCACGAGACAGGGGGCGTGCCCTACAGGGGGGGGCGCCCTCCTCTCTCGTGGGAGCCTCGTGTCCCTTTCGGACTACTTCTTTCTTCCTAAAATTCTTAAATAATCCAAAACTGATAAAAATTGCCATTAGAGTTGTTTTGGAGTCGGTGTACTTACCGTACCACGTACCTATGCCTTTTCGGAGTCTGGAATGTTCTGGAAAGTGTCTCTTATGTATTCCTCTGGGGTTATGGTTTCAATAACATTAGTTTCAACATTGATAGGATTACCGGAAATATAATGCTTGATTCTTTGACCGTTAACCACCCTCGGATTTGTGCCTTCGAAGTTGTTAATTTTTATAGCACCAGAACGATAGACCTCCTCGATAACGTAGGGACCTTCCCATTTTGAGAAGTTTTCCTGCAAAAAATCTTAAACGGGAGTTGAATAATAACACATAATCTCCTACGTTAAACTCACGCTTTTGTATCCTCTTATCATGCCAGCGTTTGACTTTTTCTTTGAAGAGCTTGGCATTCTCATATGCTTGGGTTCTCCATTCATCAAGTGAGCTAATATCAAACAACCTCTTCTCACCGGCAAGTTTGAAGTCATAATTGAGCTCTTTAATAGCCCAATATGCTTTATGTTCAAGTTCAAGAGGTAAATGACATGCTTTTCCATAAACCATCTTATATGGAGACATACCCATAGGATTTTTGTATGCAGTCCTATAGGCCCATAATGCATCATCAAGTTTTTTGGACCAATTATTTCTAGATCTAATCACAGTCTTTTGCAAAATTAATTTGAGCTCTCTATTGCTCAACTCTACTTGACCACTAGACTGCGGGTGATAAGGAGATGCGATTCTATGATTGACATCATACTTAGCAAGCATCTTACGGAAAGCACCATGAATAAAGTGTGAACCACCATCAGTCATAAGATATCTGGGGACTCCAAACCTCGGAAAAATAACTTCTTTAAGCATTTTAATAGAAGTGTTATGATCAGCACTACTAGTTGGAATAGCTTCTACCCATTTAGTAACGTAATCAACATCAACTAAAATATGTGTATAACCATTGGAGGCAGGAAAAGGTCCCATATAATCAAAGCCCCAAACATCAAACAGTTCAATAACAAGAGAATAATTCATAGGCATTTCTTGACGTCTACTAATGTTACCTATTCTTTGACATTCATCACAAGATAAGACAAACTTACGAGCATCTTTGAAGAGAGTAGGCCAATAAAAACCAGACTGTAGTACCTTGTGTGCAGTTCTATCTCCAGCGTGGTGTCCTCCATAAGATTCAGAGTGACACTTGCGTAGGATTTGTTCCTGTTCGTGCTCAGGCACACAACGTCTAATAATACCATCTACTCCTTCTTTATAAAGGTGTGGATCATCCCAGAAGTAATGTCTTAAATCATAAAAGAACTTTTTATTTTGTTGGTATGTGAAACTAGGCGGTATATATTTAGCAACAATGTAATTAGCATAATCAGCATACGAAGGAGCAGTACGAGAAGCATTGGCAACCGCTAATTGTTCATCAGGAAAACTATCATTAATAGGCAGTGGGTCATCAAGAACATTCTCTAACCTAGACAAGTTGTCTGCAATGGGGTTCTCAGCTCCCTTTCTACCAATAATATGCAAGTCAAATTCTTGGAGCAAGAGAACCCATCTAATGAGTCTAGGCTTAGCATCTTTCTTTTCCATGAGATATTTAATAGCAGCATGATCAGTGTGAATAGTAACTTTGGAATCAACAATATAAGGTCTAAACTTATCACATGCAAACACAACTGCTAAGAACTCTTTTTCAGTAGTAGCATAATTTCTTTGGGCAGTATCAAGAGTCTTACTAGCATGCTGGATAACATTCAATTTCTTATCGACTCTTTGCCCTAAAACAGCACCTACAGCATAATCACTAGCACCGCACATAATTTCAAAAGGTAAGTTCCAATCAGGTGGCTGAACGATAGGTGCAGTGATCAAAGCTTTCTTAAGTGTTTCAAATGCTTCTACACAGTCATCATCAAAGACAAAAGGAATATCTTTTTGCAATAAATTAGTCAGAGGCCTAGAGATTTTAGAGAAGTCCTTAATGAACCTCCTATAAAAACCGGCATGACCAAGGAAACTTCTTATACCTTTTATGTCCTTGGGACATGGCATCTTTTCAATAGCATCTACTTTGGCTTTATCAACTTCAATACCTCTCTCAGAGATCTTGTGCCCCAAGACAATGCCTTCATTAACCATAAAGTGACACTTTTCCCAATTCAGGACAAGACTAGTGTCTTTGCATCTCTACAAAACTCGATCAAGGTTGCTCAAACAATCATCAAAGGAGGATCCATAGACGGAGAAGTCATCCATGAATACCTCACAAACCTTTTCACAAAAAGCAGAAAATATAGCCATCATGCATCTTTGAAAGGTAGCAGGTGCATTACATAAACCAAAAGGCATACGTCTATAAGCAAAAGTACCAAAAGGGCAAGTAAAAGTAGTTTTAGATTGATCCTGCACGGACACAGGTATTTGAGAGAAGCCAGAATAACCATCTAGAAAGAAAAAATGTGTGTGTCTGGATAGCCTTTCTAGCATTTGATCAATAAAAGGTAAAGGGTAATGATCTTTCTTAGTGGCTTTATTTAACTTACAGAAATCAATTACCATCCTATAGCCTGTAATAATTCTTTGCGGGATCAATTCTTCTTTATCATTAGGAACAACGGTAATACCTCCCTTTTTAGGGACACAATGGACATGGCTTACCCATTCACTATCAGCAACAGGATAAAGCCTCAAGGAGTTTTAGAATCTCCTTTCTTACCACTTCCTTCATTTTGGGGTTTAATCGTCTTTGAGGATCTCTAACTGGTTTGGCATCTTTCTCCACTGAAATTTTGTGTTGACATAATGTGGGACTAATGCCCTTAAGATCATCCAGAGTATATCCAATAGCAGCTCGGTGCTTCTTCAGAGTTTTCAATAATCTTTTTTCTTCTTTCTCTGAAAAGTTAGCACTAATAATAACAGGATATATTTCTTTTTCATCAAGATAAGCATACTTGAGATTATCAGGTAAGGGTTTGAGTTCGAACACGGGATCACCCTTGGGTGGAGGGGGATCCCCAAGAATTTCAACGGGAAGGTTATGTTTTAGCATAGGTTCTTGTTTAAGGAACACTTCATCTATTTCTTCCCTTTCCTTCATAAACATATCATTTTCATGGTCTAACAAATATTGTTCTAACGGATCAGTTGGGGGAACAGCAATGGAAGCAAGACCAATAATTTCATCCTTACTAGGTGGTTCCCTTTCAAGAGGTTGTCTACTAAACTTAGCGAAATTAAACTCATGAGACATACCATCTATGCCAACAGTGACAATATTCTTTTCACAATCAATCTTAGCACTAGCAGTATTCAAGAAAGGTCTACCAAAAATAATGGGACAAAAATTATCTTGTGGGGAAGCAAGAACAAGGAAATCAGCAGGGTATTTAATCTTTCCACACAAGACTTCAACATCTCTAACAATCCCAATAGGTTTAATGGTGTCTCTATTAGCAAGCTTAATAGTAACATCAATGTCTTCTAATTCAATAGGTGCAATATTGTGCATAATTTATTTATAAAGATCATAAGGTATCGCATTAGCACTAACACCCATATCACATAAGCCATGATAACAATGATCTCCTATTTTAACAGAAATAACAGGCGTGCCTACAACAGGTCTACGGGTCTTAGTATCGGGTCTAGCAATATTAGTAGTTTCTCCCACGAAAGAGATAACATGCCCATCTAAGTCTTTATCCAAGAGATCTTTAATCATGGCAATACCAGGGTCAACATTAATTTGCTCAGGAGGTACATAAGTCCTAGTATTACTCTTACGAACAACAGTCGAAGCTTTAACATGATCTTTTATCCTAACAGGAAAAGGAGGTTTTTCGACATAAGCAGTAGGAATAATAGGATCACTATATGCAATAGTCTTTTCTTCGACTGTAATAGGTGCAACTACTTTCACTTCAACAGGAGGATTATATTTAAACCACTTCTCTTTAGGGAGATCAACGTGAGTAGCAAAAGTTTCACAAAAAGTAGCCACTATCTCAGAGTCAAGTCCATAATTAGAGCTAAATCCACGGAAAGCATCGGTACCCATAAAAGATTTAACACAATCGAACTTAGGTGTCATACCTGACTCCTTACCATCGTCGGAACACCAATCTTCAGAGTTGTGTTTAATTCTTTCCAATAAGTCCCATTTGAAATCAATAATCTTCAGCATATAGGAACCAACACAGGAAGTATCGAGCAGGTTGCGATTATCAAGAGAAAGCCGAGCATAAAAATTCTGAATAATCATTTCCCGAGATAGCTCATGATTGGGGCATGAATATAACATGGATTTAAGCCTCCCCCAAGCTTGAGCGATGCTTTCTCCTTCGCGAGGCCAGAAATTATATATGTAATTACGATCATGATTGAACAAGATGCATAGGATAGAACTTCTGGTGAAATTCCAACTTCAGTCGCTTATAATTCCAAAATCTCGTATCATCACATAGCCTATACCATGTCATTGCATCTCCCTTCAAAGATAAAGGGAATACCTTCCTTTTGACAACATCATCGGGGATACCTGCAAGCTTAAATAATCCACAAACTTCATCCACAAAGATTAGGTGTAAATCGGGATGCAATGTTCCGTCTCCTGCAAAAGGATTAGCTAGCAGTTTTTCTATCATACCCGAAGGAATGTCAAAGTAAATATTTTCATAAGGTTCAGTAGGTTGCGGAGCATCTCTTTGCTCTTCTGGTTGGGGTGAAGATACCCCGAATAAGCCCTTCAAAGGGTTAGTTTCCATAGTTACAAGTAACAGAAAATTTCAGCACACTAAATAAATGTTTCCTTACCAAGTTCCACTCACCAAAAGCGCTACACTCCCCGGGAACGGCGCCAGAAAAGAGTCTTGATGACCCACATGTGTAGGGGATCTATCGTAGTCCTTTCGATAAGTAAGAGTGTCGAACACAACAAGGAGCAGAAGGAAATGATAAGCGGTTTTCAGTAAGGTTTTCTCTGCAAGCACTGAAATAATAGGTGATAGATAGTTTTGTGATAAGATAAATAGTAATGAGTAACAAGTAAACAAAGTAAATAAGGTGCAGCAAGGTGGCCCAATCCTTTATGTAGCAAAGGATAAGCCTGGACAAATTCTAATAATAATAAAGGAGCTCCCGAGGACACATTGGGAATTATCGTCAAGCTAGTTTTCATCACACTCATATGATTCGCGTTCGGTACTTTGATAATTTGATATGTGGGTGGACCGGCACTTGGGTACTGCCCTAACTTGGACAAGCATCCCACTTATGATTAACCCCTATTGCAAGCATCCGCAACTACAAAAAGGAGTTTTAAGGTAAACCTAACCACATCATTAAACATATGGGCCCATATGAACCCCTAACGAAGCAACGCATAAACTAGGGTTTAAGCTTCTGTCACTCTAGCAACCCATCATCTACTTATTACTTCCATATGCCTTCCTCTAGGCCCAAATAATGGTGAAGTGTCATGTAGTCGACATTCACATAACACCACTAGAGGAAAGACAACATACATCTCATCAAAATATCGAACGAATACCAAATTCACATGACTACTAATAGCAAGACTTCACCCATGTCCTTAGGAACTAAAGTAACTACTCACAAAGCATAATCATGTTCATAATCAGAGGTGTAATAATATGCATTAAGGATCTGAACATATGATCTTCCACCAAGTAAACCAATAAGTATCAACTACCAGGAGTAATCAACACTACTAGCAACCCACAGGTACCAATTTGTGGTTTTGGATACAAGATTGGATACAAGAGATGAACTAGGGTTTGAGAGGAGATGGTGCTGGTGAAGATGTTGATGGAAATTGACCCCCTCCCGATGAGAGGATCGTTGGTGATGACGTTGGTGATGATTTCCCCCTCCCGGAGGGAAGTGTCCCCGGCAGAACAGCTCCACCAGAGCCCTAGACTGATTCCGCCAAGGTTCCGCCTCGTGGCGGCGGAGTTTCATCACGTAATCTTGCCCATGATTTTTTCTAGGGTAAAAGTGATGATATAGCAGAAGATGGACGCCGAAGGCCCACCAGGGGGCCCAGGAGATAGGGGGCGCGCCCTATAGGGGGGGCGCCCCCTGTCTCCTGGACAGGGTGTGGGCCCCCTGGCCTATTTCTTTCGCTCATAAATTCTTAATAAATCCAAAAAGTTGTTTCCAGAATAGGTTTCCAGCGTTTGCTCCTTTTCCAGCCAGAATTCCAGCTGCCGGCATTCCCCCTCTTCATGGTAAACCTTGTAAAGTAAGAGAGAATAGCCATAAATATTGAGATATAAAGTGTAATGACAGCCCATAATGCAATAAATATTGATATAAAAGCATGATGCAAAATGGACGTATCAATAACCGTATTTGCTCGCTCGTCAATCGCACATGACCTCATTTTGGCGAGCGTGTGTGCCAGGAGGGCATATCCCCCAACGGTTTCTAGGTCGCGTGGGAAGGGCCCCCCTATCGCCCACACTCACTTGGCGACGGTTCCAAATGTCGTCACGGAAAGGTGTTTAAAACTGTTTGTATAGCACCGACGCATACCAGTGGTTGTTGATTGTTTGTGCAGGTATTCGGTAACTTGTGCGTTGTCTCCTACTGGATTGATACCTTGGTTCTCAAAACTGAGGGAAATACTTACGCTACTTTGCTGCATCACCCTTTCCTCTTCAAGCGAAAACCAACGCAAGCTCAAGAGGTAGCAAGAAGGATTTCTGATGTCGTTGCCGGGGAGATCTACGTCAAGTCAAGCCATACCAAGTACCCATCATAAACTCTTCTCCCTTGCATTATATTATTTGCCATTCGCCTCTCGTTTTTCTCTCCCCCACTTCTAAAACAATTTTCGAAAACCTTCGCCTTCTTCCCATATGTCTTTTTGTTTGTGTTTCCATGTGCCTTCTATTTTCTTGCATCTCTGCTTGCTAAAAATCTATTGATATCGACCCACTTAAAGTGTTCTACTTGGATCATCTTCGATCTGTATGTGCTCGTGCTGAAACCCCAACTAGTTTAGTTGAGGGAAAATCATTAGATGATCATGCTCATTTTGTGCATCACCATTTGTCTGAAAAAGGGAGACTCTTATGGAATAAAATAAATAGTTTGTTGTGTTATGCTTGGAATCTTTGTGAAATTTATGATTTTACTTGTTGCTCTAAGAACCCTAAAAACACCTTCCCTACCTATGTGAGTTTAATGATAATGAAATCTTATCTTCTTATGCAAAGGGTGTTTATAGTTACTATAATATTGAACAAATTGAAGAATTTGTTGCTTTGAAGGGTGCTTATGAAATTGCTTCTTTGATTGAAAAGTATGATATTACTCTCTACAAATCTAAATTTTTTGACATACTTAAAAATTGCTATGAAAACTATGCTCATAATGTCTATGTCAAAGAATTTATTGAAAGAATGATCGTTGCTTTGGAAGAAAATAATGATATGCATGAACCTAAAGATAATTATGATTCCGATGATTTGATTGAAATATCTCTTGATGAACATGCTGTTTGCTATTCTTGTGGCCATGATGCCAATATTTATGGAGATGAATTTGCTATAGTGCCTTATGTTAAACATGAGATTGTTGCTATTGCACCCATACTTGATAGTTCCTTCGATGAAAAGCATGATTGCAATGATGTTACTATAAATTCTATTAATGCCAATTGTGCTAGTAATATGCAAAACCCTAAGCTTGGGGATGATAGTTTTGCTATGTCTACTATTTGTTGCAATGATCATGGTTAGAGTGATTCTTTTTATGACCTTGAAAATTTATTTAAGCCCCATGATGAATATGAGATTGATAATAGTGTTTGCAATATTATTAAAACTGGGTTTGGAGAGGTCATGACTTTAGTTAATGTTAATCTCACTATTTTGGAAGAGTGTCAACTTTGCATGCATGTGGATCGTGTTGAGAATATGTCTTGTGATAGCTATATTGTTGAATTTGCTTATGATCCTACATGTAGTTGTTATGAGAGAGGAAAATATAGTTGTAGAAATTTTCATGTTACTAAATTACCTCTCTTCATGTTGAGATTGCTATTGTTTCTTTCCCCTTCCTTGCATATGCTAGTTTCTGCTTCCTTTGATAATTTGTTTGCTTATAAAATCCCTATGCATAGGAAGCATGTTATACTTAAACTTGTTTGTCACATGTTTTATGATGCCCTCTTTGTGTTTTAATTGTTATCTTTCATGTGAGCATCATTAAAATTTTCAATGCCTAGCTAAGGGCGTTAAACTATAGCGCTTGTTGGGAGGCAACCCAATTTTATTTTGGTTCTTTGCTTTTTGTTATTGTTAGTAATAAATAATTCATCTAGCCTCTGGTTGGATGTGGTTTCATGTTTTAATTAGTGTTTGTGCCAAGTAGAACCTTTGGTAAGACTTGGGTGAAAGTTGATTTGATCTTGCTGAAAAATAGAAACTTTTGTGCTCACGAGATTATTTGCCATTTTTAACAGAAGAGTGATTTTGAGTTGATTCTTTTTGCAGAAGATTAATAGACAAATTCCTCATGTAAGATTGGGGATGATCAAGGCACCCCAAGGTAATATTCAAGGACAACCAAAAGCCTAAGCTTGGGGATGCCATGGAAGGCATCCCCTCTTTCGTCTTTGTCTATTGGTAACTTTACTTGAGGCTATATTTTTATTCACCACATGATATGTGTTTTGCTTGGAGTGTCTTGTATGATTTGAGTCTTTGCTTTTTAGTTTACCATAATCATCCTTGATGTACACACCTTTTGGGAGAGACACGCATGAATCGTGATTTATTAGAATACTCTATGTGCTTCACTTATATTTTTTGATCTAGGCAATATTGCTCTAGTGCTTCACTTATTTGTTTTTAGAGCACACGGTGACTTTATTTTATAGAAATTATTGAACTCTCATGCTTCACTTATATTATTTTGAGAGACTTTTAGAACATCATGGTAATTTGCTTGGGTTATAAAACTAGTCCCAATATGATGGGCATCCAAGATGGATATAATAAAAACTTTCATATAAAGTGCATTGAATACTATGAGAAGTTTGATTCTTTATGATTGTTTTGAGATATGAAGATGGTGATATCAGAGTCATGCTAGTGGAGTAATTGTGAATTTGAGAGATACTTGTGTTAAAGTTTGTGATTTCCATAGCATGCACGTATGGTGAACCGTTATGTGATGAAGTTGGAGAATGATTTATTTATTGATTGTCTTCCTTATGAGTGGAGGTCGGGATCGCGCGATGGTTAAATCCTACCAACCCTTCCCCTAGGAGCATGTGCATAGTACTTTGTTTTGATGACTTGTAGATTTTTGCAATAAGTATGTGAGTTCTTTATGACTATTGTTGAGTCCATGGATTATACTCACTCTCAACCTTCCACCATTGCTAGCCTCTCTTGTGCCGCGCAACTTTCTCCAGTACCATAACACCCACCATTACCTTCCTCGAAACAGCCACCATACCTATCTATTATGGCATTTCCATAGCCATTCCGAGATATATTGCCATGCAAATTCCACCGTTCCGTTTATTATGACATGCTCCATTATTGTCATATTGCTTTGCATGATCATGTAGTTGACATCGTATTTGTGGCAAAGCCATTGTTCATAATTTTTTCATACATGTCACTCTTGAATCATTGCACATCCCGGTACACCGCCAGAGGCATTCACATAGAGTCATATTTTGTTGTAATTCTTGAGTTGTAAGTAAATAAAAGTGTGATGATCTTAATTATTAGAGCATTGTCCAAAGTGAGGAAAGGATGATGGAGACTATGATTCCCCCACAAGTCGGGATGAGACTCCGGATGAAAAAAATTAAAAAAGAAAAAAAGAGGCCATAAAAAGGACTAAATAAAAAATGAGAGAAAAAGAGAGAAGGGACAATGTTAATATCCTTTTACCACACTTGTGCTTCAAAGTAGCACCATGATCTTCATGATAGAGAGTCTACTATGTTGTCACTTTCATATACTAGTGGGAGTTTTCATTATAAGAACTTGGCTTGTATATTCCAATGATGGGCTTCCTCAAAGTGCCCTAGGTCTTCGTGAGCAAGCGAGTTGGATGCACACCCACTTAGTTTCTTTTTGAGCTTTCATACACTTATAGCTCTAGTGCATCCGTTGCATGGAAATCCCTACTCACTCACATTGATATCTATTGATGGGCATCTCCATAGCCCGTTGATACGCCTAGTTGATGTGAGACTATCTTCTCCTTTTTGTCTTCTCCACAACCACCATTCTATTCCACCTATAGTGCTATGTCCATGGCTCACGCTCATGTATTGCGTGAAAGTTAAAAAAGTTTGAAAATACTAAAGTATGAAACAATTGCTTGGCTGAAACCAGGGCTGTGCATGATTTAAATATTTTGTGTGATGAAGATAGAGCATAGCCAGACTATATGATTTTGTAGGGATAGCTTTCTTTGGCCATGTTATTTTGAGAATACATGATTGCTTTGTTAGTATGCTTGAAGTATTATTGTTTTTATGTCAATATTAAACTTTTGTTTGGAATCTTTCGGATCTGAACATTCATGCCACAATAAAGAAAATTACATGAATAAATATGTTAGGTAGCATTCCACATCAAAAATTCTCTTTTATCATTTACCTACTCGAGGACGAGCAGGAATTAAGCTAGGGGATGCTTGATACGTCTCCAATGTATCTAAATTTTTTTTATTGTTCCATGCTATTATATTATCTGTTTTGGATGTTTAATAGGCATTTATATGCTATTTTATATTATTTTCGGACTAACCTATTAATCGAGGGCCCAATGCCAGTTTCTGTTTTTTGCCTATTTTAGAGTTTCGCAGAAAAGGAATACCAAACGGAATGAAACCTTTGCGGTGATATTTCTTGGACCGAAAGCAAACCAGGAGACTTGAAGATGAAGTCGGAGACGCAACGAGGCAGCCAGGAGGCAGGAGGGCGCGCCCAGGGGGGTAGGACGTGCCCCCTACATCGTGGGCCCCTTGTAGCTCCCCTGACCTAGTTCCTTCGCCTATATATACTCTTATACCCTGAAAACATCCAGGAGAGCCACGGAACCACTTTTCGACCGCCGCAACCTTCTGTACCTGTGAGATCCCTCTAGGGTTCGATCACGGAGGTCTTCTACATCAACACCATTACCTCTCCGATGAAGCGTGAGTAGTTTACCACAGATCTTCGGGTCCATACACTACAAAAAAAGAAACATCCATGACATTTTGGGCCGAACGAAAAAAAATTATGTCATACATATGACACTTCTATGACGATAATTGTGACAAAACCCGGTATCATCATAGATGTGGTGGGCTCCTACTTCTATGACAAAAAATCATGACAGAAAATGGGCTTTTCGTCCTGGGCGGGCTGGAGACGCAGCTGCATGACATTCTTTGGGCCGTCCATGACGGAAAAAACCGTGGTAGAAGCGAGGGGGAGGAAAATTCCGGGGAGTTATCGGTTATGGTGGGAGGTCGGGGGCCAAGCGATGCGCATTTCTCTCATACACATACGCGCGTGTGTGCGAGGCGTTGGCTCTAACTGAACCCGAGCGAGGCGTTGGGCTCTAACTGAACCCGAGTGATTGCACTGCAGGCTACGCATTACTGAACCCGAGCAATTGATCGATGGCTGTTAACTGAACCCGATGGAGCGATTCCTTCGCTACTGCTGCTAACTGAAGCCGATCGATTGGATGAACATTGAGCGTTGTGGGGGGGTTTGGATGAACAGTGAGCAGTGGCATTGCCTCTGGATGAATAGGACCCCGTGGTGTGGAGGGCTGGATGAACAGTAGATGGTGGAGGGGTGGCCGTGGAGGGGTGGTTGAACAGGACCCTGTGGTGTGGAGGGCTGGATGAACAGTAGATGGTGGAGGGATGGATGAACAGTAGACGGTAGAGGGGTGGTTGAACAGTAGCCGGTGGAGTAGCGCGCGGTGGACGCTGGATGAACAGGAGCCTGTGAAGGCTGGAGGAGGTCGACGGTAGCCTGTGGAGGCTGGAGGAGGTCGACGGTGGAGATGAACAGTATCCCATGGAGTCCCGTTTTACGGTACGCCACACCCCTCCCGATGAACAGGACCCCTGTTTCAACCGTAGGAGGTCCGTTTCATCCATTTTGCGGTACGCCACACCCCTCCCGATGAACAGGACCCCCGTTTCGACCGTAGCGCTCCAACACAAGTTTGTTTCGTCTGTTTTGCGGTACGCCACACCCCTCCCGATCAACATGACCCCCATTTCGACCGTAGGAGGTCCGTTTCGTCCGTTTTGCGGTACGCCACACCCCTCCCGATCAACAGGACCCCCGTTTCGACCGTAGGAGGTCCGTTTCCTCCGTTTTGCGGTACGCCCTACCCCTCCCGATCAACAGGACCCCGTTCCGAACATAGGAGGTTCGTTTCCTCTGTTGTGCGGTATGCCAGGCCTCGTTTCCATCGCCTGTTCCGTCCAAGCCCTCCCGATGAACACGACCACGCATTCCATTCTGACCCAGCCGGTTGGCTCCCCATGAACACGACGACGATGTTGTTTCTCCGTTCCGACCCAGCCATGTACGTATGCACGAGTAGGCATTCGAGACCCTGCCCGTATGTACGTACGTGGCCGTATTTTCTTTCTTGCACCCTCGCCGATGTACGTACATGTACATGCTACGTGTGCGCCTCTACTACGACACATGTGCGCCTCTACAACGACCAGTATGTACGTACACGTTCGCAACCAGAATGACAACCCTACGTATGCTTCGACTAGGTGGGTCCCGACTGTCAGGCACTTCCTTGCCTGCGAAGATGTAGCTGGTGGGTCCCAGCAGTCAGGGGGGCGAATCGTTCTTTTTTGCCCGGATGCACTTCCTTGCGTGCGAAGATGTAGCTGGTGGGTGCCAGCAGTCAGGGGGAAACATTTTTTCACGAAATACGGTGGCCCGTCCGATGGGTCCCTGCTGTCAGGTGGAGGAATAATTATTTTGCGTGTAATAAGGAGGCACTTCCTTGCTGTGATCATGGACCCAGCTGTCAGCCTCTCCACGTACAGTCCACGTCCGATGGAAGCCATTCCTTGACCACGTTGACCACGCCGCGCCGAGAGCACTAGGGCGGTGGATGATGGCGAGGCCTAGGAAGGGGACGACGTGGAGCCGGGGAAGACGCGGCAGTGGATGCCCACGCGTAGAGGAGTACAAGGGTTCACTGGTTCACTGCGGTGTGAGGCTGCCGTCGCCGCGGAATAACAGGGGGTGTGGGTGAGTAGAGGGATGGCCTGGCCAGTGGTGGGAGTAGTAGGGGCGGTGAGGCCTCCGCCGCATCATAGCCGGCCACGGGAGGCAGGAGCACGAGGCACGACCGGCGCTGGTTTGGGCGGCTGGAGCAAGAAGACCAGAGGTTGAAGAAGCACTACGGCCGTTGGATGGACACCGTACGGTCACTGGAGCTAGAATCGTGCATATTGACTAAGTTGACAAAGCCCTCCATCCCCGTTAACTTAGTAGGCCCACAAGTCAGCCTGCCACTATACTGGGTCCCAGCTAACAGGGGGAGTATTCATTTTTTTTGTGTAATAAGGAGGCACTTCCTTGCGTGCGAAGATATAGCTGGTGGGTACGAGCTATCAGCGACGGTAACGTTTTTTTTGCAAAATACAGAGGCCCTTTCAGTGGGTCCCTGATGTCAGGTGGAGGACTCATTATTTTGTGCGTAATAAGGAGGCATTTCCTTGCATGCGGCCGTGGACCCAGTTGTCAGCCTCTCCATGTACACTCCACTTCAGATGCATGTCGGTCGTTGACCACATTGACCAGGCCGCGCCGAGAGCACCAAGGCGGTGGACGACGGCGAGGCCTAGGAAGGGAACGACACGGAGGTAGGGAAGACTCGGCAGTTGTTTCCCACGCGGAGGGGAGTACGACTGTACGAGGGTTTACTGGTTCGTCTACCGTCGCCGGAGAATAACAGCAGGTGTGGGTGAGTGAGGGATGGCTAGGCCAGCGATGGGAGTACAGTGGGGCAGTGAGGCCTGCACGGCAGCACAGCCGGCCGCGGGGAGGAGGGAGCAGGCAGTCCCGACGGCGCTTGTTTGAGCGGCTGGAGTAGGAAGAGCAGAGATTGAAGAAGCACGACGGCCGTTGGATGGACATCCAACAGTCACTGATTGTGCGTTAACCTTTTTTTTAGGAAAGCCTCAAATCTGTGGAAAACAGCATACATCCCATCTGCCATTATTTCTAATAATTTACAGCCCATTTGCTAATTCTTAAGGTTTTTTTTGGAGCCCATATTCTTTTTGTTAGCATTACAGCCCATATTGTGGCCACGGTTAAAAAATTATACGAAATTTTGCATATTTCGGTGCGGTCCGAATTGTTTTTAATCCCAAAATTTCGACTCACATTCAAACTAATTTTAAAAATAAATGTATATCAATATAAAATCCAACAAATTCTCCACGCATAAAAATTAATGTAATTTAAAATCTCGAAATGAAAAAAATATATTTGAAACTAATTGCTGGTTTGATGTGTTTTAAAAATGTACAGCCCATTTCTCATTACTAGTAGGCCATTTTCTCGGCCAGCCGAATGAAGCTCTCCTCGTCTTGAAAGATTTGCAGCCCAACAGGCCTGACAAAGCGACTTACTTGGCAAATCACAAAAAAACTGGGTTGTGGCCTTGGACCCAGCTGTCAGCCTCTCCACGTACTGTACTCTTCCGATGGAAGTCGGTCGTTGACCACATTGACCACGCCGCACCAAGAGCATCATGGCGGTGGATGACGGCGAGGCCTAGGAAGGGGACGACACGGAGCTGGGGAAGACGCGGCAGTGGATGCCCACGCGGAGAGGAGCACGAAGGTTCACTGGTTCGGCTGCGGTATGAGACTGCCGTCGCCATAGAATAACAGGGGGAGTGGGTGAGTGGAGGGATGGCCTGGCCAGCGGTGGGAGTAGTATGGGGACGGTGAGGGCTCCGCGGCAGCACAGTCGGCCACGGGAGGCAGGAGCATGCGGCACGACCGGCGCTGCTTTATGCTGCTGGGGCAAGAAGACCAGAGGTTGAAGAAGCACTACGGCCGTTGGATGGACATCATTGACCACGCCGCACCGAGAGCACCAGGGCGGTGGACGACGGCGAGGCCAACGAAGGGAACGACACGGAGCCTGGGAAGACACGGCAGTGGCTGCCCACGCGATGGAGAGTACGAGGGTTGACTAGTTCGGTTGCCGTCGCCGGAAAATAACAGGAGGTGTGGGTAAGTAGAGGGATAGACAGAGTAGGGATGCGAGTATGATGGGGCCGTGAGGCCTGCCCGGCAGCACTGCCGGCCACGGGAGGCGGGAGCAGGCAGTTCCGATGGTGCTGGTTTGGGCGGCTGGGGCAGGAAGATCAAAGACTGAAGAAGCACGATTGCCGTTAGATTGACATCTAACGGTCTGACGCTGGTAGGCCCATAAGTCAGCCTCCAAATCTGTGGTAGACAACATAAAGCCCATTTGCTATTTTTTATAATTTGCAGCCCATTTGCTAATTCTTAAGTGATTTATTACATCCCATTTTCTGCCCAGGACCACGGTCAAAAAGTTCAACCTTATTTTGCATATTTCGGTGGAGTCCGAACTGTTGTAATCCCGAAATGATAAACATTTTTTAAGAACTTATTGATTTCCAAAAAAAAATCGTTTTCTTTTTGTGAGCAAATAAGACGTGGGACAATTGAGTTGGTTTAAGGAAAAACCAGTGGTAAAAAAATCAGCGCTGGTGGGAAAAACAACAAAAATAAGGATGTAAATATGAAAAGGGAATTTCATGTGTTTTCAATATAATGATACGTGTATATGAATTAGTAAAACTATAGGTAGAGATTAGAAAACGGATGTAGGACATGCGTTTCAAGAGGAAAATAGAACTAGGCTGTGTGTTTGATTCAGTAAAAAAACTGCCTGCGGATGTTGTAATACAAAATATAACTAATGCTGGCGGGCCAGAGGCCAGTAGATACCTGCTGGATCTTTGTGCCCCGTTGTCGTCATGGGCTGGGCCTGTTAAAAACAAAACCAACCCTGGGCAGTCTGCAACCTAGTTGAAACTTGCTCGACCTGAAAAAACAATATACGTGCTCAATAAACGAGAGAATTCTGCAAGTACAGACTAATAACTGGGATGCAGCACGGAAATTGTTTTTTTATCGTGATAATAAGTGCATGCACTTGTTTCAAAAAAATTGGAGAACTGGGAATTCGAACGGCGGGTGCTTATGCTACCCATCAAATAAAAATCAGGTGCCTGGAAATTCATTTCGAAAGAAATGATTCAGCTTTATATCCATGTCGACCCTCGGCATGATGGTTGGAAGCAAATGCAAGTTCATATCAAAAGATCGTTAACAACAATACCAACTTGCGAACGACAAGGTAGTACAACTACCAATACCTAACTAACTTATAATCTTTTTACTCTTGGCCCTAGTGTTCGTCTGGTAGAAAATCTTGCAGAGGACCAGTTCCCGCTCCTTATCTTGCTCCAGGTCCCCGAGGTGGTACTGGTGCATCACCCAGTTGGTCCTTTGCTAGTCGAAGTTCTTGTTGGTGTGCAGCACCAGAACCCTTTTTGTTGCCCGTCTGCCGGCCGTTGACCATCACCGACAAGGTATTGCCGGTCTTGTGCCACATCGCGTGCATGCCGCACTCTGACTGTATCTTGCGACGCGTCCACGTGCCCCTTTTGAACGCCCTGGAATTGCGCTGAAAGAATTGCTTCCTTAGGCCACTTAGTGTGATACCTGCAGTATTGTGGAATACAGGTTTTAGTGTACGTAGTTGGCATTTTCATAACATCTTTGGCATGTTGTAGTCACTTGTTTCACTTTTTATTAACTGCCAAATTGTAATTGCTTCACCAGGTCTGCGTCTAAAAAGAAAAATAGAGCTATAAACAAAGGAATATGTTTGTGCAAGTAGACGGCCGATCGGTGTCTTACCTGGAAGTTTCTCAGGTTGGGTGTAGCATATGATGTGCTCGCTGTCGATGGTTGGTATGAACAAATCGATGAGAGACTGAAATCTCGCGCTGTCAGCACTCACTTTGGCCTCAAGGTGCTCGATCAGCTCCTGATCCGTGGGATCGAACTTGACCCCAGCCGGCAGCACCGGCCAATCCTTCTTTGACTTGCATCGGTAATTCTAGTTATATGGTACTCAATGTATGATCAATCGAGTGTTTTAAGTGAATGATGAAAGATTTCGACAGATAAGTGGTACTCCAAATCTGAAGTCCAGAATACCCAAACACGCCGCCGGGATTCTTGTGTCACCTCACGCGCAGCGTGTTGTCACGTCAATTCAATGTGTGGACATGATGAATAATTTGACCGACGTATACTAGTACTGCTACTGTACTACTTACTAGTCGTATTTAGTGTCACAATTTATACATAGGTTTAACTAACAAGTACGTACTTGAAGCCTAACTGATATATATATATATATATATGTGTGTGTGTGTGTGTGTGTGTGTGTGTGTGTGTGTGTGTGTGTGTGTGTGTGTGTGGCTTCTGCATAGCATCTCCATCATCATTATCAGTACACCCTATGCACGTGAGTTAGGATGCACTTGATCCCAAGAAGGTATCTATCCTTCAAACCAGAGGAGTGCTTCAAACTAACAACAGTACATAATATCCAACAAAATAGGGTCGTGCTACAGCAGCAGAATACATGGCTCAGTCTAGATATCAGCACAAATCAAGTTATGCATATTTGCTGTTGGCATGAACCACATCGTCGCATGTCGGGTTTGCAAAAGCCATCCATCGCATGGAAGCTTGATGCCTTTCACACACTTAAGATTACCTGGCAACAAGTTGTGTCGACGAATCTCTGGATATGGTGATTCATGAAACCCATGGTATGATGTGTAAACACAGCCCCCCCTCGCGAATGGAAGTTGCAGAGCACAGTAATCATCGCCGGTGATATGATCGATGATTGATTGGATGATCGAATAATTGAGCCCAAGGAACAAGGAGTGGTTGCCGAGACTGTAAACCCGCCTCTAGTTGAATACGCCTGGCCCAACGGAGCTGGGATCTTTCTCGAACATGAAGCAACCATAGCCATCAATGTCGCGAATGCCCCACGCATTGTACTGCATGTGGTTTGATGTAATGGTTTGGTCAATTTGGTACGTGTGAATGAGCATCAAATGACCGCCGTCAGCTGAACGAGCAATAAACCACCACCCATCGGCTGGTATGATTCCAGGTCCTGGAATCATGAAGGCCAGCGCATTTGCATCTGCTGCAACAATTCAAATTGGAGACCAAAAGGACAAAAATAAACAATCATGTTCAGAGTATGTCTGGAATTAAGATTATTATAACAATGACACATATCATAGACAGAGAATTGCAATGCCGTGGTCATAATCATACCCCAAGTTAAAAAAATAAGCCAATGGCTTTCATATTCTAGCAACATGTCATGGTTCAAACATCATGTAACAATGAGAGGAAAATAGCTATGACAACGCCTACTCATATTCTACCATAGCACTTACTACTACTGTTCTCATATCAACTCTAAGCAATAACATGTGTTGTTATAAAAATCTTGTAAACGAGAGTAACATATAGAAATCATGATGTTATGCTCATAATATGTATTCTAACAATCATTAGATGCCAATTGTTATCATATCAACTCTAACAATAACATGTGTGGTCATAAAAATCTAGGAAATGAGAGGAACACATAGCAATGATGTGGTTATAGACATGCTATGCATTCTAAATTTGTAACAAATGAACATGCAGTCGTATTCATAAGGTAAAGATGAGAAGAGATAGAACAATTACATGACGATAGATTCCACCAATATAGGCAGCCAATCTGTGCGTCGACCGCGTAAATGATGCCATCCTGCACTATAGCATCAGACAGAAATGTTGCCTCAACAGGATTGATGATGAGCCATAACCATGTATGGATGCCGGATTCCAGATAGACTAATCCCATGTTGAACAAGGCAATGAGCTTGTAATCCATGTAGTCTTCTGATGGTGTGGGCACTTCGCAGATTACAACTTTCTGCAAACAGAGGTCAAGCCAAAAGCTTGACGCGTCTCATGCATAGTAGGCAGGAGTGTCCGGTGGGCCGCGAGGCTCGATGTCGGCGGTATCCAACAATGGAAGGGTGATCTCTCACTGGGTGTAGATATCCGTGAGACGCCACGGACTACCGGTGTGGTGGATGAGGACGATCCAGTTGGCCTTCATGCCCGCCCAGTAGTGGCCGCACATGAAGGACATGTGGACGGGTAGTGGTAGCATGTCGAGGGGCACCACGGCAACCTCCGTAGGATCATCAAGTCGGTGTTCTGGGCCACCTGCGAGGATCGGGCATCAGCAAGCAGGGTGTCTTGAAAAGAGTCGGCCGGTTGCAGACGAGTAGACTATACAAAGACACCGAGCATGCGGCCAGACGGACGGTGCTGAGTTGGTCCATACGAATACAGATCTGCTCCAAGAGAACATCGGGGAGGGAATTCCAATCGCGGCTCTGCATGTCAGTCAGTTCTGCCATTGGGGTTTTCGGTGCCTGCGAGCCAGCGGGGAAGTGGATTCGGGCGGGCGAGCGAAGAAGCTTCTCCTTGTGTGGCCGAGCAGTGAGCGGTGGGATATGGTACGCGCGAGCTACCAAGGAAGATGGCGTGGGAGGGCGAGAAGTGAGCGGGGGTAAATGGTGTGCGGCTGACGATGGGGAAGAGAGGAGGAAGAAGAAGAGAGGAGGAAGAAGAGTGGAAGACGGGGAAGAAAGTGCATTAAATCTCAATTCTACTAGTACTACTACCAAGATATACCGTCCTTCGGAGTGTAAATAGTTACACGGATGACATGTGGGTCTACCACAAGAGGGCCCATATGTCAGTTAATGGAGGACAGAGGTGCGTAGGCGTATTTGCGGAAGCGTGCTCTACTGGCAAACATGATGGCAGTACTGGGTAAGGCTGATTTAGTAACAACAACATGTTGGTTCAGCTTATTAATTACGTGTCCCATCTGCTGCAGCGTGTATTGTCACTTCACTGCGAAGACTAGTTGAATAGTTCTCTCTGACCGAGATGGGGAATAATGGATCGCGAGGACTTCCTTTCTACAGTATCCCTATGCCTCTACGCTCACTTCACTCATTTTGCTCCGTACCTAGTCACTTGTTGAAATCTGTAGAAAGGCAAATACTCTGTATTTGGGAACAGAGGGAGGCTTTTACTCCGTACTATTTGGGAACAGAGGGAGTATCACCATATGGAGGGAACAAAGGAAGCTTGAAATATGAACATGTCAATAGCAGGGAGTAAGCCCCATGCATGCATGCATGCATGCATGCAACATGCAACACTCACACGTACACATGGACGCACGCAACACTCACGCACCCATGCGGCACACAGCACATGACGCAACACACACAGCTCACGCTCAAGTGCTCAACCTACTCCCTACGTCCGTGAAAGACTGTACATTTAGAGATTTACACATTGACCAGGCATAATTAACGCCCAAAAGTAGCAGACTTATGTGTGCATGCGACCATTGAGATAAGAAGATTAAATGAAGGTCGTTGCATGCTGTAATTAAGTATAGATATGTAGCCTATACCTACAGCACAAGTTGGTGCATTAGTCAATCAATATCGATTTAGATTAAAGGCTAAATGCATTGGAAGTGTAGATGTACATTATGTACCACATCTTTGTTTTGTAACCGATGTACACTCTTTGTTGGAAGACCGAGGGAGGACACGTGCATGCACTCACATACACAGCCAGGGCGGTTCGCGCGCAAGGGTTGGACTCGTGTCGCGCATGCGTAAAGTTTTGTTTAACTGATTTCTTTGCTCTGCCAACTGACAGGTGGGACCCAGAAACCAGGTGACAATTTAACCAGTCAACAAAGTGCCACGTCGACTATGTGGCCGGTCGGTAGGGTGCAATACGGTGCTCTACGATGAGCTAGTGATCGTATAATCGCCGCAAAACTATATATAGTGACCGTAAAGAGCGTATTGTTACATACGTTGACCGCCAGTGTATTTTCTCGTTTCAAATTAAGCCATATTAATCAGAAAGGACGCAGTATGGACTACTACTAGTACTAATACTCCTTTGATGTGTCCCCTCAACTCGCCGAACGAGGAGAAGCTTGCTTACTACGCCTCTCCCTCGCCCACGCGTGCGGTGGTTCGCAGGACGAGGAGAGGGTTTTGACTACAGCACCCTCTCCCTCTCCCTCCCTCTCCCTCTCCCTCGCCCTCGCCCTCGCCCTAGCGGTGGACGTGCAGCAGTTCAATCGGTGTCAGATTGCCAGAAGCATATTGTACTATAGTATCATCATTGTTCGACCTTCCGAAGAGGCGAAGAGCCAAGTGCAAGGTTCACACGAGTACGAACTGTTGAACCTCCCGAAGAGGCAAAGAGCCAAGCGCAAGGTTTTATAGGAGTTGTCGTCCTAGTAGGAGTGTACTACAACTATAGCGAATGATGCTACTATATGATGCCGCCACATCATGTATATCCAAAGCTGTGCCACCTTTTTTTCTCAAAGAGCGTGTTGGAGCCCGTGCAACAACCACACAAGTTGTACGTACACATAACACATTTACTAGTAATAAATTCTAAAGGACAAATGCCAGTATGCCACACAAGTTCATCTCCAATTGATGTGATAAATTTGTGCACGACTAGTCTACATATATTCACAGCGCTACCGTTCACAATTACCGTACTCCACTTACACGTTATAGATGGGCTACATGCATGTCCTCCTCCAGGTTCCAGTCCCAGGTGTTCTTCATGGATGGCATGATCCATTGCGGTGGGCAACGGGAATCATTGTCGCAGCTTTCTAGTCTGGTTCCACTCGATGCAGACTCATCCAAGCTAAAGCGGCATAAATCAGGGATAGCGTGTCCCAGCATGTCGTTCATCCGGCGGTGCGCAATGAAGACACAACCATGCTTCATGAACGGCAGGCCTTCCATGTCGTGCACGGAAGGTGGCATCCGCTTCACAATGAGGTAGCTGTCCCCGATGAAAAGCGAGTACTCTCCAAGAGTGTTCCTCGGCACCCACGTAGCATCACGGGGGTCGAACTCGGCGCCGTTCATCTGGTACATGCAGCATCCCAGATCTGGACACATGGTGACGTACATAGTCAAGGTCCATGCATAATAATGTTGTGCTCAAATATGGCGGTCAGTAATACTGTGCAGCAAATAGTACTACTCCGGTATAGAGGAAGTCAAATAACCGGCTTATTATATATAGCCACTCTTGGCTACATGGATGAGATAGTAAGACATGGAAAAACAAAAATGGTGGCAGCTAGTGGGTTCAAGTCTTAAAGGGCCTAGCTAGCTATACGCGTCCTCCAAGGTAAAAAGTACTCCTACTAGTACTACTACCTCCGTCCGGATTTATTGGTCCCCATTGTGCTTTGTGCCAAATTTTGACCATATATTAAACTAACAGAATGTTCACGCATGTCACCAAACATTATATTTTTGAAAACTATGTTCAAATACGAATCCAATGAGATAATTTTTCTTGACATGCATTAACATTTTGTTAGTTAAATCTTTAGTCAAAATTTGACACAAACTACAAAGGGGGCCTATAAACCAGGACGGAGGTAGTACTAAGTATACTACTAGTACAACAATGAAAGAGAAGGCGAGAGGGTTAAAAAAATGGAATACCTGGGTAGATGGTGACGGTCCAATCGTGGTAGATTGTGTGACCATGTTGCACATCAGTGGTACCATGGGTAAGGACTGCCTAGATAGTTGATCCCAATATGCCAAAGTCAGCTACAAGGTTCCAGGTTAGACCGAATCGCGGATGCAAATGCAAATCCAGGATCGGCGATCTTATTTTGATCGGGGGATGACTGGTCCCTGCAAAATAATGGAGTACCGTTAGGGATGCAAATGATGGGTTGTGCATTCCGTTTGTAATCTCCTGTACCGTAGGATGGCAACCAGATGAAACAAGTCCCCTGGCTTGTCACCGCGAAGATGCGGCCTATATGGCGCATGGCGTCTTCGAACGTGTAGGGGTACAAATCTGCCGTCGCCAACATGCGCCAGCCTCTGCCGTTACTGCGTCTTGCATTGATGGCAATCCTTATGTCGAACACCGCGATGAGATAGTAATCGTCGTAGCCGTGTCGCTTTGTCAGCGGGTCCGCAATTGCTATCTTCTTCAATCTCATGTAGGCATCATCATACGTATTCAAGCCCAGCCAGTCCGGAAGGCCGATCCCAATGGTGGAGAAGGAGTCTACCGGAACGGCCGCACTGCTGTGGATGTTGTGCAAAATGATGGTGGTATCCGGCTGGAGGTATGCAAGCCAATCTTTGTTGGCATCGAACCATACCTATATATAAGACGGTAGGCAGCGGAGAAATTACGGGATGGAAATGGAATAACTAAGTCCTACATGATCAAACTCCATTACTGGCCTGCTCATCGGACAAAATCCGACTACCTCTCAACGTCGGCAACTCTAGCGGAGTCAACGTGCAACAATGGCCAGGGAGCAGTGGACTGTTCGAAGAATTGTCCCATAGAAGAACATTCTCCTCGAGGACGCATGGAAGACCAACAAGCATGACCTTTTCCCAAGCCTATTTAAGCAGCGTCTTGAAAAAGTTGGTGCAGGAAGCACCGGGTCTTGCAGCGGTGAGGACGTCGGAGCGGCGTGCGATTTCTCCCAGAGGATCTTCGTCCAAGGTCTCCCAGCCCCGACAAGGAGGAGAGCCGCTTGGTGAATCCATGGGAGTAGCAACGAACTGCCTTCTCTTCGGGGGGAGTTGAATTGGCGAGGAGGAGATAAGAGCGTAGTAACCGCAGGGCCTCGTCCCTTCCAACTATAGATCGTTCCTCAGCGAAGGGGTGAGACTATTATTTACTACTAGTACTAGCATTATGGAACGTTATGGGATTGCATTATACTGTAAATAATAGCACTAGTAAGAAATTTTTGGCACTAGGTAGTAGTTTTTGGCGTGGATTAAGAAATTTTGGGTATGTTTTTGCCATTTTTTGTACACGCCAACTAGTGTCAAAAAACGTCTTACATTATGTGACGGAGGAGTATGTACTCATACTGTAGCAGTACCAGTACTACTTTTCTCAACTAGTAGTGCGATGTACTGTACTTCTAGTCTAGTCTAGTATAGTGCACCAGTTTTGAACTCTTGAATCTCAGGGCCAAGGAGCTACAGTTGGAAGTGGAGGGTACTACTGTTCTCTAGAACCATCGCTGTACTATCAATGCAGGGGAAGTACACCTGCGTAGTGGCCTAGTGAGTACTCTCGGTGCTATATTCAGCCGCTCCTCTCACGTAGGAGTAGCTGGCCTACTCAGCCGCTCCTCTCACGCACACACTAGCAGCCTATTTATCAGCGACAGTTACTGCGGGGGAAGAACATTTGAGTTAATTGATACAGCGAGACTAGGCTTTTCACTTCCATTTGTGGAGGTGTAATGGATCTCGTCCAACTTTGTTAGTAGTAGTTCCTTCTTTATGAATGAGATGAAGCAAAGCTTTTGCCTCCGTTTAAAAAACACGTCAAGAGGAATTTATTTTATAGTAGAGCCGATAACGGAGTGAAGTCCATGCGTGCAACGCCACAAGCTACAGAGTAGTAGTAGAGCACTTTACGTATGGAGCCATATTGCACAGTTCCCAATGCCCCGCCAGGCTTTTCCGGCTCCTCGGGCTTAATTGGGAGGCTCTAGTTTAAATATGCTACTAGCTGATGAGGAAGCTGCCAGCGAGGTGCGGCTAGGGCGAGCACGCGAGCCACGGGATGCTGGGAAGGAAAACCCGTTCACGTGGCTAGGTTGTCCAGTGCACCCAGATTGTGGGGCCGCACGTCCATTCGACTTCAAAACTCAAACTACCCGTGTAAAATATGGCTTGTAGCGAAGTGTAGTAGTACTATTATTTTTTTAAAGGCCGTCGTGCGTTCGGCCAGGATCGAACCCACAAAATGAGGTATACACTCCCGCGACCACTATTAGTACTCATTGGAGTACAACGCAACCTAGAATCGCCTTTTGTCGCTAGTAGTACGTACATTGTTCCTTACAAGAAACCCCTAATAATGCAAGAAACCACTAAAATGCCAAGAAACTACTACCACTTGCATACGTGGAAGACTTAAGATAGGACTACCTTATCAACCATTGTACATGCTCTTACCAACAAAAATCCTCGAGTGACCTCCTACCTCCGGCCCATCCACCTAGTCATCCTCAGCCATGGGACGCAGCTACCGCCGCCGGCAGAAGGCGAGGTCAAAACCGCCGGCGGTGCGGAGCCCATGTTGCGGCAGCCTGGATGCCAGCTCCGTCTGGCGGTCGCGGCCGCTAGCTAGCCAAGATAGCTCCGTCCAACTGCTTGTCTGCAAGGTTTGCTAGCTAGATTGGCACGGCAGCGCGGCGGCTTGCTCGCGCGCGCCACGCTCAGGCCAGCCATCTGGCTCGAGCGAAGGCCAGAGCGGCGGCTTGCTCGCTCGTGAGTCACACTCGGGCCAGCCTGCCAACCCGTGCGGAGGCCAGCGCGGCGTCCGGCCCGTCCAGCGGAGTGGTGGCCAACTCGCTCATCACCGGCGCCACCGACGAACACGCATCAATACTGTTTGAAGTAATGTTCAGGTAAAATAATGATTTGGCTGATGCTGCTTCGAAACATTTAAATATAGTTTTCCATGCTCGGCAATAATTCGTCCGTCATTTACCATGTAAGCTTACTGCCTGGATCATACGATAACTATCTCTTACTTATGTCCAGCGGAAACCTTTCAGGATGCCGTTCACACTAGGACACAATGTACACTCCAAGAATCTATTTGTGGAAGCAGTGCGCCATCCATGTTACCAGATGGTAGCATTTCAGAGGCAACACCGCCGGAGAGCAGTCTGAGCATAGATATTATAGTGCTTGAGGCTCTACTAGAGCCAGAAAGAGATGGTGTGGCTGCCATGAATGAGGTAATCTTTATCTTGAGGCTGGAAATTACGAAATTAGCGGCACGCATTATGCAAGCAACCCAAGAATTGGAGGAAGTAAGAATGTTGCATTTGAAGACGGAGGAGGTCCTGCTATTTCTGCTATCTGAAGCCCAAGGTAATCCCGGTTCTTCCTTAGATACCAGTTGAAATTGTCATTAGATTATTGTCCTTTCATGTTGTGTCATGTCTCTGAATGGATTATGTTGCAAGACCCCCTATGTTGTCCGGAATTCCATGTTGTCCATGTGTTGTAATGATCCAAAATTTTTAGGTGAGGTAATCCTCAGTACTTGTATGATTGACATAAGGTGAACTGTTTTTTGTGTGAGCATATTGTATTGGATGAAATAACTGTTTGAATCAGAGTGTATCCAACCTACTGAATTTGAAGATCATGGTATTTCTAAATCATAATCATATATAAAGGTGGAATAAATCTTTGTTGTGGTTTTGAAGAAATAAATAACAAAATGTATAATTATCTATGGATATTCGTAATCGAATACAAACTGGATTTGAATTTAGTTTGCCAGGTCCCAGGGCAAACGTGAATGCTAATTCTCCCAAGTTTTGAACGAAGCGGCTAAACACCCACTATAATTTGTGGGCTGCCTGAAGCAAGTGTTTGCGAGATGGAAATTACTGTCTACCCCTGACACTTGACATCCTTATCGACCAGATTTACACTGCTGTCGATAGGGGTAGACTAGTAACTTCAATCAGACGTGACACGATAGCCTCTGAGCCCATTCAGACACGATGGGCGCCAAATGTGGGCGGCAAAACACATTTGATTCAAGCTCGTCCGAAAGACATGTGTCTCTTCCTCCATTTCCCCATTCATACACGGTGGGCGGCAAAACAAACTCTCCTCGTCCGAAATCGATGTAGGCTAATATTTTAAATAGGGGCAGATGTGTAACTTCCATCAGACATGACACAACCGCCCTACCTGTCAGCCCTATTCATACACCATGGGCGCCAACCGTGCGCAGCAAAACACCCTCTCCTCGCCCGAAATATTTACCGGCAAATATTTGGGAGATGCGAGATTACCGTCCTATCCCCAAGCGACGCGATGTCTGAAATTTTAAATGGGGGATAAGTTCGTAACTTTCCCCCATTTCAGAGAAGCGCATCCCAAAGTTTGAGATCCCCCCCTCCATTTCCCCATTCATACACCATCAGCGGCACGACAACCTCCGCACTACGGCTAGCCTCCTCCGTCCGCCACCCCATCCTCCACCTTGCCGGAGCCGCTACCCCTACCCCTCGTCCACTGCAAGAGATGGACGTCTCTCATCCACGGCGCTGGACCAGGATCCTTTCATCGCCTCCTCTCGCTTCATCGGCACCGTCGTCCCCCTTGTCATTGCCGCTCCTACGACTGCCTCGTCCACGGCAACATGATATATCCCCCGACCCGGTCGTCTGCCATCTAAAGTCTTCTTCCCCACCGCCGACAGCCATCGCACCCACAGCACCCTCAACGTACCAGCATAGGCCTACACGGCATCGCAAGAGAGGTGGTACTCTTCCATATGTGCTTAAGTTATTGATCTCACCCGTAAAATAGATCGTAATTTGTTTACTGTACTTTTCTTGTCCGTACCAAATCGTAGTGGCTAGTTGAAAGCAAACATTGGTTGCGAAGTAGCTTTATCCGGTTTGCACCTTCAGATCCGCCATGGCACGGGCACTATACTCGTAAAGTTTATGGTTTCCCCCCTTTATATTCACTACCATCATCGTAGGTGCTTCGTGTCGTGCTAGCACTGCTCCTCAAGACCTCAACCCAAAGCTTACGTGTTGAAATACGAATCTGATATGATGCTCATATCACTAAAACAGAGAACGTTTAATTGGTCACCTAATGTTCCTATATTCATTTCGAAAAGCATGTGCGCCACCCACTGGTCCAGCTAGTTCCACTTTCCTGATTTTTCTCTTGATGCTTAGGGTTTTCCCCTTTTATCTACTCTACTATGATCTCTGTAGGTGCTTTCTGTTGTACTAGCATTACTCCACCCTTCAAGCTAAACAACACAACACTCAGAATTCGAAAGCTTAGTTGTTCAAATATGATTGTGATATGATACTGATATTAGTTAACCGACACATTTAATTGGTTAGCTAAAGGTCCCACTTGAGTTTCCAAATGCATGTCACGACATATAGAGAGACAGCATAATTGCATTCCTTTGTCACTTGTTGACCATACTTTCTTGTCCACACCAAATCTTTGTTGTTATTTCAAAGCAAACATCGGTTGCTAACTACCCTTTGCGCGGTTTGCAGCTTCAGATCTGCCATCCCACTGCCACGGTCAACACTGTACTGATCATGCTTATGTTTTCCCCATTTTATGATGACCACAATCAGCCTACGTGGTTCGTGTCATAATAGTACTGCTCCACCCATCGAGCTAAACAAGCTTAGTTGTACAAATTCATATATGATATTATTGCTAATATTAGTAAAACTGAGAGATGTTTAATTGGTTAGCTAAATGTTCCTACTTTAGTTTCGAAATGCATGTGAGCCACATATGGAGAGACCAGAAAGAATAGTATTTCTCTGTGCGCTCTGGTTCATCATGGGTGGCCAACCGACATTGTATTGAAACACTTGTAATATCTTCAATCTGCTTGCTCTTCTGCTCTTCTTTGAGATGATACTCTTCTCTTACGGTCGACTGGTCAGGTCGAGTTGTTCTCCCTTAGTATATTTTGAATCTGTCAGGTCAGGTCGACTTGTTCTTCTTTACTATATGTTGAAGCTATCATCTGCGAAGTGTCATCACTTCTGGACCTCTCATATTTTGAGGAGTAGGCCATATTATATTAATGCACACAACAAATTACAGCATGCATGGCATCTTTTAAAAGAATTGCAGAGATAGCACAAAGGGGTTTACAGGGAGGCAGTATTGGATTAGAATCACTTCTGCATTACAAAGAAAATCTCACTTGTTTTTATGTTTTCATGCATGTCAGATATTGAACATTATCAAAATGAATATGAGAATGGGCGCACGAGAGGAATATTGCGGAACGATCCACTTGCTAACAAACTTGGCATGGTGGAGGATGGCCTATCTTATTCACCCATCAAGGTGCTTGCTCTAACTTTGCAAAGTTGTATTGGTCGCACATATTTTGCATCTGACCTCTTGCATTTCTTCTACTTTTTTACACCATCTGCTTAGTTTAAGCATCATATATGAGTATATGCCATAACTATCCATTTTCTGTACCTATTCCATGTGTCGTCACACTATGTTTTTCCAGTCAAATGTTGTTCTTTCGTGATAGATGTCCAAAAGGAAGAGGGTGAGTGCAGATCCTCAAGGAGTACAAAGTAGGTATTTGGAAAAGGTAGTGGTACCTGTTAAATCAGATAGATCAGCAGCCACAGAAAACACAGGTCCAACTGTACCACACTTTACCCCTACTCCAGTGGTCAAACCCCTATTAGAACTGCTGGGAGCCCAGCGTCAGGTACTTTCTATGATATCAATTCAAAATTTGAACTCCTAAATTTTTGCTTGTGCCTTACCTTCTCTCTTGTATGAAAACTAATTTCAGATGAATCTCCTTGCTCAAAGGATCATGCGATCTCAAAACAATAATGGGCTCTGCATTGCTCTTGTCAGTACCTCTCTCCCTTTTGCCTTGTAACATTGTACTTAATTAATTGCTATCTGATTATGTATCATCAGTCTGCACCTGAGCTTCATTATCCTCTGTTTCTTCTAATATTATTTGATCTATATTTACTCTTTGCAAAATGTAGAATAATGGCAACGCTTATAAAGAATTTTCTTTGGGGAATTTATTGAATTATCCTTCCATCAACATGGAGAAGGGCTTTGTCCAGCCCGTGTTAACATGTAATGTAAGTTCATACTTCTCAAGCCTTCAAAGTTTGTTCTAGTATAGATTTGGATAGGCATCATTACCTCCACTGATGTTTGCTTTGCTGTTTACATCTGATTGGATGTTTGCAACAACTACCAGTTTCAAATTGTAGTTGTAAAAACATGTTCCTTATGCAGAACAGATCCATTTATTTGCTTATATAATTGTGAAACCTATTACGTGTCTCCTTGTTTCTCTTTCAGAGTCGTGTCTCTTACGCCAGGCAGAACTTTAGGGAAGATAGTGAGCCAAACCATCTTGAGGACAGCGAGATGACCCCAAGGTCCTGTCTTGATGAAGACAGTGAGTTGAAACTACTCACCAGCAGGTGTGAGACAACCTCTGTGCAGTCGCTGCCTCAATCATTTCGACTTCTTCAGTCTCAACTTAAAGCGGAAAGGCTTGCTTCAGCTCAGCTCTGACTTGAAGTCAAAGATGCAATGAAGATGTCAGAGGACTGTCGTGCGCACCATCATGCCTTAAATCTAGTGTTGATGCATCTATCGTTGACACAACTGAGGTCTACTCAGCTTCTTCAGCTGTTTGGGGGGCGACCTGGCCAGGCCTAGTGCCTTCTGAAGTGCTTTCAGCTTTGTATATTCTTTTGTCGGCGCGTTTATTTGCACTGGTGGCGAACTTTGATGCCCATTGGATGTAATATGTGTGATAGCCGTGATAGCCTAGCATAAGTTTCTTTCTTATTTATTTCCTTGTTGTCTTGTTTATTTGTTTGCTTGTAGTCATTGCAGTTCTTTTTCCGCGGTTTGCTACTGGCTGCAATAACCTATTTTTTAAAACTAGGCCACAATAACCATGGGCTAATATTTACTGTAGTGACACTGGGCCTCCTACGGGCCGTAAAAATAGTGGGCCTTCTACGGGCCGTAGAAACAATAGACCTTCTACGGGCCGTACAAACAATGGGCCTTCTACGGGTCGTATCATCAATGGGCCTTACACGGGCAGTATGATCGATTGGCCAAACATGGGCCAATAACAGGCCGCATTATGGCCATAAACGGGCTAGAGTTGGAATCGTCCGTTCATGGGCCGACCATAACGGGCCATCGTTAATAGGCCGTATTTCATGACACTATGAAAATGGCCCAACGTGTTAACCGACCACAAACGGGCCGACTGTAACCACGGGCTGAATTTAGCCCATAAGCAGAAAATGACAGTAACGGGCCGTAAGTAAACGAATGCTGGAAATGAGCCCAAGAATAAATGGGCTCTGAGTAGGCCGAAAGATAACATGGGCTGGAAATGGCCCAACGGGATAACGGGCCCTTAATGGGTATAAAGTGATACACTATTCATTACGGGCCAGTTTCACCACGGGTCGTTAATGGGTGTAAAGTAATACACTGTTCATTATGGGCCAGTTTCACCACGAGCCGTTAATAGGCCAAGAGTTACATAGGGCCTCATATGGGCCGAAAGACGTCATGGGACATACATAGGCCAGAAGTGAAAACGGACTGGAATCATATTGGGTGGCCCAGATGACGCTACTAGGCCTAATTCGGATAGGGCGTAACGGGCCTTGGGTTAGCGGGCTGTAAATGGGCTATATGCGAACAGGCCGTTAACAGGCTTTACATGGGCCGGCCCGCCACCTTTTGACCAAGTCAAACGGGCCGGCCTTTTCACATGAATGGGCCTCTATTGGGCCGTGCCACGTGTCGACGTATCATAGGCGCCTTGTGTCCAATGAGTGGATGACATCTGTCCCAACGGTGAGCCGACGCGTGTTTCCTCCAGCCAATGATGATTTTACACGTGGAAAATCTCCATTGGTCGGGGCTGTTAACGGGTTATCAGATCCAAAATCCGACCCGATAGCTTAACGGCGTTCCATTACAGTGGATGCCACGTATCGGTCACCCTTGACAAAAGCACTTCTGTGATGCGCGATTTATCATCATGGAAGTGGACACTTCCGTGATGATAATTTTGGTAATGTCATGGAACACTTCTACGACAGCACAGGTATGACTATCTTGATTCTGTCATAAAATCATCATGGATGTACATGCATGACAAAAAATGCGATCTACTGTGACAAACATGTATCATCACGGAAGTGTATTTTTTTTTGTACTGGTAGTTATTAGATAGATGGCTTCTTCTCTCTCTTTGATTCTCAATACCATGTTCTCCTTGATGTTCTTGGAGATTTATTCGATGCAATATTCTTTTGCGGTGTGTTTGCCGAGATCCGATGAATTGTGGGTTTATGATCAGATTCTCTATGAATATTATTTGGTTCTTCTTTGAATTCTTATATGCATGATTTGGTATCTTTGCAAGTCTCTTCGAATTATCAGTTTAGTTTGGCCTACTAGATTTATATTTCTTGCAATGGGAGAAGTGATTAGATTTGGGTTCAATCCTGCAATGTCCTTTCCTAGTGATAGTAGGGGCAGCAAGGCACGTATTGTACTGTTGCCATCGAGGATAAAAAGATGGGGATTTTATCATATTGCTTGAGTTAATTCCTCTACATCATGTCATCTTTCTTAATGCGTTACTCCGTTCTTTATGAACTTAGTACTCTAGATGCATGCTGGATAGCGGTTGATGTGTGGAGTAATAGTAGTAGATGCAGAATCATTTCGGTCTACTTGACACGGACGTGATGCATATGTTCATGATCATTGCCTTAGATATCATCATAATTATGCGCTTTTCTATCAATTGCTCGGCAGTAATTTGTTCACCCACCGTAATATTTGCTATCTTGAGAGAAGCCACTAGTGAAACCTATGGCCCTCGGGTCTCTTTTCCATTATATTGAATCTATTAGTTTCCCGTTAACTTGCCAATTTCTGTCATTGTTCCTTTTAATTGCAATCTTTACTTTCCAACTATAAACCAAAAATATTTACTTTACCGTTTATCTATCTCTATTAGATCACACTTTTGCAAGTGACCGTAAAGGGATTGACAACCCCTTTATCGCGTTGGCTGCAAGTTGTTGATTGTTAATGCAGGTATTCGATGACTTGTGCGTTGTCTCCTACTGGATTGATACCTTGGTTCTCAAAACTGAGGGAAATACTTACGCTACTTTGCTGCATCACCCTTTCTTCTTCAAGGGGAAACCAACGCAAGCTCAAGAGGTAGCAAGTTCCTACCGTCTCGCTATAAGCGAGATATAACCTCTGCTAATCTACTATAGTAGAGATCAGAGATCTATCCATTTGGAGGCCGGAGGAAATTGCCCGACCCAACAATAGAGAAGCAGTGGTGCGCACAACTTCTTCATCTCCTTCCTTCGGTCTCTCAACAAACAGACGTTGGGTATCAATCTCTCAAAGAAAAAAAGATGTTGGGTATCTGATGTGAGTGATTGTAAATCTCAAGCTTTCCCTCTTGTTAGGGTTCTGCTTTCCCTCACCAGGTCATGTTAGCATTAAGTTTCCCATCCACTTCTCCGGCTTCCTCGTCTGCTGCTCCCTCGAGCTGACTCCAGGGTGGTCTTGAACCACTTCCCAGCATTGGTGGCCAGCAATGGGACCTTGGGGGGAGGGGGTTGTGCTTCTTACTAGGACCCGAGTAGATCGGATTAGGGTTTCTAGCCATGGAAAAGTATGTACCGGGTTCCATGTCGGGAACGACAAGGCGTGGTGAAACTTGAGGCTATGCTAAAGGATCTTGGACTATCAAAAAAAGATATGGATGATGCGATCTTCAAAACAGAGGGACCTCTGCCGGTGGAACCGTGGAAGAAACAAGGAGCATAATTGGTTTGGCATGCCAATGTTTGGCACTGTGCCAAATATTAACAACTACTTGGTTGACTACAAGTTGTTTTGCTTATCTCATATAAAGTTGCCAATAATTGGCAAGTCTACATATTGTCAATGGTTAGCAGTGCCAACATTTGGCAAGCCAAATATTGGTAGCACACCAATTATGCTCAAGGTGTATGGCGATGTCAGTGTTTTCATGGAAAGATATTTAACCAGTCTAATTCTTAGCACTGATGTCGCCTAAGCTGCACATACACCTAGTATTCAGTGTCAATGGCTATCGGATGGTGATCATACTTATTGAATTCCTCATTGGTCACGCGATGTGGTGGGAACATACACGGCCAACCTTTATTTGCCCACTGTCGCTCTCTCAATGTCCTCTTCTCTAGATAAATATATGTCACCATGAGGCCTCCTCCAATGCAAAGGTGTTTAGATAAGGTGCTAAGTGCATTAAATGGGTTAGCAATTCGATTTTCCAATGCATAGGTGCTTAACTTGTTGTTGGTAAGCTCACTTTATTTAATGATTTAGCATCTAAAGTCTTTCATGCATTGGTCAACTTCTTCACTTAAGTAGTTTGCCTAGGTTCACGTGCTTGGCATTGGTTCTTTCTGGGATCACCAAAGTGCTCTCTCTCCTTCTTAAGTGATGTGCCATGTCATTTTATTTTATTTTTACATATGTGGCATGCTTCGCACTTGTCCACCATGGAGCACCGAGAAGGGCATGATAACCACAATCTTCCAGATCACACTCATTGAGCACATCTCTGAAACCGAATATAGCCCCCATCTTCATCATATCCATGCAAAATTTCATTCAAGTTCCCTCCTATCAAGTATCAACCATGGCAAAATTACCATAGCACGGATATCTCTCAAATAGTCCCAAGTAAGATGCTTCCGGTCTCCCCTCTTGTTCTCCATGCAAACTACTAAAGCGCCATGAGTCACTGTTTACACAAACATGTATATTTTTATTAACCGGCCATAACCCCTTTCCATTAGTGCGACATTGACGAAAATACAAAGTCCAGATAATGAGACGGGAGAGGGTAAAGCGAGTTCAAGCAACACCAAAAAACCCACTGTGAGCAGTCGCCATCAAAATTACCCATTACAGGGCGAAAACCCGATGAATCAACATGGATATCAGCATAGTTTATATGAATCTCAGACAAAGTCCGTCCCTAGCAGACACCTCCATCCCTAGCATATCACAATGGAGATTTTGTGCCTTAAGGCAACTCAAACAGTGCGGATTTTGTTTGTTTGGGTCGGCCGAGCGAACGAGTGTCTGGTTTTTCGTTTGGGTTGGTCGGCATGCCCAACGGTGACCGGCGCATCTTTCATGTGGACCCAAATAAAAAAGCAGAACATGCACATAATTAAATATAAAGTCAACATGATTAAACATTAAAACTTCCAAAGTCCACTTAAACTTATTAAACATAAATTTAAAACTAAAAAAGAGATTGCCGCCCAGCACGCTGCCCTACGTGTCGTCGTCCGGGCCGGTGAGGTCGACAAAGTCCGACGGCGGCACCGCCCAGGTGAAGGCCTATTGCCATATCGCATGTGCCGCCTCCTCTGCGGTTTGCGGCGCCGGCGGACCTGGCGCCAGCGGATAGGCTGCGCGACTCGCACACCCCTCCTCCTTGCGCTCCCGGCACTCCTCCTCGCGTGCCCAGCGCTGCGCCTGCTCCTGTTGCACGCGTCGCTCGCCGTCCTCCCACTCCTTTGCCAGCGCGCGGGCCCTCCATTATTGGAGGTATGCAGCCTCCTGCTCCAGCGTTGCACCTAGCCACACGTGCGGCGTGCTCACCGAGTCGCGAAGATAGCCCTACCACTTGTACCGCTCACCGAGGTCCGGCGGCAGCTGCATGCGTGTGGGGTAGGCTCGGGCAGCGGCGGCTTGGGGGATGTCGGGGACTCGAACACCTATGGGATCAGGGGCGATCCCTTCTACGGTTGGCGGGGTGAGGAGTTGCGCAAAGAGCAGGTCTAGCGATCAGCGCGAGGGATTTTTACCTAGGTTCGGGCCGCACTGGTGCGTAAAACCCTAGTCCTGCTTGTTTGTATATTTTGTGTTCTTGAGATCTTGAACTAGCTGCGGTGCATGCCCAGTCCAAAAGTCCGAATCCTCTCTCAGTACGCCTCGGGCCTCCTTTTCTATGACAAAGGGGTTGCACAACAGCACACAGGAGGTGAAAAGTATCTACAGTGTACAAGTTTATCTCTGACATCGTAGGACAAACACATTTAATGTGTTGCCTACGTGCCACTTCACTTTATCGGGGACGGCAACAGAAGTTGTCCCGTCCGTCGCCGCCCCTCCTTGCCTTGACGTCCAGGCTGACGAGGCATGCAGTGCCACGCTGGCTAGCCAGCTACTGTGCTGGCGCGGTGGTAAAGCCTCCATGAAGATCTGCATGCCGCCACGCAGGCGCCTACTTAGTTGGCAGGCGGATCGTCGTGCTGGAGTGGTGCTGAGGTGGCGAAACCTTGTCAAACGCGGGACTGGCTGCGGCCCCGTAATTGTCCACGGTCGTCCCCGGCAAGGGTCTTGCCGGGGGTCTTCGTCCTCTGGTCCCACGTGGACCCGCAGGCTACTAATCTTCACAAAGATCAGCATGCTACTATGCATGCGTCTCCAAGTCTTGGCCTTGACGTTGTCGATGGTGTCAAAGCTCTCAGCCTCAAGGGTGATGGCCTTGCTGGTGCTTTGCAGGTTGCCCCGTCAAGGAGCTTGCCGGGGCTACACAAGTCGCCCCTGCAAGGATGTTGCCGGGGGAGGTCCAGCTCGTCTTCTGTCCCTTGTTCACTGCCTTGATTGTCTGTCTTGGTAGTCTTGTGTTTCGCCTCCTCCTGCCCTGCCGAGCCTTACCGTGGGTGTGGCTACGACTGCCCGTGCACAAGTAAGGGGTACAGAAGATCCCCTACTTTTGTACGACAGGGGGGTAGCCGCAGTCCCCCGTCATTGAAAGTGTGAGGGCCTCCTCGAAGCCTTCCCAGCGTGTGTCCTCCCTGCGCTAGTTCTCCTTCAAGGCGCGCTGGAGCGCCTTCTGCAGTGCGGCCTGGTACGCCACCTCCGTCGCCTCCTCCTCCGACGGGGGCGGCAAAACATACGCCAGGTTGAGTTGAGCTCCCGCCGCGGCAGGCCACATCATACTGGGTAGCGAAGTCGGGATGACCGAGCAAGAGGACGAAGAACCATAGGCATCGCCACTAGCGGAGGAGGTAGAAACTGCCGGGAAGGGGAGGAGGCCAAAACATGAGTACAGTGCATGCATCCAGGTCTTGTGGTGGACGCCGGCATCATTCGCTGGCGGCAGCCTGGTAAAATCCTAGGTCATCGCGATGACCTAGGGTGGTAAAACCCTAGGTCGTCACCAGGGGATACGGTCGTTGCAACTCATCTACTGAGTTTTCTGATAGTCAGTGGCCTGGTGGGTGGAGCTCCCATGACATCCTATGCAATTACCCTTTTTGCACCCAATAATAAAGACCCAAGAAAGTACCCGACTACTCCCTCCATTTCAAAATATATAGTGCGTCCGCACTTTCTGAGGTCCAACTCTGACCATAAATTTAACCAACGAGACCGAATGCGACGGAAGAAAAAATTATATAATTAAAAACTTTTTCGAATACGAATTCACTGGTATAATTTTTGCTCCCACCGCAGTCTGTCTCGTTAATTAAATTTATGGTTAAAGTTGAAGCACAGAAATAGAGGAAGCACTATATTTTAAAACGGAGGGAGTACAAAAGGAGAATGGCACGCGTGCAGTTCTAGTAATGTGCATCGTTGAGCACAAATACAACCTCTATCTCGAGAGTCTGTTCAGCCAGCGCCGCACCATGGCACGACAGCTACCATGAATTTCTATGATCAGTTCACTGTCACAGCAGGTCTTGAAACTCTCAATCATGTTAAGCTAGTACTCCTGTTTCTAAATATAGGTCTTTATAGAGATTTTACTATGATCTACATACGCAAGAAAATAAGTGGATCTACACTCTAAAATGCATCTACATACGTCCGTATGTGGTTTATAGTGAAATCTTTACAAAGACTTACATTTAGGAACGGAGGGAGTAGATATCAACCACTGCAATAGCATTACTTTTCCAAACCAAACCACGAACACAACACAGGGCCAAAGGCTAAAAAAGAAGCCACTTTGGTTCTGCCTGCTCACCTTCAACCCACCCAACAAAGGCTTCTACAGCAGCAAGATACTACTCCCTCCATCCTACTCCCTCCGTTCCTAAATACTTGTCTTTCTAGGCATTTCAACAAGTGACTACATACGTAGCAAAATGGGTGAATCTACACTCTAAAATATGTCTACATACATCCGTATATAGTAGTCATTTGAAATGTCTAAAAAGACAAATATTTAGGAACGGAGGGAGTATAATATAAGAGCGTTTGTGTAATGTAAGAGTGTTTTTGACACAAAACGCTCTTATATTACACAAAACACTTTTATATTATGGGACAGAGGAGTATGAAACATCCAACAGACACACGCACAGAGTACTTGCTCAGTACCACTGGTACTGACTGTAACGATAGCAACGCACCAGGCCACAAGCTACAATGGCTCAGCGACTTTCTCGTCTTGCCACAGGTTCTTTCTTCTTGTTTTGGCATTCTAAAGACACCACTATAGAGGAGTCTTGAGATCTATGATACTGAAACAGAACAAAAGGGAGCTACGGAAACCTAACTAGCCAATCGCTTCAATCTCTACCACCTGCCTGCTTTGACATGCAGAAATGCACTCTATGCTTGCACATCTACCGTTTTGCCGGTACGACGTATCTGCCCCTCATTCCCTGGCCATCTCCTTTGTTGCTCATCCTAAACTCTCGTCTCACCCTGGCCTCCTCTGCATCCAGCCAATCCTCATCACGAACAACAATAAACTGCAAAAAGGAAAAGATCAATACATGAAACTAACAACGGCTCATCTCCACATCCATAACGTTTCAAGTTTTTTGCGTGACTAATACCTCATTGAATAATTCTTCTGACATTTGCCTACAACCATTGCGCCGAACAGGCAACTTGTCCCGCTTTTTGTACTCAACACCAGTGGGGTGCTTTACATCATCTCCACATCCACAGTACTCGCCTATAATTATGTTGTAGTTTTGTTAATCAACATCTGATGCATAAATCTGATACTATTCAAAATACAAAATAGGACTGGAAGTCTGGAACAAACAAACATTCACAAAGATTTTGGCCCTACCATTATGGAAAAAATAATGAACAAAAATAGCAAGCAGAGAATATACTAAATAGCAGAATGAGTGACTAAGATAATGCAAATGAGAATTCCTCGGGAGAAAAGCTGCTTCTAAGTCCTCCCAGCCTATCCACTTCGTTGTATTGTTTTCGTATCGCCCGATTGGCTAATTTCTACTGCAAACAAGGGTAGATCCTACCTCCCGCCGCAAACGAGGACCTCATGCAAACCCTGAAAAGCTCGTTTGCAGCCCTCCCAAACCCGTTTCGGGCCCCTGTGCCCCATTATCCCCTCACATCTCACGGCCACCATCTCTCGCTCCCGTCTCGGTGCTGCCAGCGCCTCTCCCCCAGTTTCGTCCGCCGCACGGGCTCCTCCACTTTCTCTCATCCTCTTCTCCTCCTCTAATCTCTCCAAACCCTAGCAAATCCAGCCCAGTCTGATCTTCCCGTCCACACCACCCCTAGATGTCGAGGAGGCCAGCCACGACGCTGCCGTCACGCCACCCTTGGATGCTCAGGTGACACACGAGGCAGGCAGCCACGACGCTGCCGAGTACCCGCCCTTGGATGCGGAGGTGCTGCCCCACCACGATGCTCCAGAGGCGTTACCTAAGGCAAGCCACGACGCTCGCCCAAGTTCAGTCACAGCAACGACCTCGTCATGGTGGATGCGCTGCCCATCATCAGACACTGAGCCAGGACACCGCGCAGGCGTCGCCCAAAGGCCAACAATGAGAACAACCTCATCATGGTGGATGTCAACGCTCAACAATACGAGCGTGGATGGCTGCAGCAGCTCGAATGCGCCCAACCTGATGCACTTCCTCCTACATCTGCAGCACCGCTCTTGCAGCTTCGGCATCGAAGGTGAGACTCTCGCTGTACTGACGGTGTGGAGCAGTTCTTGCGGACCCTTGTTGACCTATGGGCACATTGCTATCTTTCCGGGCTGCCGCCGCGACATCCTCCCCTCTTCCAGGCACTCCCGACAAGGAGCTCACCCATGTTACTGCCATACCTCCGACGCTCTTGGCAGCCAGCTCCGTTCAGGTAAAGCTCGCCCTCCTTATCCCTAAAAAAATAAACTACTCCCCTCCGTCCCATAATATAAGAGCGTTTCTTACACTAGTTTAGAGTCAAAATCGCTCTTATATTATGGGACGGAGGAGGTAGTTACTAGATGCCTAGATTAGGAATTGTTCTGTTGACTAGTTATCTCCATCCATCAGGAATTTGTAATATTGTTAATGTGTTTCCTTCATTTGGTCTTCCGCTGTTTGATAATTACTGGTTGTACACTGCGCATAGCAGCACAATTCTCTAGCACCAACAAGTTTCTGACGAAACAAATTTTCTAACAAAATGTCAGGGGCACGTCTTTAGGACTAGTAAACCAATTCATTCGAAAATCTACTTTGTACACGGTCGCACAGCTGCCTTAGCGTGTGGTGGCTCATTGGCCGCACCCGATCTGCTGGGGCGACACAAGCGTGAATCTTTTCTGCAAGTGCTACATTAAGACGACAGTAGCACTACAGCGAGGCTTGAATGGTTGCTATAGCCTATAGGGACGCTGCAGCTATTGTGCAGGAGACCTGCTTTTTCTGACAGGGATGCAAGAGATGTATGCATGCTTCTTTTCTTTGATGTTCACGTCTCTCCCTCTCAAAAAATTTAGTCTCTAAAACAAGACATGAAATTCATACATGCAGAGACTAAGGTTAAGAACATTTTTAATTTCAATGGTAACCTTATACCACAAAACATATAGCTAATACCAAACCACTGGATAGCACGACCTTTTATCCTTGACGCTATCCTTCACGAGTATAAACGTGTATATACCATACAAATCGATGAACCTAAACTATAATATTAAACAAACCAATAACTGCTTTGTAAACAACCTAGTAATTGTTTTTCAGGACCCCATAGCTATTGTTAAAGAATTAGTCAACTGCATCAGGAGAACCTATAGCTACTGCAAAACAACCTGGCAACTACATTTGAGAATCTGGTAATTGCTTCCACAAAACCCGACAACCGTATCAAAACAGTTTGGCAATTATATCTGAGAACCTGGTAACTGCTTTCGTAAAAACTGATAACTGCAAGTGCAAGAGTTATTTTTCCATAAAATCTGATAAATTAAGAGACATGTTGGAATTTTAATTCTATACGTTATTAATATGGAGCATGCCTGGACATGTTAGTAGCCTAGTGCTTATGGACCATGCATCACTAGCATTACAACCATAATTAGATAGTGCCTATACTTGGAGAGATGCACTCCTTCAAATGTCACGCTCTATATGTGTTGTGTGCAGTGTCAGTGCAAACCACCAGACTCATATGATTGCTTACATAAAACAGCAGGAGCACCATCATTCAGGCGCTATTTAGGCTGTTTCCCGGGCACCATCAGGTTCAAGGTATTGGTATGCTCTTTTTGCACCTCAGAATAACTGGAGAACATGCTGCCATATTGTTAATATTATGGTGGAAAATCTAAAATGTTAGACCATGATGGTGCTTCAGCATTTGAAGTATGTAGACATCGGATTCACTCAAAACTCTATTGCAGGAATAGCCTTTTGTGGTAGTTGCTTAGCTAACTTAGAAAATGTTCATCTTTAAGAAGTTGACTGTGAGCATACATGTAAAAATAACGAGCTCCAACATTCAGAAAAATGACTGAACAGAAATAGCAGCGGAGAAACAGAATATACCGTTAGCTTCTGGCGTAACAACACATATACAGCTGAGCACATATTCCTCCAACTCGCCATCCTTCAAACATGTAATTTCAGCGAAGAAAAGATCGCCGACGGCACTCGACCCACTCTTGACAATCAAATTTAAGTGAGAGAATGATCTGCATTTGTATGGAGAGTTTCTTCCCTGAAAATGTGGTTTGTAACTCACAATTTCCTTCAATTCATATGCAAAATCCTAACATGGTAAACATACATCATCATATCAGTAATGAAAGAACCAAGAGCGAAGCCAAAAGGGAGTGAGGGAGAGCGCAAACCCCAAAAAGATGATGGTCCTCATTGTACTTGTCCAGTAAAGCGTTAAGTACATCCCATTTGGGGCGACGGTTCATCATCACATCCAAAGCTTGTTTGGAATTCATCCTTGTACCATTAGGCCAGTACAGGGTCTGCCACACATGGACATCCTCCTCTGAAAGATCCCCCATGTACCTAGTGCAAAGAGAATAAGAGATAGACCAAACAACCCCCAAGGCTAACACAACTCATGGTAGCAATAAACAATAAAAGGCTAAGCAAACTCACAGCCTACAGACCAAAAAATTATCAACACACTGGTCTGAGCTGGGGAAAAATCTAGCATTCACAACAATGATCGTTAAGCGTCAATTTGAGGATTTTAATTGAGATAATTATATTTTCTCAAACCTGCATGGAACCGTTGTCATTTTTCATTAAGAAGAAACCACTAAGATGTATCGGAACCAATATTTACAAACACCCATCAACGGTGAAGCCAAGAAAGAAGAAAGGAAAAATGACCGTCCTCAGCATATAGCCTACGAGTCCTAGCTAACCTGGACCCAAAACAGCACAGGAAACGAAAGGTCCGCTAAGCAAATTTGTGTGTTGTAGACTCGGGTTCAGGGGCACTTGGAGAGTACCATTGCCTGTGAATGAAAATGATTGAAAAGTTAGTTAGCAAGCAGTATCTACTACCTTTATTAGGAATTAGCCTTTTGTATTTCCTACTGGTTTAGGTTTTTGTGATAGAAGATGGACTATGGCAAAAGTTGGTTACTTGCAGATCACTTCATTTAAGATTGTTCAGCTAATTGCTATGAGTATTTGGATGATTGATCTTCAGAGACAGCAGACATTAGCAAATTGATCTTTTGTGTCACAACAGTATTCAGTCCACTTCATTACAACTGCTACTTATCACCATTGGGTGTACCAAATAGTGGCCTAACTGTACAAGTAACGATTGAGCGAAAGAGAAATATACTTGCATATAAGATGATAGCATAGGACACAACATATACATATAAGCATTTTCCAACACTTACAAATAGAAACAAATTTGAGAGAAGATTCACTTGAATTTACACAGATTAGTGTGATGACAGTCAGTGGCGTCCTGAGCTTCTTGTAAGCTCTAAAAATAGATTCTGAGAAGGCATACGACAAAATCGATTTGGAGTTTATGTTTTCAGTCCTAAAAATGAAAGGTTTCCCTAGGAAGTTTGTTCGGTGGACTAAAGCTGTTGTCTGCAATGGCAAGGTTGCTAATACTCTGAATGACATGATAGGTTTATGGCTAATACTTTGTTACTAGGAAGGGGCTCAGGCAAGGAGACTCCTTCTCTCCTTTACATTTTATAATGTTGCTGCTGATGTTCTGGCTACTCTGATCAAAAGAGCCCAAGAATAAGGTTTCACTAAAGGCTTCGTCCCTCAGCTGCACAATGGTGGTTTAGCCATACAGAAGTATGCTGAGAGGATGATTTGGAGGGGGCTAGAAATCTTAAGATAATTCTGTGTGTTTTTGAGCGTTTCACTGGACTTACTTCCTGAAAAGTGAACTTTTCTGTTTTGGGGAAGCACTGGCTAAGCAAGACATTTATGCTCAGATTTTTACTTGCTCTGTGGGAGATTTCCCTTTTTGGTTCGTAGGATAGGAATGTCATGGGAATAGGAAAACCATAGGAAATGAGATATGTATCTCAATTCCAATTAGAAAAGAGATGAAATTTGATTCATAGGATAGGAAGTTTTCCATTGGGTATAGGCTAATATTTTTTTCCCTTTGAAATGTTAAGGATTCCTATCCTACATAGGAATAGGAAAACATTCCTACAAACCAAAGGGCTTCAAATTAATTTTTTCTACAAAATTCCTGTCCTCTAGAATTCCTTCAAAATTCCTGTAAACCAAAGGAGGTCTCAACGGTTTGCTCTTATATCACAGCGGCAATGGTCCACAGTGATCACCAACAAGCGACAAGAAGCCCTTAAGTCCTGACCCGTAAAACAACACTGGGCCAGGAATCTGAAAATACAGTCACATAGCTGAGGAAAAGTACAAGCTTGGATGATTGATCTTTTCAGATACACTGACTTCAACAAATTGATCTTTTTTGTCACAATGCTATTCTGTCCACTTCACTGAAAGTGCTACCTGTCATCATAGGGTGTGCCAAGCTAGTAGTGGCTTAACTATAAATTACGTACTTGCATATAAGATGCTAGCATAGGACATAGCATATACATATAAGAATTTTTCAGCACTTCCACATAGAAACAAAGTTGAGAGAAGATTTACTTGAATTTACACAGATTAGCGTGATGGGAGTCTATAGCATCCTGAGCTTCTTTCAAGCTCTTAAACGGACCACCTCGACGAGGATATGTGTGAAAGAGTCCATCAGCATCAACCCTCAGAAAATATTTAATGAGCAATCTTGTTGGCATCAGTGAAGAAACAGGTGGAAAAGGCCTTGGCGGTGGTGGGGCCTCAATACGCACTGCCTGCTCGGTGTCCTCGCTGCTGAAAAAACAAGAGATGAATAAGAGTGTGGAATAGTATAAATTGTTATTATTTTGCAAAGATTGAAACCAAGGAGAAGATGTCTGCAAGAGATCTCATTGTAATTTTCCATTATTAGTTGTATCTAACATACGGTGGAGGCGGTGGCTGATGGAGGAAGGGAGGGGCGACTGCGGGAAAGGTCGCGCTGGCGCCGCATTTCGGAGTTGATTTCTCTGCAGAGATCAGAGAGGAGTCGTGGCTCCGATCCGCCGGTGACAAAATCCCCATCGTCGTTGGCGTAGACATTGATGCTTCGATCGTCTGGAAGACGGAATATCAACGGGTGGCCGGGGCGTCGTCTGGGCGGCATGGGGGGCGGCGGGTTGGTTCTAGGGTTTTGGAGATTTCGTCCCGGCGAGGCGAGGGGAAAAAAGAGAAGCTTTCTTCCTGGGTGGGGAGGCGAGAGGGGGAACGAACGAACGAACGAAATGGGGAGGGGAAGCTGACGGCGCGCTGCGATATGTTTTTCTTTTTCTTTTTGACCGAACTCACAGCGAGGGTGCCCAGCGCGCAGGAACAACCAGAGTACTAAAAAAACTAAAAATTGTGTTGTGTAATTAACAATAATTATCTGGTTGCCCGAAAAAACAATAATTATCTGGCAACTAAATGCTATGTCGGGTTTTTTTTTTCGGGGAAACTTAGAGAGCTTTATTAAACAAAGGCATTCGCTGAGCAATCAGCCAGGAGGCTGCTGGTCAGGAAGCTAGGGGTGGAGTCCAGCCAGCTTTCAGTCACAGTAAGCGTACAGGCACGCTTAGCACACAAATGTGCAGGACCGTTAGCGGCTCTTATTACATGAGAAATATTGAAAGACAAAAAGCTAGCAGAGAGCTCTCTAATTTCAGCAACTATTGGAGCTACTATCGACCGATCGACGTAGCCAAGGTTCCAGAGGTTGACTGCCTCAAGACAGTCGGTCTCCATGTGCACGTGTAAGAAGCCACGAAGCTTGGCAAAGATGACACCTTCGCGAAGCGCAAGCATCTCAGCAATGAAAGGATCAGTTGTCCCCAGTTGGGGTTTACACCATGCACCCAGGAGAGCCGAGGAGGAGCGAGCCACACCCCCCAATCCGGCCGAAGCAGTATCAAACTGTATTGCCGCATCTGTGTTGATTTTGATATAGGCCTCTTCGGGGGGTCGCCATCCGTGACCCGGTAGTGGTATGAACATCTGCCGGGGTATATCAAGCAGCGCTAGGTCCTCGCGGATGCGACGAACCGAGCTCACAGGATCAATGTTTTCTTGGTCGTGCGTCCTTCTGTTGTGAGACATCCATATTGCCCACATCACTGTAATTATCGTAGCACGATCCTTTTCAGTAAAACTTGGTTCACAGAGGATATCACGCGCCCAAGTGTTGGGGTGGAGCCAAGGCAGTCTGATATCAAACAATAACCGTGCCTCCTCCCAAAATCTGCGTGCATGGGAGCAATGCATTAGGGCGTGCATCAGGTCTTCGTCCATAGCAAGACACAATTTGCATAAGCTGTTGACTTTGATATGTCGGTAGTGTAGAGTGCACTCGTCAGGGATGATCCCCTTAAGTACCCGCCACCAGAATACCCGGACTTTTGGGACAACTTTGAGTTTCCATAGTTGGCTCCACATCTGTTGTTCACTCATTGATGGCGTCGTTATCTGCCCCTCTTCAAGAGCTAAGCGCTCTTTTTTGTTCATCAAAGCTCGATAGGCTGATTTAACAGAGTAGATGCCGGTTCTCTCGTGTGCCCAAGCCAAGAAATCTTCTCCACCACCCTGCCGGAGTGGGATGTTCAAGATTGCTTCTGCATCTGGCACGATGAAGGTGCCGCGCACAAGATCATGCTTCCAGGTCCAGTTGACCTCATCGATTAGGTCACTGACCATTGTAGCCATCGCAGCCGGTGGCCTGAAGAGCGGCCGCATGGTGGCAGTAGTCGGGATCCACCGGTCCTCCCAGATGGAAGTATTTGCACCATCCCCGATGCGTTTTAGCAGGCCAACGTGGAGAGCTTCGCGGCCAGCAACTATGGCCCTCCATATGGCAGATGAAGATTTAGGAGTTGTTGCCTGCATAAAATCACAGTTAGGGAAATATCTTCCTTTCATTACTCTTGAACAAAGAGCGTCCGGCTTTGTCATGAATCTCCAGCCATGCTTCCCGAGGAGCGCTAGATTGAATTGTCGGAGATCACGAAAGCCCATCCCTCCTTTAATCTTTGGCGTGGCTAGTTTGTCCCAAGCGATCCAGTGCAAGGACCGCCTGTCAACCGAACTTCCCCACCAAAATTTTGCCATGTTTGAGGTTAAACCTTTGCAAACTTTCTTGGTAAGCAGAAAACAAGACATGCTAAAAGTTGATATAGCCTGAACAATAGATTTGATCAATGTTTCTCTGCCTGCACAAGCAAAGAACCGTTCAGACCAACCCTGCATTTTCCCCCTTACTCGGTCTCCAATGTGTTCAAAAGTACCACTTGTTATTCTCCCAACAGCAGTGGGTAGACCAAGATACCGCTCTGAAAAAGCTTCTGAATGGACGTTGAGCAGCTGTTTGAGGGATTCTTTGAGCGCCGCCGGTGTGTTTGGGCTGAAGTAGATAGCACTTTTAGCTCTGTTTACACACTTACCGGAAGCCTCCCCATATATTCTTAGGATATCATTCAGCCTAATTGCACTCTCTGTGCTTGCTTTGATGAAGATCAAACTGTCATCAGCAAATAAGAGATGACTTACCCAAGGGGCCCGAAAATTAACTCGTATGCCCCGATCCACGTAATTGCCATAATTTTTCAGCATAGAGGAGAATCCTTCGGCACAGAGCAAGAATAGGTATGGGGATACAGGACAACCTTGCCGAAGACCTCTTGATGGTGTGAAAAAAAGGCAGCAGCTCTCCGTTGACACGAACAGAGAAACGAACCGAAGTGACGCACTTCAATATTAATCTGACCATATTGCCCGCAAACCCGAGCCTCAGCATCATAGCTTCAAGGAAGTGCCATTCCACTCGGTCATAAGCCTTCATCATGTCCAACTTAATCGCACATGAGAAGTTTTGCCCTTTCTTTCGCCTCTTCATCGTATGAACACTTTCAAAAGCCACAAGGACGTTGTCGGTGACAAGACGACCCGGGACGAAAGCACTTTGCTCCTCACTGATTATCTCATCCATGCATGGCCGGAGCCGGTTGGTGATCACTTTAACAGCGATCTTATAAAGAACTGAGCATAATGCAATGGGTCGATACTGGGAGATATTTTGTGGATGTCGTACCTTGGGAATTAATGTGATCGACGTGTCGTTCAAACCCGCAGGTAGCTCACCACCGTTAAGAAAATCAAGCACCGTTGGGATTACATCATGCTTCAGAAGGTCCCATTGACGTTGATAAAACCCTGCCGTAAAGCCATCCACCCCCGGCGCCTTGGAAGGCGCCATTTGGAATAATGCATCATGTACCTCTTGAGCTTCAAACGGGCGGCATAGCAGGTCATTCATAGCCGGCGTTACCCGATTTGGTACATGCGATAATAGGACCTCACTATTACTATAGCCTTGAGATGTATATAGGGCTTTGTAGAACTCCAAGATTTCTTCCTTGTCTTCATCTCCCGAGGCACAAACAGAACCATCTGTACGCTGCAGGTTGGCAATCTTGTTGATGCACCGACGTTGCTTTGCCTGCGCTTGGAAATAAGCAGTGTTGCGATCACCTTCCCGCAGCCACGGTACTCGAGAGCGCTGCTTTAGCCAGATCTCCTCCAATTTTAATGCTTCACGCAGCTTGAGCATAGTGGCTTTCTCTTCCTCTGAAGGCCCCCGTCCTACAGACTGACCACGCAATCAGTCAAGATGCTTTTGTAATTGTCGGACCGTCCTGGTGAGACAGCCGAATTCTCGAACCCCCCACGGCATCAAACTACGTTGTAATGCAGCCAGAGAGTTCATAATACCACCCAGTCCCGGCTGGGAGGTCTGTGCTCGCCAAGTTTCTGTGACGAGCTTGTCATAATCGTTATGAGACTGCCAGATATTCTCATACCGAAAAGGTTTCGACGTATGTGATCCATTGCAAGGGGCTTGGTGCCAAAAGTCAGTCAAGACGAAGCAATGATCAGACTCCACGGAGCAGATGTGGCGCACTTTAACATACGCGAAAATCTGTCTAAAGTCCTCGTTAGCGAAGGCACGGTCTAGCCGGGCCTTAACATTTGCGTCTCCAGATTGTCGGTTGTCCCAAGTGTAAGGAACTCCTGTCCAACCTAAATCTTGGAATGCACACTCATCGGTGATCTCACGAAAGGCTCTCATCTGCCATTCAGGTCGAGCCGCCCGACTGTAGTGTTCTTCCCCATATAGGGTGTCATTAAAATCACCCATGCATAGCCACGCCGAGTGTGGTAACCCATGCAGGGTACGAAGGAAGCGCCAGTTGTGATGCCTGTTCTCTGCTCTTGGCGCTCCATAGAAGCCGGTGAATCTCCAGCTCACCGAGTTGTCCAAAGCATCGTGCACCACTACATCGATGTGGGCCGAGCTGTAATTCTTGAGCTCTACTATCACATCTTTGGACCAGAAGAGGCCGATACCTCCGCTTAACCCATCGCTGTCAACAGCAAAGCAGCCTGCAAACCCTAAGGTTTGTTGCAATCTCTCAACACGTTTCCCTCTAATCTTTGTTTCCATGACAAAGACTAGTACGGGCCCTTCTTGCTTCACAACATTGCGAAGCTCGCGAACTGCCTCGGGGTTCCCAAGCCCCCGGCAGTTCCAGCTGAGGCATATCATTGGGCTGGGCAGGGCTGCATGGCAGCCTCTGCCGAAGTACTCGAGTTGTTGGGCGTGGGCTTCTTCTTCTTTGGTTCCCGGACTGTGCCCTCGTCCTCGGAGCCCTCATCCCCCTTTTCAGTACCGATAGCTGTGTGCTCAGTCCCCTCCTCAACATTGGCGGCGTGGTTTGTGAGGAGGGGAAGTTCAACTCTACGGTAGACTTGATTTGGCGGCCCCCCCCTTTCGTTTTGGAGCTGTCTTGCACTTAACGGGAGAGTTCACCTCGGCTTCTGCCATGGCTGCATTACTGGAGTTTCTAGTCTCGTTTCTGTTGGATTTTGCTGGTTGAGTACGTGAAGAACCCTCAGAAGATGCAGCTTTCTTCTTCTCGTCCGACGGCCGTAGGCCCTTTCCAAATGGCAGCTCGCCGTTTTCATCCCTCGTCCCCGGTGTCGGACAGACCAGATCAGAGTGGCCCAAACGGCCACACGAAAAGCAAAAGTGGGGTATGTTTTCGTACTGAATTTCATATGGATCTGTACTACCCCTCCTTGCAGAATTGATCAGAATCCACCTCCTCAATGGTTTGGCTACGTCAAGTGTGACACGTGCTCGCAGGTAGCCGCCCCCATGATCAAAGTGAATCGAACTGGCTTCCTTGTCTATCTGCTTCGCAATTGCCTTGCACCATGCATCATCTTGCAGATTGAACGGGAGATTGGCAACGCGTGCCCAAACTTTCAATTTGTCGAACTTGAGCTCCGATGGGCACATGCAGTCGTCAAATTCTGACAGAAGAACCGCGTTCTTACTGATATGCCATGGGGATCCTTCCCATACGCGATCTCTGTCTCGCTTTGTTGCAAAATCAGCAACGAACGTGTTTTCCCCTACCATGCGGAAGGATAGACCTTTAGGGTTACCCCATGCAGGTCGAAGTGCGTTCGTGATGGTCTGGATATGCAATGTGTTGCGGTGCAAGACCTTCCCTGCAACCATCCACTTCTCTGGTGCCCCCTCGACGCGATCATCGAGCACCAGGGGCGTCGCCTCTTCCTCAGAGATATCAAGTTTTCCAAGTTGTTCCTCCAGGCGCGCCCTAGCAGTCCCGGGCGACATCGTCGCCCCCGTAGCTCCGCCGCCACTCCCGGAGGGTGTCGCCATCCTCCCGTCCGGCGGAACTCCGGTGCGCCCCGCCGATCCGATCTGCGTGCGCCGCAAGTCCGCCAAACCCTAATCGCCAGAGCGTTTTAGGGTTTCCGGAAGTCGTGCTCCACACAATGCTATGTCGGGTTGACAATTGGAATTAGGATTGTGTTTAGACCAAATTATATTACTTGTACCCCTCAAAAATAAATTGTATTCTCGTGAAAATAACTACTACGTACTATATTATTTGTAGTGCAATTTAATTGATTTCCGAACTGATGTACTAAAGAAATACGCGAACACCCTCTATTTTTGTATGTGTAAAATTGGGGCACCCCTCGATACTAAGATCCTAGTCCGCCACTGCAAAAAAAATAGTTATATGTTTTATCCAAAACACGAAGGAGCCTAATAAACCTAGACAGAAAAAGTAGATGAGAAACACGTAATTCCGAAGAAGAAAATAACATGGTAGGGGGGAAAGATATAGATTAGAGTAAACCGATGTTCTTTTATGAATAAATAAAAAATTATCAAAGAGAATAAATACATTGGTCTCAATTGAGATATAAAAAGGAAACTCGTGAGGAAAAACTTCACCAAAAAAGTCCATGAGGAAACAATGTTGGAGAGAGACGTACGGGGTACGCATCGACATGTTGCCTCTCGCGGCGGCACTTAGGATCGATCACCGGTTACGCACACAAAATTAGTTCCAACGTACGTACGTATCACACCTCCGTTTTGACAACAATTGAGCATGAATCCGATTGGACTTCCATAAAAAAAATCCGACTGGACTTCGAAACGTTCTTTCTGCTGCACGTATTAACATAGGAAATTACGACAGCGAAGCGGTTATCTTTACATATGAAAAAAACACGAAGCGGTTATACACGAAAGGAAAAAAAACGTGTAATTTTGTGCTTAAAAAAGGTAGAACGTGGGTTGTGGCGACACATCTAGGTCTTGCGTGGGCGGCCACCGCCGTCCCCATCTACGGCGGCGATGACATCGCCGTTGCTTCTCTGACACCCTCCGTCCGCATGGCGGTAGGGCGATCGTATTATCTCCAGCCAATTTGCTTCGTCAGATCGACCTGTTTTCTCTCCGCCCCGTCATGAGCGTTGGTTCATGCCTGGGCGTTTGTCGATGTCCTAGTTGGCTCCTTCAAGTGGTCTGGTGCTTTCCCAGTCTGTGGACCATTAGAGCCTTTGTGTTTTTTTAGCATCAGTACAGATACAAGCGCTTATATACACGCGCATCCACTCATCTCTATGAACGCACACATGCATATCCTACCCTCCTCGTCGTCGATGGAAACGTCTCCTCCACTGAAAACGCATCGTCGGAAATCCTGAAATAAATCCAGAAATAATGCGAGCATCAGGATTTGAACCCTGATGGGTTGGGGATACCACTGTCCACCTAACCATCTCAACCACAGGTTGGTTCGCGAGTCTTCGTGTTGTTGTGCTGCCTGTTGGAGTGGTTGCTCTTAGTTGTACGGCAAGTACGTGCACATGTCGTTGATTTGGACGGTCTGGACAGAGAATTGGTTTTGATTTTAGTCAGGGCCGTGTCCAGAAATTTGAGGCCCCTGTGCGACATACAACATGGGGCCCTAATTTTTTTTGAAAAAATTATAGCCCTAGACTGACCCTTAAAGTATACACTATGCTTAATCATAGAACTTTGTACAATATTCTGAAATATATCAAATATTGACGCTAAAGAGTAAATGTAGGGCTAAAATTGATGCATATATACACAAAATATATGATAATAATAATAATATAAAAATATTCAGTATACTGTTTGCCAAGATTAATATATGAGAAAAATTATTAGTTATTTAATACACAGTGTTGCCCAGATAAATATGTATAGACATTGGTATGATTATCCAATAGGAAAAGTAACCTAAGTTAAACTGATCGGTGATTCCTCATGCCAGGTTGGAGTCATGAAGCACTAGACAAATTGTTCAAAGTACTAGTGGCTTAAGCGCACCTGAATACCGCGCTGTTCCTGGCAAATGTTGATGACGTGATAAAGTGATTGCCCGGGAGCTCATCCGCTGATTGCTTTTGGTTTGTGGCGTTGACAGGGCAACACCGCTACTCCTCGGAAATGCTGTGGGGTTTGCCCGCTGCCGTGGATTCGTGCGGCTGCCTCAAGCGATCAATTGGATTGGAAAGAAGAACGACTGCAGTTTAGGGTATCTAGATCCATCTGTCTTTTTTTTTTCTAGACAAAGATCCATCGATCGATTTCTTTTATTTTATTTTTTGGGTTTCTTAGACAATCTCGCAAAGCTTTATTCAAACCTTCATAATGTTTATAGGGATGAAATGAATATCATTGGGTTGGTCAAACCAAACATGGCGACCAAGCCCTAACCTAAAAGCATGCTTCGCTAGATTGTGAGCCTCAACATTTGAGCTCCTACCCTCGTGGACTATATTACAAGAGTTAAAAGACAATAAATTTAACTGTATTTCATTGATGATCGCCCCAAACACCGCAGCAGTTCCATGTCTCACGTCTCTTACCACTCCTTCACAGTCGGAAGCAAGTTGTAGTTGATGTAGGTTCAAATCTCCTGCCAGAGCCAACCCTTCTCGAATAGCCAGAGCCTCTAGTGGTGTCGGATCATCAATGCTGTTAAAAACTATCGCCGAGGCTCCAAGAAAAAAAATCCCTGCTCACTTCGGCAGACCACTCCAACCGCTCCTCCGTGTCCCTTAATGACAGTGGCATCGACATTCAGCTTAGCATGATGATCGGGAGGTGCAATCCACCCAGTGTGTCGCTGCTGCACCCTGCTTCCCGTCTCAGCTTTGTTTGATAGAGCATTCAACTCCATTGGTAAGAAGTTATGTGCCCATGTATCACATGAGGGATTTTGAAGATATCCTCATGAATGGCCTTCCTATGTGAACTCCAGATGGCCCATAAAGTAACCACCAACCTCACAAATTCCTCCGACGATAAAGCTCTGTTCATAGCAAAGATCCACGACTTTGCGTCCTCCTCCTGATGGATGCTCGTTTGATCAAGGATATCCTCTGAAGATAATGCCCAAGTGCTTCGAGACACCGGACCGTTCAGTAATGCGTGTCTCCACGTATCATGAGCTCCACACAGATTGCATGAAGAAGTGGTGACCATATTCCGACGCTGGAGTACTTCACCAGAAGGTATGGAATGTCTCGCCAACCGCCAAATGAATACTCAAAGTTTTGAAGGGACTTGAACTCTCCACAGTGATTTCCACTCCTTGCTTTCTGTCTCCACATGCGATGAACTCTCACGCCCCTCCAGCCAGCCCTCTCTATTATACTTTGTTCGGACTAACATCCGATATGCCGAGCCAACTGAGAAGAAACCTCGCGTCTCCTCATATCAGGCCCAGAAGTCATCAATCTTTCTTATGCAAAATGGTATTTTGAGGATTGCTTCAGCATCAAAAAGTGTAAAAACTGAGCGAACAACTCCCTCTTTCCATGTCGCCATGGACTGCTCAATTAACTCAGTTACTCTTTGTGGAGGATCCTGCACTAAAAGAAGTAATTGGTCTTTTGTAGCTTGCCAGCGGGATCCAGTTATGGTCCCAAATGTTAGTGGTTTCACCATCTCCTATCCTCCTTGCAATTCCCTGCGCCATAATGTCTCTCCCATCCATGATGGCTCTCCATACTTGTGAGAGGTGAGTTCCCAATTCAGCATCAAGAAATGAACAGTTAGGGAAATAGACAACTTTCAGAATGCCTGCACTTAATGAATCTGGTTCAGTCATTAGCCTCCACAATTGCGTTGCCAAGAGGGAAAGATTAAAGAGCTCTAGATCCCTGAAACCAAGACCGCCCATATGCTTTGGCCTAGTCATGGCATCCCATGCAGCCCATGTTGGTTTGCGTCTCCCTCTCTTGCTTCCCCACCAAAACTGACGTATGATGGATGAAACACTTTCACAAAGACATCTCGGGAGCTTGAAGCAAGACATCAAAAAAAAACAGGGATTGCTTGAGCTATTGATTTTATCAAAATCTCCTTACCAGCAGCAGACAAAAGGTTTCCCATCCAACCTTTAACCTTCTCCCACATTTTGTCCATTAAATATTTAAAAGTCCCTGTCAGAGTAATGGGCCACGGGTAGGCTAACCCGAGCCCCAGAACCTTTCAAAACATCGGGACATACTACGCCCCTCAAGACCCCACGATGAGGAGCCGCCTCCTGGGAGTCGACAGCAACTGTCCCTCACGGCCGAGTCCCAAGGACGACTTTGAGATAAGCCGACTCTCAGGTGCAGGCTTCCAGATAAGCCGACTCTTAGCCGACGACTTCCAGAGAAGCCGGCTGTGGGAGTCGGCCCGCGACTCCAACCACCTCCTTCCTTCGCCACGATGGACGGGGCGGAGTACGGTCGCAGCATGGCCGTCTCTACCCCGCTTACGAGGGGCTGGCATGGCTACAGTGCACCGTATCGCTGGAGATCTCCATCATGGCGCGGCACTGTTACCATGCCTGCCCTGACCTCAGCCCCCGTGGGCGGCGCACTGTGCCCACGACGGCCTACCTGTACGGCCCAGAGACGGTGGGACCCGTCCGTCAGCGGGAGTACCGAAGGCGGCGAGAGCGCCACGAAGACTGCCCCGTGGGAGTCGGCCCCCTGGAGACTGCCAGCCCCTCTCACGGGCCCCGCACGCCATTAACCAGACAAGACGAGGAATGGCGACAGTGATCGCCCGCCAGACGGCGGCACTGTTGTCATGACCCTATGACCAAGCCAGCGTCATCAGAAGCACAGCTACAGTACCAGGCCTGTCGGCGGGGCCTGCCAGACGGCGGGCCCCAGCAGTCGGCGGAGAAGACGGCGGCCTGAGAGACAGACGGCTGGGACCGGCGCCCAGCCGGATTACCATTGTATCCCCGGGGGGCAGGCCTATATAAGCCCCCCGGGGCACCCATGCAAGGGGGATAGCTTCTCTAGGATTAGACCCGATCATATAAGAAGGAAGGAGCTAGCCTTGCCCTCTCCTACCTCCAGAAAACAGCTCTAGGAGCAACCTTGTATTCACTTTGCCATAGTGATCATGCGGAGACCCCGCAGAGCAGCAGTAGGGGTGTTATCTCCTCGGAGAGCCCTGAAGCTGGGTAAGATCCGCCGGCGTGCATGTCTTCGCCTCATCCCATTTCCGGGCATCGGCGATGTTCTACTCGCTCCCACCATGATAAGCCATCCGTTGGCATATGTCGTACCCAACCCCCGACATTTGGCGCCCACCATGGGGCAAGGTGCACCATCGTCCGGAGACCTGCTCTGGACGGGAACCCTATTCCTCCCTGGCGAGCACAACCAGCCCGACACGCCAGACAGAGTCTGCGCCGACGCGCTGCACGATGCTCAGATTGCCTATGCAGCCAGCTGCCTCGCCGAACTTATCGGCGAGGTTCGCCTCTCCGACGAGCCTGCATCCGACGCAGGCACGGGCGCCCCCGAGAGCCTCCTCGCGGGCCTCCTCGACTAACTCCACGTCGCAGGCGAACCTGCCGTAGACCTAGAGTCCATAGGCTCCACCGACTCGATACTGGTCGACTCCGACACTGCGTCGCTCGACGCGTTCCCCACCAACGTGGTGGTCTACGACGAGCCGCTCCCTTGTGCGGAGAGCGGCAGAAGCACCGTCATGGAGGTTCTCGTCCTCGACCATGGTGAGCGTTCCGGCGAAGGTGCTCACGACCCGCTCGACGCGGCTCTGCGAGACCTGTCCGCGCCAATTCCGGGAGACGCTGACGCCGAGACGCTGGAGGCGCGCCGCCTTCAGCTTATCGAGGGAGCAAAGAAGCTGGCAAGCATGAGACGCTTGTCAGAAGCCTACTAGCGTGAGATGGATCGCGCCGTGGGCGGCTCGCCGGCTCTGACTGGGCCCAGCCGCCTAGGCGCGGTCCGGCAACGCGGCGTGGAAATCGCCAAACTGTTTGGGGCCGATCGCCTGTGTACGCCACGCCTGCGGAGAATGTTCGCGCCGCCCAGGCTGCGGTGGACGAGCTCGACAACTTCGAAGGCGAAGAGCGCCGCCTGATGACGGAGCGAGTTCAGCAACTCCTCGATGCAGCTGCCGCGCAGAACGAGGCCGGCTACCGTACGGAAGCGCCGCAACGACAAAACAACGACCTGCCACCCCGCCGAGATCAAGGCGCGACGTCTCGGACCCCGACTGGCGGAGTCCGCGGAAAGAAAGACAAGGAGCCGGCTGTCAGCCACAATCGTACTCGCATCACCATCGAGCGCGACCAAGACGGCCGCCCCAAAGCAGTGGAACGGCGGGACGACTATCTGCCTCCCCCTCCTCGAAGAGAAAGGCGAGTCTCCTCGCCACCCGTAGAGCATCCGACTCTCAGCGACCGCCTTGGCCGCCGAGAGGGAGTCAGAGAGAATGACGCCCGCCACCGGATCGACCGACTCCACCGATCCCTGGCGCTGGAAGAAGAAGACGAGTTGGGTCCTCCCTGTTTCGGACCCCGCATCCGAGACGAGCCCTTTCCCAAAGGGTTCACGCTCCCCCGAGACACGCCCAAGTATACCGGCACCATGAAGCCGGAGGACTAGCTGATTGATTACTCCACGGCCGTCAATATAGCGAACGACAACAAATGTGTTACCGTAAGGTATGTTCCACTCATGCTCCAGGGCACGGCCCAGACATGGTTGAACAGCCTGAAGCCCTGCAGCATCAACAGCTGGGTCGACTTCACCGAGGCCTTCGTCCGCAACTTCACGAGCACGTACAAGCGACCTCCCAAGCCTCGCCAACTCTCCTTGTGCGTGCAAGGCCCCGATGAGTCCACTCGCGACTACCTCACACGCTGGGCCGAGCTTCGGAACTCTTGCGAGGGCGTGCACGAGGTGCAGGCTATCGAGTACTTTACTACTGGGTACAGAGAAGACACCCTCCTCAAGCACAAGCTTCTCTGCGACGAGCCGGAGACCCTCGACGAGCTGCTGGTCACAGCAGACAAGTACGCCACGGCCGACTCCTCCATGAAGGCGGAGATTCAAGTTAGTGCGACTGGCAAAGTAGCCCCTCAGGCTCCAAGAACTCCGGCTGGGGACACCAGTCGGTGGCAGCAGCAAAGCGACCACAAGCGCAAAGCCCCACAGTCGGTTTCCAACAGCCGGCAAGTGGCGACAGTCGAAGACCAACAACCGGAGGGGCAGCCTCCGACCAAGCGACAGAAAGGCGGCAAGTCCAACTGGTTGCCGGCCTTCTCGTACGAGCAGACTCTAGATGGCCCCTGCAAGTTCCACAGTGGCATGAAGCCGTCAAATCACACCACCCGGAAATGCCACTGGCTCACCAGAATCGCCAAGGGAGACGGCCTACTCCCTCCCCCGCCTGCTGGGCCGCCGCCTCCACCGCCGCCCCAGCAGCCAGCTGTCAGGCCAGTCGGCGCAATACAAGACGAGTTCCCAAATGAGCACGGAGCCTATGTGGTGTTCACCAGTGTGGCTGACGATCGACGCAGCAGGCGGCTGCAGCAGCAAGAGGTGAACGCGGTTGCGTCAAGCACTCCAGAGTTCATGCACTGGTCCGAAAGGCCTATCAGTTGGAGCAGAGCTGATCAGCCAGAGGTGATGCCGAAACTGGGCTCCTACGCCCTGGTCTTAGGTGCCACACTCGCCACAGATAGGCGGGCCGCTCGTTTCTCGCGAGTGCTGATAGACGGAGGCAGCAGTATCAACATCATGTACAAGGATACCATGGAGAAGTTAGGAATCAAGCAAAGACAGCTTCAGAGCAGCCGGACTGTGTTCCACGGCATTGTTCCCGGCCTTTCCTGCTCGCCAATTGGCAAAATCCTGATAGACGTCCTCTTTGGGGACAAAGATCATTTCTGCCGAGAGCCAGTTTGGTTTGAAGTGGTGGACCTCGAAAGCCCATACCATGCGTTGCTTGGCCGACCTGCTTTGGCCAAATTCATGGCGGTCCCCCACTACGCCTACCTCAAGATGAAGATGCCGAGTTCCAAGGGGATTCTACCGTAGTCGGCGACTACAGAAAGTCGTCCGCTTGCGCGGCCGAAAGTAGTCGGCTGGCCGAGTCCTTGGTGATCGCAGCTGAGAAGCGGCTTCTTGATCGGGTTGTGGCGATGGCCGGCAAGCAGCCCGAGATGTCGCCCGACCCCAAGGAGTCGGAAGCAGAAGGATCGTTCAAGCCGGCCAGAGAAACGAAGATACCCTTGGACCCGGAGCACCTAGAGAGGTACACTGTCATAGATACAAACCTTGACAGCAAATAGGAAGGCGAGCTCATCGATTTCCTCCATGAGAATCGAGACATCTTCGCATGGTCCCCTAAAGACATGCCAAGTGTACCCACGGAATTCGCCGAGCACAAGTTACATGTCCGGTCTAATGTGAAGCCCGTCAGGCAGCCCTTGCGCCGCCTGTCAGAAGAGAAGAGAAGAGTTGTTGGAGAAGAGATAGCCCGGCTCCTGGCAGCCAGCTTCATTATGGAAGTGTTTTTCCCAGAATGGCTAGCAAACCCAGTCCTGGTGCTGAAGAAGAACAAGCAGTGGCGGATGTGTATCGACTACACAAGCCTCAACAAAGCCTGCCCCAAGGATCCATTCGCCCTGCCGAGAATTGATCAGGTGATAGACTCCACAGCCGGATGCGAGCTGTTGAGTTTCTTAGATGCATATTCTAGATATCACCAGATCAAGCTGAACCCAGCTAACAGACTGAAGACCGCCTTCATCACGCCGTTTGGTGCCTTCTGCTACCTGACCATGACGTTTGGCTTGAGGAATGCTGGCGCCACCTTTCAGCGTTGCATGCAGAAGTGCCTCCTCAAGCAACTCGGCAGAAATGCCCACGTCTACGTAGATGATGTGGTGGTGAAGACAGAAAAGTGTGAAACACTGTTGGAAGACCTCAAGGAAACCTTTGAGAATCTGCGCCGATTCTAGATCAAGCTCAACCCCGAGAAGTGCGTCTTCGGAGTACCAGCCGGCCAACTCCTTGGCTTCCTGGTCTCTGAATGCGGCATAGAGTGCAACCCTGTGAAGATCAAGGCCATCGAGAGGATGGAAGCACCCAGACAACTGCTAGATGTGAAAAAGTTCACCGGCTGTTTGGCGTCCATCAGCCGATTCATCAGTCGGCTGGGCGAGAAGGCTCTCCCCTTATATCAGCTCATGAAGAAGACGACCTTTTTTGAGTGGACTCCCAAGGCGGACGAAGCTTTTCTCCAACTGAAGAAAATGTTGACTACGCCCCCTGTGCTGGCGGCCCCAACTCCCAAAGAGCCCATGCTCCTATACATTGCCGCCACCAGTCGGGTAGTCAGCACAGTTATGGTAGTTGAGCGCAAGGAGGAAGGCAAGGCGCTACTTGTCCAGAGACCGGTATATTACCTGAGCGAGGTACTGTCAGCCTCCAAGCAGAACTATCCCCACTACCAGAAGAGGTGCTACGGCGTGCACTTTGCTGCCAAGAAATTGAAGCCTTACTTCCAGGAGCATCCAATCACCGTGGTCTGCACAGCCCCACTTGCCGAGATCATGGGAAGCCGAGATGCTTCTGGCCGAGTGGCCAAATGGGCCATCGATCTGGCTCCCTACACCATCTACTATCAGCCCCGCACCGCCATCAAGTCGCAAGCACTGGCCGACTTCCTTGTCGACTGGGCCAAGACCCAGTACCTGCCGCCAGCGCCCGACTCCACCCATTGGCAGATGCATTTCGACGGCTCCAAGATGCGCACCGGCTTGGGAGCCGACATCGTCCTCACTTTCTTTAAAGGCGACAAGCTCAGATATGCGCTGCAGATCCATTTTGCCGCCTCCAACAACGTCACTGAGTACGAGGCGCTCATTCACGGGCTCCAGCTTGCCAAAGAACTCGGCATTCGCCGGATCCTGTGTTATGGCGACTCTAACTTGGTGGTCCAGCAGTCATCCGGCGATTGGGACGCCAAGGATGCAAACATGGCGAGCTACCGCTTCCTCGTACAGCAACTCAGCGGATACTACGAGGGGTGCGAGTTCCTCCATGTACCAAGGAATGACAACGACCAAGCAGACGCCTTGGCACGAATCAGCTCCACTCACCAAGCAATACCATCCGGTGTCGCCCTTCGGCGCCTCCTCAAGCCGTCTGTCAAGCCTTCAGCAGAATCAGACTCTATCTTTGTGCCGGCTCCACCCGAAAAAGTCGGATCCGACTCCAAGAGCGCTCCAGTCAAAGCCGGCCCGGGGACTTTAGAACCCGGCCCGGGGACTGTGGCGACCAATCCGATGACTCCAGAACTCGGCCCGAGGACTGCTCCAGTCGGCCTCGGGACTTCATCAATCCAGCAAGCGGCTGCGGACTCCAACCTGCCGCCTCCCAGCCCAGCCGCCCTCGTCCAAGTCACAGTACTGGTAGTCGAAGAAATAGCAGCACCCTCATGGGCACAACCCATCCTGAAGTTCCTGGTGAGCAAAGAACTGCCAATCGATGAAACCTTGGCTCGGCAAGTACAATGCCGAGCGGCAGCCTACACCATAGTCAATAGAGAGTTGGTCAGGCGCAGCGTCACTGGCGTCTACCAGCGTTGCGTCGAGCTAGAGCAAGGCCAAGCGATTCTCAAAGATATCCATCAGGGCGAGTGCGGCCACCATGCGGCTTCAAGGGCACTCGTCGCCAAAGCATTTCGACATGGTTTCTTCTGGCCGACCGCCCTAGAAGAGGCCAAAGAATTGGTTCAAAAGTGCAAAGGGTGCCAGAAGTTCCGCTCCAAGCCACATCAGCCGGCTTCGGCACTCAAGACTATCCCCATCGCCTGGCCCTTTGCAGTTTGGGGCCTGGATATGGTGGGACCTTTCAAAACAGCCCGAGGCGGCCTAACTCACTTACTCGTCGCGGTGGACAAGTTCACCAAGTGGATAGAAGTAAAGCCCATCAAGAAGTTGAATGGTCCGACTGCGGTGACTTTCATCGCCGACATCACAACTTGGTACGGCATACCGCACAACATCATCACCGACAATGGCACAAACTTTGCCAAAGGTGCCTTGGCCCGTTTCTACGTGACTCAGGGCATCCGACTGGACTTAGCGTCCGTTGCCCATTCGCAGTCAAACGGCCAGGTAGAGCGAGCAAACGGTCTCATCCTGTCTGGCATCAAGCCTCGACTGGTCGAACCACTGGAGCGTTCGGCCGGCTGTTGGCTTGACGAGTTGCCAGCCGTCCTCTGGAGTCTGCGCATGACTCCAAACAAGTCAACCGGCTTCACACCCTTCTTCCTCATCTACGGTGCTGAAGCCGTCATCCCAACGGACATAGAGTTCGACTCTTCGTGAGTCACCATGTACACCAAGGAAGAAGTAGAAGAAGCACGACAAGACGGTGTCGATCTGCTGGAAGAGGGCCGGCTGTTGGCACTCAGCTGGTCTAGCATCTACCAGTAGAGCCTGCGCCGATACTACAACAGGAAGGTCAGGCCGAGATCTTTCCAAGAGGGCAACCTTGTGCTCCGACTGATCCAGCGAACAGCCGGCCAACACAAGCTGTCGGCGCCTTGGGAGGGCCGCTTCATTATCAGCAAGGTGCTGGTAAATGACTCCTACTACCTGATCGACGCTCAGAAGCCCCGAGCACGCAAGAGGGACGACTCCGGCAAAGAGACGGAGCGCCCATGGAATGCAAATCTTCTCCGAAGATTTTACAGTTGATGCAGTATGTATCACGCTACCCTTTGTATTAAAGTACCAAGACTATGGGCCCCCCGAGACGAGCTCGGGGACTGCCCTTTTTTGTTATCTGTATGATAAGAATTATGCCTTTGAGTATATTACTCTTTGTTATGCCGCTTGGCACCGGGCTCGACTAGTCGACCCGGGGACTCGCCGCCTCGCGCTATGAAATGCTTCCCGCAGTCAGACAAGTAGTGTGTGGCGCCTAAGCCGTCTCCTGTCAGAAGCCGCAGCTCGCAGAGCGACTGTTTGGTAGGCAGGAGTAAGGAAGAACGGGCGCCCACACGAAAAATGACTAAGGACCCAAAGCACAAACATAGCCTAAGACGGCTTCCAGCCTCTCTCAAGCAAAAGTCGACTCATGAGTAGTCGGCTTGCCGCGTTCTTCTAGCCTCTCATAAGTGAAGCCGACTCGTAAGTAGTCGGCTTACCGCTTTCTATCTGACTTGTTAAAAAGACTCTAAAATGGCCAAGTACTTGCCTTCCCAAAGTAGCCAAGCGTTTGATCCAGTGGCAGTCTGCAGAGCAGTTGTCCAACTGGCAAGGTGGCGACTAAGGGAAGGCAGCAAAGGAAAAAGCCAAAAGAGCAATGAGCAAGGAAAGATAGAACTCGGATAAATATTTACATAACATAGGCCCTTGGCCGAATCTTCAAGTAGGAGTTCAAAATACACCCCATGGGTGGAATTGTTCGAATTAACAAAGTTCTTCAAAGACTACTAAGGCAGATAAAATGAAGGCAAAGACGGCAGCCTAGGAGGCGGCATCTGGGTTTGGAGGGTCGGAGGAGACGGTAGTGTCAGGCGCCGGGGCGGCCGGCTGGGCAGTCTCGGCTTGATCGTCTCCGGCAGAAGCCGCCTTCTCCGGACGCGGCTCATTGCTGGAGGCGCGGTCGAGCTGAGGCTGGTCGCCCGTTCCATCTTCTGGAGCCTCCGTCTCACCTTCGTCCTCCGCCTCGCCTTCCTCCTCGGCGCTGGAAGCAATCACCTCCGCCGAGTCCTTGTCGTAATCTGGCTTCATCCCGAACCACTCCGGCGGCGCCTCCCTTCCGTCTTCAGCCCAATCAGGGAGGAAGATGCTAGTGTCGGCATAGTTGGCAATCGCTGCAGCATGAGCGACGAGGGCGTCTTCCACAGCTACCAGCTCCGCCTGGGCCTCTTACCAGAACGCGGCCAGACTGTCCAGGTCCAGCCCTAGATACCATGCCTTGACGAATTCCAAGGCCCAACACGCTCCAGCCCGGGCCGAGGAACCCTTCCAAGCCTCAAGATGACCAGTTGCGACCTCCAGCCAGTCGGCAGTCCGACTGGCAGTGCGTAGAATCGGCATGTCTGGCCACAGGGCGGCAATAGCCTGGGCGCCGGCACGCTGAAGCCGGCGCAGCATCCGATGGGCCGGCCACAGACGAGCCTCGATGCTCAGAAGCTGCTCGTCAAGGCTCCAGGGGGCGTTGGCGGCAATCTCCGCACCATCTGCCCTCCGTGCCTCGCGATCTGCCTCGATGGCCTGAGTGGCCACCTACGAGTGGCCAGGGAAGAAGTCTGCCAAGACAAAAAAGAAGCAAGTCAGAATCAAGAGTCGCCCGACCCACAGTCGGTGGCTCAAACGAAACCAAGAAACTCACCATCGATGATGTCCTCGATCTCATGGAAGCCGGAGGTCAGCTGTGCCTCCTTGTCGGTCCAGGAGGAGCGCTCGCTTTCGAACTCGGCCAGGAGAGCAACTCTCTCTTCTCGGCCTCGTCCTGCGCTTTCTTGAGCAGCTCCCTCTGCTCAGCCAGCTGCGTAGCCAGCAGGTCGCGCTTTGCGGCAAGCTTGCTGCTCTCCTCCCCCTTGACGTGCAAGGCGGTGTTGGCCTCGCCCAGCTGCTACGAAGAGTGGCGTTGGCCTCTGAAGAATAAAAAAGAAAGACGTTAAGTCGTCAACAAAGAAAGTCGCTGAGAAGATCCGGCCCGACTGCTTAGCAGTCGGCCCGAATCTCGGGGACTACAGCCTGCCGGTGCGCCAGCGTGCCCCCACGAAGAAGAAGGAAGACTCACTCCGACTCTCTGACAAGTCGGCAGTCCGCTTGCTCAACTCCTCAACATTGCGGTTGAAGGCAGTGACGCGGAGGTTGTGGTACTCCTGCAATAAGAATTTTCAGACGAAGATAAGTATCGGAACTTGCCAGAAGGAGTTCCGAGCCGCTTGCTCAGCAGCCGGCCCAAAACTCGGGGACTACACCCAGTGGGTGCGCTGGCGCGCCCCCACAGAGAAGAACAAAGAAAAGCAAAGTCAAAAATGAAGCATACTCGGACGGCTACTCGCGACGCCAGATGCGCCTTGGTGCGGCTCTGGATGGCGTCGCCCTCGGCTCGCAGCTTCGCCTGAACGTCCAGAAGCGCCTGGTTCAGCGGGCCCGTGCCACCTCCTCGCACCCACCCAACGGGCGCGGCACTCGTCGCCTCAGTGTCTGGGATGGCCGAGCTGGCAGTGCCGGTCTCCAGCGGCCGTGGCGCTGAAGTCGCCTTCTCAAGACGGCGACGCGCTGGCGAGGCGACTTGAAGGAGCAGCTTCACCACGGACTCGTCCTCAGTCGGCGGCACCGGCGGGCCTGCCGGCTATTTATCTTGCGCACCCCCAAACAGCGGCGGAGGCGGCAGTGGCGGCACGATCGTGTCCAACATGGAGGCCTCGCCGCTCTCCCTCTTCATGACGGGGTTCTCACCGCCCGCTCCTCTAGTCTGCCCCGTGAACTCCGGGGGCGGCTGCGCGGAGTTCAGCGGGATGACAAGCAATGCCGACAGGAGGAGCGCCGCCTCCTCAGCTCGCTGCCTTGCCGCCATGGCAGCTTCGGCCTCGTCCAGCTTCCTCTGGGCGGAGGCAGCCGCCTTCTCGGCCTCCGCCTTCTCCAGACGGACGGCTTCGTCCTCGTCGCGCTTCTCCCGCGCATTCCGCTCCGTCGCCTCCCGAAGGTCAACGGCGGGATCAATCCGCCGAGTACTGGCGGAAGTCTCCGCCGGCCCCATGACGGAGGCGGCGGCGACCCTCTCGAAGGTGAGGGGAGCCCTGAGGCGAAGAAAGCATGTAAAAGATTTGGACAAAAATCCACCAAGAGCAAAACAAGTCAAGAGCGGAGGCACTTACGCGGAGACCAGTGGCGGCTTCTTCACTTCCTTGCGGAAGCGGTTGGCCTACGCAATCGCCTCCTCCCTCTGGGTCGCGGCGGCCGCCCCCTTGAGCTTCTTCGGCCGGCCGCCAAAAAAGCTCGGCCCGGCCCGGCGCCTCTTCGCGCCGCCTTGACCACCCAAGCCGGCGGCGGAACCCGCGCTCGGCTGGCCGGCCCTTGATTGGTGGCGTGGGCGGCTTCCCCCTCGGCATCATCGTCGGGCCAGTCGGCTAAAGTGGCCGACGGCCTGAAGCCTCCTCCTCCTCCTTCGGCGTCGGCCTCCATCGCCGCGGCCCCCAAGTCTGGGTCATTGATGTCACTGTCTGCTCGATCGGGGTCGAACTGGCGGGCCGAGCCCGCGTTGCCGGCTGAAGGCTGGATGAGGGGGTTCTGACTCAAGAAAAACCATAAAGATTAGAAGTCAGATTCGGCTGCAAAGAAGACAAAAGAAGAAGAAAGACGACTTACGATAGACGGGGGGTTGGCGCGTGAGTACGGCTCCTTGCCGAACTGCCAAGTCACCGCGAGGTTACAGTTTGAGATATAGTTCACCATGTCCGCCACCTCCGCGTGGGGCATGTCCTTGGAGCAGAGCCGACTCGAATCCCGGTGGCCGCTCATCTGACAGATCAGATGAGGTCGGCCTTGGAGTGGGAGGACTCGGCGCGCCACGAAGGTGGCCAGCAAGTCAGACCCAGTCAAGCCCTCCGACTGCGTCAGAACTTGGAGTCGCGCGACGGCGGTGGCACCAGCGGGAGTCAGCGTCTTGACCTGGTGGGACCAGTTGGGGAGCCTCCCAGCTGGTGCACCGGCTTCGAAAGGCGGCAGGTTGACCCAGTCGCCGTCTGCCGCGACGTTCTTCACATAGAAGTAAGAACGCTGCCACATCTTCACCGACTTGATCAGCGGGATGGCGAGAAACGGATTGTCGGCCACCGACCTCCGCATCACGATGAAGGCGCCGCACTGGGCCGGCACGCCGGCGACGTGCGTGCCGAGCTTTGACTGAAGGAACTCTCCCCATAGTTCGATTGTGGGGAGAACACCGAGGAAGCCTTTGCACAAGGTGGCGAAGGCAGCCAGCAGCACCATCATGTTCGGGGTGAGGTGGTGCGGCTGGAGGCCGTGGAACTCCAAGAAGGAGCGGAAGAAGCCGCTCGCCGGCAGCCCCAGGCCGCGCATGAGGTGCGAGCGGAATACGACCCGCTCACCCTCCTCCGGCGCCGGTGATATTTCCCTCTCCGGTGCGGCACGGGCTCGCACTAGGTCCGCGCCGGGGAGGCGACGCGTCTTGCGGAGGAACTCGATGATGTCGTCGTCCACCTCGGAGCCGTCCCACATGCCGGAGCGCACGGCAGAAGGTGTGGCGGCGGAGGAAGAGCTCATCGTCGCAAGCGTGGCGTAGCTCGGTGCGGCGGCGGCAAGAGGAAGAAGAAGCAAGAAGGAAGCAAGGGGAGTAGGGGAGATGGGCGCGCGTGCTTCGCCGCTCCCTTCCTCCCGCCTACTTATAGGCTCAGGGGCTGAGAAGCCGATGGGGCGGGCGTGGGATTAACTGCGCCCCTGGCCCCCTCGCCCCCCACAATTTACCACACGCAGTAACTGCGTGCAGTTACGGCGTGGGAACCCCAACCGACCGCATGACCGCAGCAAATCCACTCGCGTGCCGAGGCACGGTAGTGGCGGGCCCCGCCTAAGGTCCTGTCCCGTCGCGCGCGTGGGTGGGCAGACTGACCCTGCCACGTGGCACCACGCGACGGACCCGCACCGGGCGGCTGCCCGGAAGCTCATCAGGCACGCTGCCTGGACCCCGCCGCGATGTTCAAACTCTCTAAGAGGCAAGACGGCTTTCTGCGAGGCCGACTCCAGCTAGTCGGCCTGGAGGATGACGGCGAGCGAGGCCGAGATTCCATCCCCAGAGAGATGAAACTATTGAGGCTCCCCGACACGTCTCTCGTGGTGCCTCACCAGCTTCGGGGACTACTGCCGGAGTAATGGGCCACGGGTAGGCTAACCCAAGCCCCAGAACCTTTCAAAACATCGGGGCAGACTGCGCCCCTCAAGACCCCACGATGAGGAGCCGCCTCCTGGGAGTCGGCAGCAACGGTCCCTCACGGCCGAGTCCCAGGGACGACTTCGAGATAAGCCGACTCTCAGGTGCCGGCTTCCAGATAAGCCGACTCTTAGCCGTCGACTTCCAGAGAAGCCGGTTGTGGGAGTCGGCCCGCGACTCCAACCACCTCCTTCCTTCGCCACGATGGACGAGGCGGAGTACGGTCGCAGCATGGCCATCTCTATCGCACTTACGAGGGGCTGGCATGGCTACAGTGCGCCGTATCGCTGGAGATCTTCATCGTGGCGCGACACTGTTGCCATGCCTGCCCTGACCTCAGCCCCCGTCGGCGGCGCACTGTGCCCACGACGGCCTACCTATACAGCCCAGAGACGGCGGGACCCGTCCGTCAGCGGGAGTACCAAAGGCGGCGAGAGCGCCACGAAGACGGCCCCATGAGAGTCGGCCCCCTGGAGACGGCCGACCCCTCTCACGGGCCCCGCACGCCATTAACCAGACAAGACGGGGAATGGCGACAGTGATCGCCCGCCAGACGGCAACACTGTTGTCATGACCCCATGACCAAGCCAGCGTCATCAGAAGCACAGCTACAGTACCAGGCCTGTCGGCGGGGCCCGCCAGACGGCGGGCCCCAGCAGTCGGCGGAGAAGACGGCGGCCTGAGAGACAGACGGCTGGGACCGGCGCCCAGCCGGATTACCATTGTATCCCCAGGGGAAGGCCTATATAAGCCCCCCGGGGCACCCATGTAAGGGGGATAGCTTCTCTAGGATTAGACCCGATCATATAGGAAGGAAGGAGCTAGCCTTGCCCTCTCCTACCTCCAAAAAACAGCTCTAGGAGCAACCTTGTATTCACTTTGCCATAGTGATCATGCGGAGACCCCGCAGAGCAGCAGTAGGGGTGTTATCTACTCGGAGAACCCTAAAGCTGCGTAAGATCCGCCGGCGTGCATGTCTTCGCCTCATCCCGCTTCCGGGCACCGGCGACGTTCTACTTGCTCCCACCATGATAAGCCATCCGTTGGCATATGTCGTACCCAACCCCCGACAGTCCCATTTTTAGAATGATAAACCTCAGTTGGCATCCCCAAATGTCGATCACTAAGCGATTCATTTTGTACTTGTTGTTTGGTTTTCACCCCTTCTCTTACTATCTGTGGGCACCCTTTGCTGAAGAAAATGGATGATTTTACATTATTAATTTTTTGCCCCGAAGCCATACAATACCTGTCCAGTAGGTTTGAAACCTCTTCTGCACCCTCCACACTAGCCTTGAAAAGCAACAGGCTGTCATAAGCAAATAAAAGGTGATTCACCGGCAGAGCCGTGGGCGCCACCTTAATACCTTCCATTAATGATGACCGATAACTGGATTTCAGGAGGCACGAAAGGTCCTCTGCTGCAATCAAGAAAAGGTAAGGGGGGATAGGATCTCCCTGCCGAATTCCTCTGGATGGATGAAAACTTTCAAGCTTCTCACCATTAAAGAGCACTGAAAAAGAAACAGATGAGACTATAGCTATCACTGTATTAATCCATACCTGGGCGAATCCCAACTTGCTCATAATGGCCCTAAGATAATCCCACTCCGGCCTATCGTAGGCTTTCATCATATCCAACTTAAGAGCACAAAAGCTGTTGTTCTTTGACTTGCTTCGCTTCATGAAGTGTAGACATTCATAAGCACAAATAATATTATCTGTAATCAACCTTCCGGGGACAAAAGCAGACTGTTCCCTGGAGATAATATCTGGGAGTATTTACTTTAATCTATTTGCTATCACCTTAGAGGCTATCTTATAAAGGACGTTGCATAAACTGATAGGTCTGAATTGTGAGAGCAAAGTAGCGTTAGTCACCTTTGGTATTTGGACAAGGGTATTGTCGTTTATACATTCTGGGCTCTCCTCCCCTTGAACAATCCTGAGCACAATATTGGACACATCATCCCCACACACATCCCAGTGCTTCTGATAAAACTGGGTCGGGAACCAATCCGGCCCTGGCACTTTAGTGGGAAACATTTGGAACAATGCATTCTTAACCTCATCCTTAGTATACGGCGCACATAAAATATCATTCATGGCGGCTGTTAATTTACAGGGAACGTGAGCAAGAACCTCGTCTAGACCTTGTACACCCTTGAATGTGTAAAGGTCTTGGTAGAAAGCATTTGTCATAGCCCTTAGCTCCTCCGGATTATCCACCAACACACCTTGAAGTTCTCAAGAGCTTTAATCATATTTTTCTTTCTGCGCAGACTAGCTCGAAGGTGAATTTTTTTTGTGTTTTTATCCCCGGATGAAAGCCATTCAGTGCGTACACGCTGCCTCCACATAAATTCCTCCCGGTGATATAGCTCGACTAGCCTCTCGTTTATTTTTAACTCAACATGAGACATGCCAATGCGCAACAGGTCACCTCTTAACTCTTCTAGCTTCCTTTTGAGCCCTTTGATCTCACGACGAACGCTTCCAAAAGACTATTTACTCCAGTTATTTAACTCTCACGAGACCCCTGACAGTTTATCCCGCAGCTCCTAAACACTTTCACATGGCCCATAAACAAGCCATTCATTGTTAACAACATCCCCAAAACCATCATGCCTCTCCCACATGGACTCATACCGGAAAGTCCGATGTCGTACACCTTCTTGAGCTCGTCTCATATCAAGAACAATCGAGCTATGGTCAGACGTGGCCGCAGTATGGTGTTCAAGGGTCGCTAGAGGGAACCGTGTCATCCACTGGGGGTTAGCTAGCGCCGTGTCCAACTTGCATCTGGTATAAGTGCCCCCCGTCACTTTCTTCTCAAAGGTCCAAAACCTTCCCTTCTAGCCAATATCCATTAGCATGCAAACATCTGTTGCCTCTCTAAATGCCTGAATTTGTGCATTACTCCATTGAACTATTCCCACATGTTCGTTCGGACGTAGAACTTCGTTAAAATCGCCAATACACAGCCAAGGGAGAGAGCTCAAAGTGCTAATATTCTTCAAAATCGTCCATGTTTGGTGTCTTAGATGGGTTCGGGCCTCGCCATAAACACACGTCAAACGCCAGATCTCCTGCCCACTCTCCTCGATAGAAACATCCAAATGATAATAAGAATAACCCAAGATTTCAACTTTTATTTCATTGTTCCAAAAAAGTCCTATTCCACCACTTCTACCTTGACTATCGACTGCATAAGCTTTATCGAAACCTAAAGTACCAGCTAAAGACTCGACACTCGCTCCATCTATCTGTGTCTCAACAATGCCCAGGAGGGAACGGGCAAATTTCTTCGCGAGTTCGCAAAGTTCATTGACCGTCACGACGTTGCCCACCCCGCGACAGTTCCAAAATAATAAATCATTGGGCTGGGCGGCACCCCTTGAAGGAGCCCGCCAAATTTTTCACCGGGTTACCCTGCTCATTGTTCTCGCTTCCTACCATCTTTTTGCGCTTCAGGCCTCTTGTTGGTGGAGGACTGACCACACCATCCCCGATCGGGACTGCCAGTTCGTTGCCCTTGGATATAGATGCCTGTTCTTCATGCCCCTTATTCCTCTTAAGCTCTAGCTCTGTCCTCTCGGACCTCTTCCTGCTCGGGTCATCCATGTTCATAGCAGCAGGACCTGTATCTGTATCCTCATCAAAAAGACCGTCCCTGTATAGCCCTCTTCCTGCTTCTCGGTTGCCTCTGCCTCGTCCCCCATTTTTTGCCTCCATGGCGCCCTCGGCTGCCACTAGAGTTCTGGCCAGCAGAACGCATAGTCCATGATGCTCTCAGGTCTTTGAAAACTAGGGCTGATTTTGGGTGAATCCCATCACCATGGTCTTTAAACACGTGGCCCAAGTGTCCACATACTGGGCACCAATCAGGTAGGCGCTCATATTTCACCCTATATATTTGCCTTTTCCCATCCCTGAAAAGAGACACTGCGTTCTTCAATGGCTTGTTGACATTAATTTTGACCCAAAAACGGTAAAAATTGCCTGTGAAATCATATGAAGCAAGTTCTGTAAACAAGACTTCTACTTTCGAAGCCAAAGCAGGTACTAGATGCACAAACAGGCTCGGGACATCATGAATCTGTATCCAGATATCCAAAGTATCTAACTTGACCATGGATGGCTGAGTAACACCGTCATAAGGCGTGATGATGATTGCATTACCTCTGAAGTTCCATGGACCCTCCTGCATAACTCTTTCCCAATCATCCATGCAATGGAACTGTAAAGGGTACATATTAGCTTCTAGCGGTTTGAAATTTACAGGATGCGCAAGATTCCAAGCTGCTCTCATGTTTCTGAAGAACCATCCCTGGCTATAGGTTTAGTCAATGTGAACCCACGCCACTGCCAACCATCTTGCTGCGTCCTTGGGAACTGCATCTTCATCCACCACCACGTCATCCATATCATCCTCCTAGAGTCCAAGCTCCGCCATCAAACTCTCGATCTCTGCTGCAGAAGAAGACCCGCCAGCTGATGTCGATCCGCCTCTTGTATCCGCAGCCATCTGTCAAACCGATCTACAAAAGCACTGGGTAATAAAAGTGGGGGGGGGGGCGAACCCGATCCATCCGAGATAGGGAGGATCAACCAAGGCCGGGCAGTGATGCAAGGATCACCCCTAGATCATCCCGAGTTGGATCCCTAGATCAGAACAGAGGGAAGGTGATGTCTACTACACAACCTTCTTCTTGTAGATGTTGTTGGGCCTCCAAGTGCAGAGGTTTGTAGGACGGTAGCAAATTTCCCTCAAGTGGATGACCTAAGGTTTATCAATCCGTAGGAGGCGTAGGATGAAGATGGTCTCTCTCAAACAACCCTGCAACCAAATAACAAAGAGGCTCTTGTGTCCCCAACACACCCAATACAATGGTAAATTGTATAGGTGCACTAGTTCGGCGAAGAGATGGTGATACAAGTGCAATATGGATAGTAGATATAGGTTTTTGTAATCTGAAAATATAAAAACAGCAAGGTAACTACTGGTAAAAGTGAGCACAAACGGTATTGCAATGGTAGGAAACAAGGCATAGGGTTCATACTTTCACTAGTCCAAGTTATCTCAACAATAATAACATAATTGGATCATATAACTATCCCTCAACATGCAACAAAGAGTCACTCGAAAGCCACTAATAGCGGAGAACAAACGAAGAGATTATGGTTGGGTATGAAACCACCTCAAAGTTATCCTTTTTGCTCGATCTATTCAAGAGTCCGTAGTAAAATAACATGAAGCTATTCTTTCTGTTCAATCTATCATAGAGTTCATACTAGAATAACACCTTAAGACACAAATCAACCAAAACCCTAATGTCACCTAGATACTCCATTGTCACCTCAAGTATCCGTCGGCATGATTATACGATATGCATCACACAACCTCAGATTCATCTATTCAACCAACACAAAGTACTTCAAAGAGTGCCCCAAAGTTTCTACCGGAGAGTCAAGACGAAAACCTGTGCCAACCCCTATGCATAGGTTCATGGGCGGAACCCGCAAGTTGATCACCAAAACATACATCAAGTGGATCACGTGATATCCCATTGTCACCACAGATAAGCATGGCAAGACATACATCAAGTGTTCTCAAATCCTTAAAGACTCAATCCGATAAGATAACTTCAAAGGGTAAACTCAATTCATCACAAGAG
>NC_041393.1:107473824-107525797 GCF_002162155.2 Triticum dicoccoides
TATAATAGCAAATCTCGCGATACATCAAGATTGTGCCATAGAGAGAACACAAGAGAGAGAAAGAGATCAAACACATAGCTACTGGTACATACCCTCAGCCCCGAGGGTGAACTACTCCCTCCTCGTCATGGAGAGCGCCGGGATGATGAAGATGGCCACCGGTGAGGGATCCCCCCTCCGGCAGGGTGTCGGAACGGGCTCCCGAGAGGTTTTTGGTGGCTACAGAGGCTTGCGGCGGCGGAACTCCCGATCTATTGTTTGCTTCGATGTTTTTAGGGTATATGGGAATATATAGGTGAAAGAAGTCGGTCGGGGGAGCCACGAGGGGCCCACGAGGGTGGAGGGCGCGCCCAGGGGGGGTGGGCGCGCCCCCTGTCTCGTGGCCTCCTCAAAGCTTCCCTGACTTGCACTCCAAGTCCCCTGGATTGCTTCCGTTCCAAAAATAACGCTCTCGAAGGTTTCATTCCGTTTGGACTCCGTTTGATATTCGTTTTCTTCGAAACACTGAAATAGGCAAGAAAACAGCAATATGGGCTGGGCCTCCGGTTAATAGGTTAGTCCCAAAAGTAATATAAAAGTGTATAATAAAGCCCATAAACATTCAAAACAGATAAAAAATAGCATGAATGCTTCATAAATTATAGATACGTTGGAGACGTATCAGCATCCCCAAGCTTCATTCTTGCTCGTCCTCGAGTAGGTAAATGACAGAAGAAATAATTTATGAAGTGTGAATGCTAGCAGGTGCACAAGTTTGATCAACGATAATTTCAATCACCTTTTCTACCATGATTTTATGTCAAAACAGTAGTTCATCTCATAAAACTTCTCAAGATCAAGTAACAAGCTATTCACATGTTAAAGCATAGACCATAAACTTTCTTGAAAGCTAGCAAACTTCATTCTCAATCATCAAACAATTACAATTCATCTTATTTTCAGGAAGGGTCTATGTCAGAGCTTTGATTTAGCAAACTCCACATACTCAACTATCATATAGTCTTCTACAATCGCCAACACTCATGCAATACTTATGGTTATGGAGTTTTAATCAGACACTAAGAAAGATAGGGGCTTATAGTTTCGCCTCCCAACGTATTCACCTTTGGGTGATGTCAACAATAATAGTTCATGCTAACTTACATCCAATTGGATATATATATATCAGGATCTTTCCAACATGATGTGCTTGCCAAAGGATAAATGAAAAAAGGGAAAGGTGAAGATCACCTTGACTCTTGCATAAAGTAAAAGACATAAAGTAAAAGATAGGCCCTTCACAGAGGGAAGCAGGGATTTGCAGAGGTGCCAGAGCTCAATTTTGAAATAGAGATGAAAATAATTTTTAGAGGTATGATCTCATTGTCAACATAACAACCAAGAGTTCCCAATATCTTCCATACTACATACATTATAGGCGGTTCCCAAACAGAATGGTAAAGATTTTACTCCCCCTCCACCAACAATCACAGTCCACGGCCATCTGAAACAACGGGGTACCGTCCATACCAACAACAGTCCTGGGGGAGTTTTGTTTGCAATTATTTTTTATTTGATTTTGATCTTTTGATAATGGGACTGGGCATCCCGGATACCAGCCATTTTTCTCGTGAATGATGAGCGGAGTCCACTCATCTTGAGAATAACCCACCTAGCATGGAAGATACTGACATCCCCTAGTCGCTACATGAGCGATTCGGGCATACAAAATAGATTATTATTTGAAGGTTTAGAGTTTGGCACATGCAAATTTACTTGTAACGGCAGGTAAACACCGCATATAGGTAGGTATGTGAAAGTGCAATCATGCCCTTAATCTTATTTTGATGTTGATGACAACATGCATTTTTGGAACTAATCATGTTATCAAGTATATCTCAGGAATATGTTTCAAGTGCTATGTGTGTGGATCATGACTACAAGCAAAGAGGTATATATTACTCAAGAGCGGAGAATACAAGACAAATAGCCTTGGCCCCTTATTTCAATTTGTTCTTGAGTATAGGGATCCCGCACTATTAAGAGGGGACCGTTGGGTAACGTGAAAGACTTGCTCAAAATACACAAAACACTTCTTCTATCATCTTTTAGTTTTCATCATGTGTGCACGGTCTATTTTGTGTTTGTGAACCTACTGCACTAGCCTTCACAACTGACCGGACTTCCGGTGCACACCGGACGTCCGGTACATCTCAATAGAATACTTATTAACGGACTTCCGGTTTCTCCGGACGTTCGTTACATCCAAACAGAACACATATTAACGGATTTCCGGTCTCACCGGACGTCCGGTCAGCGGTCGGCCGCTACTCTCCGGACGTCCGCTACCTGTGCTGTGTTCACGGTCAGATTTATACTCCAGCGAGCGGACGGCCGGTTTCCTGCCGGACGTCCGGTCCGATCTATGTCACCGGTCGTCCGGTACCCACCGGATGTCCGGCAGCTCCTGTGCCATAAGTGGCCAAACGTCTAGCTTTTCACCAACACTATATATAGCCTTTCTTTCCCCACGGGATGGTGGACACACTTTGAACAAATCCTAGCACACATTACACACTCTCTCTCATTCATTCACACCAAACCTTAGATCCCCAAGGGATTTGAGAGCACTTGAGAGAAGTTGTCCGATCAAGTGATAGATCCACTCCTTCCCCTTCTTTGCACCAAAGGAATTTGTGATTTGAGCAAGTCTTGAGTTTTTCCCATCGTTCTTGTTACTCTTGGAAGTTGGAGACTCCTAGGCGGTAGGAGTCATTCGGAGAGGAATCGAACTTTGTGATTACCCTCGGAAAAGTTTGTGAGGGTTTGGAGACCACCCCAAGGTCTACCACTAGTGGTTGAGAAACGCCTTCGTGGTGTTGTCTCAAGGAGAGAATAGGGTGAGCCTTCGTGGCGTTGGTGTGCCTTCGTGGTAACATCCACCTCTCTAAACGGTGACGTAGCTTCCCTCCAAGGAAGTGAACATCGGCTTACATCCTCGTCTCTCGGAGTTGCGGTTATTCCTAACCCTAACTCTCTACTTGTGGTTACTTGTCTCTTAGCACTTACTTATCTCATCTTGTGCTTGCTTACTCATATATTTGTGTCACTTGATTATCGTGCTTATCTCATTAATATCATACTTGCAATTGTTAAGCTCACTTTCATTTTCCGCATTATTGCCTAAAATTGCTTAGTAATAATTAAAATTAGTAATTGTACCTATTCACCCCCCCTCTAGGTCCATCTCGATCCTTTCAGTATGGTGGACACTCATGGCAAAAACTGTGTTTAAGGATATTTGGAAGCACAAGTAGTATCTCTACTTGGTGCAAGGAATTTTGGCTAGCATGAGGGGGAAAGGCAAGCTCAACATGTTTGAATGATCCATGACAATATACTTTAACTGAGATGTGAGAAAACATAACCCATTATGTTGTCTTCCTTGTCCAACATCAACTCTTTAGCATGTCATACTCAATGAGTGCTCACAATTATAAAAGATGTCTAGGATAGTATATTTAAATGTGAAATTTCTCTTCCTTCAATATTCTTTCATGAATTGTTCAAATGACCAATACAATGCTTGATAACCTTCAATAAATTTACAACCTCTATTTCTTAGATGTGAAGTCATTACTCCCCATGGGATAAGCAAATGAAACATATATTATTTCAGATTTATGGCAATCAACTCATTCAACCATTTACTCATAGGATATAAGTGAAGCACACGAGTAAATGACAAACTACTCCAAAAAGATATAAGTGAAGATCAATGAGTAGCTAAATAATTATGTAGCTATATGTAGACTCTCTCTCATTAAAGAATTTAAGATCTTAAGTACTTTATTCAAGCAGCAAGTAAAGCAAGATAAAATGATATTGCAAGGATATCACAACTCATGTGAAGAAGCAAAAACTTAGGCTCAACCGATACTAACTGATAGTGGTACGGTAATGCTGTTCTGGAAGTTATGTTACTAGACCATGACGAACCTACGAACTATGAAGAAGCGATGGTGGGCCCAGATTCTGCAAAATGGCTTGAGGCCATGAGATCTGAGATAAGATCCATGTATGAAAACAAAGGATGGACTTTGATTGACTTGCACAATGATCGGCGAGACATTGAGATTAAATGGATCTTCAAGAGGAAGACGGACGCTGATAGTGTTACTATCTACAAAGCTAGAATTGTTGCAAAAGGTTTTCGACAAGTTCAAGATGTTGACTATGATGAGAGTTTTTCACTCGTATCTATGCTTAAGTCTGTCTGAATCATGTTAGCAATTGCTGCATTTTATGAAATCTGGCAAATGGATAAACAAAACTGCATTCCTTAATGGTTTTCTTAAAGAAGAGTTGTATATGATGCAACAAGAAGGTTTTGTCAATCCTAAAGGTGCTAACAAATTGTGCAAGCTCCAGCGATCCATCTATGGACTGGTGCAAGCATCTCGGAGTTGGAATATATGCTTTGATGAGTTGATCAAAGCATATGGTTTTATACAGACTTTTGAAGAAGCCTGTATTTACAAGAAAGTGACTGGGAGCTCTGTAGCATTTCTAATATTATATGTGGATGACATATTGTTAATTGGAAATGATATGGAAATTCTGGATAGCATGAAAGGATACTTGAATAAGAGTTTTTCAAAGCAAGACCTCGGTGAAGCTGCTTACACATTGAGCATCAAGATCTATATAGATAGATCAAGACGCTTGATAAGATTTTTCAATGAGTACATACCTTGATAAATTTTTTAAAATAGTTCAAAATGGAACAGTCAAAGAAGGAGTTCTTTCCCGTGTTACAAGGTGTGAAGTTGAGTAAGACTCAAGACCCGACCATTGCAGAAAATAGAAAGAGAATGAAAAGTCATTCCCTATGCCTCAGTCATAGGTTCTATAAAGTATGCTATGATGTGAACCTGACCTATTGTATACCTTGCTCTGTATTTGGCAAAGGAATACAATTTTGATCTAATAAGTAGATCACTGTACATGGGTCAAGAATATCCTTAGTGAGGACTAAGGAGATGTTTCTCGATTATGGAGGTGATAAAAGAGCCCGTCGTAAAAGTTACAACGATGCAAGCTTTTACACCAATCCAGATGACTCTAAGTCTCAATCTGGATACATATTAAAAGTGGGAGCAATTAGCTAGAGTAGCTCCATGCAGAGCATTGTGGACATAGAATATTTGCGAAATACATACGGCTCTGAATATGACAGACCCATTGACTAAGCTTCTCTCACGAGCAAAACATGATCATACCTTAGTACTCTTTTTGGGTGTTAATCACATAGCGATGTGAACTAGATTATTGACTCTAGTAAACCCTTTGGGTGTTGATCACATGATGATGTGAACTATGGGTATTAATCACATGCAGATGTGAATATTGGTGTTAAATCACATAGCGATGTGAACTAGATTATTGACTCTAGTGCAAGTGGGAGACTGAAGGAAATATGCCCTAGAGGCAATAATAAAGTTATTATTTATTTCCTTATTTCATGATAAATGTTTATTATTATTGCTAGAATTGTATTAACCAGAAACATGATACATGTGTGGATACATAGACAAACATATAGTCACTAGTATGCCTCTACTTGACTAGCTCATTAATCAAAGATGGTTATGTTTCCTAACCATAGACATGTGTTGTCATTTGATTAATGGGATCACATCATTAGGAGAATGATGTGATTGACATGACCCATTCCGTTAGCCTAGCACTTGATCGTTTAGTATGTTGCTATTGCTTTCTTCATGACTTATACATGTTCCTGTAACTATGAGATTATGCAACTCCCGTTTACCGGAGGAACACTTTGGGTGCTACCAAACGTCACAACATAACTGGGTGATTATAAAGGAGTACTACAGGTGTCTCCGAAGGTACATGTTGGGTTGGCGTATTTCGAGATTAGGTTTTGTCACTCCGATTGTCGGAGAGGTATCTCTGGGCCCTCTCGGTAATGCACATCACTATAAGCCTTGCAAGCAATATAGCTAATGAGTTAGTTACGGAATGATGCATTACGTAACGAGTAAAGAGACTTGCCGGTAACGAGATTGAACTAGGTATTGGATACCGACGATCGAATCTCGGGCAAGTAACATACCGATGACAAAGGGAACAAAGTATGTTGTTATGCGGTTTGACCGATAAAGATCTTCGTAGAATATGTAGGAGCCAATATGGGCATCCAGGTTCCGCTATTGGTTATTGTCCAAGAATAGTTCTAGGTCATGTCTACATAGTTCTCGAACCCGTAGGGTCCGCACGCTTAAGGTTTCGATGACAGTTATATTATGAGTTTATGAGTTTTGATGTACCGAAGGAGTTCGGAGTCCGGATGAGATCGGGGACATGACGAGGAGTCTCGAAATGGTCGAGATGTAAAGATCGATATATTGGACGACAATATTCGGAGTTCGGAAAGGTTCCGAGTGATTCGGGTATTTTTCGGAGTACCGGAGAGTTACGGGAATTCGCCGGGGAGTATATGGGCCTTATTGGGCCATACGGGAATTGAGGAGAGAGGCCGAAAGGAAGGAGGCGCGCAGCCCCCCTTTGGTCCGAATTGGACAAGGGGTGCAGCCCCTCTTTCCTTCCTCCTCTCCCCCTCTTTCCCCCTTCTCCTACAAGGAAGGAGGGAGTCCTACTCCCGGTGGGAGTAGGACTCCCCTTGGCGCACCTCTGCTCCTAGGCCGGCCACCCCCTCCCTTGCTCCTTTATATGCGGGGGCAGGGGGGCACCCCATGACACACAAGTTGATCTACGGATCGTTCCTTAGCCGTGTGCGATGCCCCCTTCCACCATATTCCACCTCGGTCATATCGTCGCGGAGTTTAGGCGAAGCCCTGCGCCGGTAGAACATCATCATCGTCACCACGCCGTCGTGTTGACGGAACTCATCCCCGAAGCTTTGCTGGATCGGAGCCCGGGTATCGTCATCGAGCTGAACGTGTGCTGAACTCGGAGGTGCCGTACGTTCGGTGCTTGGATCGGTCGGATCGTGAAGACGTACGACTACATCAACCACGTTGTCATAACGCTTCCGCTTACGGTCTACGAGGGTACATGGACGAACACTCTCCCCTCTTGTTGCTATGTCATCACCATGATCTTGCGTGTGCGTAGGAATTTTTTTGAAATTACTACGTTCCCCAACAGAATCCGATCCGGATGAAGTTAGTGGTGTTGCCGGAGTTGCTCAAGATTCTCAAAACACATTGAGGCTAGTCAATAAGAGTGATGAAGTTGTCACTTACAACTACATGAAGGATTACAAGGGCAACGCTCACAAGTGCCTCATGGCGAAGGCCGTGGTAGAAGATGAAGAGGACCAACATTCTCCTGACAAGGTCAAGGTAACCCCACGATCAAACCCTCCTCTTTTCACTCCTCCTACTCCTAGTGATGAGTATCCTGATGCGGAGGATAGTTATGAGGATGATGATCTAAATGATCCTATGCTTGCTAAACTTAATAAGTTCATGTGCTCCCTCAAAGGAAAAAAGCTCACTATGTTTCGTATGCTTATGGAGATGGTGAGTAAGCACACCATCACCATTAAGGATCTCAAAACCCTCGTCACCGAGGAAAAGGAAAAATGTGAAATCCTTGAGCGGAAAGTCCAATATGAGGAAACACGAAATGATGAACTATGCTTAAAAATTGGTGCAAATATTGATGTTCATACTAAAGATCTTGCCTCCTTGAAAAAGGCTATTGGCTCTTGTGAAGAGTTGATGAATGATAAAAGTAAGCTTGCGAAGTCTCATGCTTCTCTCTCTAAGGATTGTGAGCTTCTATCCGTGTCCCTCAAGACTAAGGAAGAAGAGCTCACCCTTCTTACAAAGAGTTTTGAGATGCTCAAACTTACTTATCTTGAAACTCTAGCTAAGGCTTACTCGTCTCCTATTATAAATGTTGATGCTTGTTCTACTAACTCTAGTAGTGATCTAGCATCTATTCTTGAGGAGAATCGTTTTCTCAAGGCTCAAATCGAGAAAGGGCTCATGACATGTGCTCAAGGGCAAAAGAACCTTAATGAGGTGTTGAGCCAACACAATAAAGTGTTCGCCAAAGAGGGACTTGGGTTTGACCCAAGCACAAGCAAGAAGAAGACGTCCTCTCAAAAGTGCACCACCCCTTTAAAAGAAACTTCTGTACGAGAAGGACACAAGGAGAAAGGTAAGGTTGCTGGTGGGAAAGCCACAAGGGGCATGCCCACTCTCAACAAGCCAAAAGAGTTCATGCCTCCATCCTATGTACTTCGTAAGACTAAGGATGGAGAAGTTTATGCAAAGTTTGTTGGTCCTCAAAATGCATTTCGGTTTTATGCTATTTGGGTCCCTAAGACCCTTGTGACTAACTTGAGAGGTCCCATTGCAAAATGGGTGCCTCTAACCAAGTAATAATTGTGTGTAGGTTGCCTTCTCCAGTGGAGTAAAATGGGTGATTGATAGTGGATCTACAAATCATATGACCGGAGATAGCAAATTGCTCTATGATTTCATGGAAGCTATTCAACCATTTATGAGCATTATGTTTGGTGGAGGATCAAAAGGACAGGTACTTGGGTTGGGGAAGGTGGCTATCACAAATGACATGTCTCTTGCAAATGTCATGCTTGTTCAATCCTTTAAATATCATTTGCTTTCTGTTTGTCAATTGGCTTCTGTTGGTTATTATACACTATTTGGACTAACGGATGTGAAAGTCTTTAAGAGAGATACTCTCGAAGTGGCCTTTGTTGGAGAGTTGGATGGCAACCTTTACACGGTTGATTTATCGAAAGAGAGCACATTCCATGCAACTTGTCTAATGGCCAAGGCCGACAAGGGGTGGCTATGGCATCGCCGGCTAGCCCATGTCGGCATGAGGAATCTTCAAGATCTCTTAAAGGGTAATCACATCCTTGGACTAACAAATGTCTCTTTTGAGAAAGATCGTGTGTGTAGTGCATGTATAGCCGGGAAGCAACATCAATCAAAGCACCCACCCAAGAATATTGTGTCTACTTCAAGGCCTTTGGAGCTCCTTCATGTGGATCTTTTTGGGCCTCCTTCATGGGATAGTCTTGGTGGGAAAAAGTATGGTCTTGTCATTGTTGATGATTACTCAAGATATACATGGGTGTTTTTCCTCAAGTCCAAGGACGAGACGAAGATCACGTTCATTGACTTTGCCAAGCAAGCACAACGCAAGTTTGACAAAGAAATCTTGGCAATAAGAAGTGACAATGGATTTGAGTTCAAAAACTACACCTTGGAAGAATTCCTTAGTGATGAAGGGATTAGGCATCAATATTCAGCTCCATACACTCCTCAGCAAAATGGTGTAGCCGAAAGGAAGAACCGCACCCTTGTGGAGATGGCAAGGTCCATGTTGGATGAATACAAGTCACCACATAGTTTTTGGGCTGAAGCTGCCAACACCGCATGCCATGCATCAAACCGGCTCTTCCTCCGCACTATATTGGAAAATACTCCATATGAGCTTCTAACTGGAAACAAGCCAAATGTCAAGTACTTTCGTGTATGTAGGTGAAGAAGATTCTTCTCAAGACATTTTGACCATGGGTGTTGGTGCACTTCTTCCTATGGAACAAGAACCTCATGATGATGAAGAAGAAGATGGAAGTCTCACACATCATCAAACTACTTCAACATCCATACCACCACAAGATCCTATTGTTCAACCGATACCCTTAGCCCAAGTTGAAGAGGATGATCAAGTTCCTCCTCATGACAATCTTCAAGAACAAGAACAAGAAAATCCAATCATTGATGATGAACCTCAACAAATGCAATATGAACAAGAAGATCTTCCTCCACACATTAATGATCCATATGTTGAGGATGTGGATGATGGACATGAAGTTGAACCTCGTGAAACCCTTACCTCTATCATGCCACGAGTGGCCCGTCGTGTTGATGTTGACAAAATACTCACCGGCATATCGGAAGGTAGGGTCACTCATAAACATTTGACCAACTTTTGTGCCCACTTTTCTTTTGTGTCTAGTTTTGAGCCCATCAAGGTACAAGATGCATTGATGGACAACGATTGGCTAGTTGCTATGCAAGAAGAGTTGAATAGTTTTGAACGCAACCAAGTGTGGTCATTAGTCAAGAGGCCACCTACCGAGCACAACGTCATTGGAACAAAATGGATTTTCAAGAAAAAACAAGATGAGAATGGTGTGATCATCCGAAACAAGGCAAGGTTAGTGGCACAAGGGTACTCACAAGTTGAAGGTTTGGACTTTGGTGAGACCTTTGCCCCCGTTGCCCGTCTTGAATCCATTCGCATCTTACTTGCTTATGCTGCTTTCAATGGTTTTACGTTACATCAAATGGATGTGAAGAGTGCTTTCCTTAACGGTCCTCTACAAGAAGAAGTATATGTATCACAACCACTTGGGTTCGTTGATCCCGATCACAAAGACTATGTGTATAAACTTCATAAGGCTTTGTATGGCCTCAAACAAGCACCTCGTGCTTGGTATGATCATCTTAAGAAGTTTTTACTCGATGATGGTTTTGTGAGAGGGGTGATCGATCCTACTCTTTTTACTAAGAGGGATAAGGGTGATTTGATCTTATGCCAAATCTATGTAGATGATATCATTTTTGGATCTCCTAACATTCATTTGTGCAAGAAGTTTGCGGAATCAATGACCAAGAATTTTGAAATGTCACTTAATGCGGATTTGAAGTTCTTCCTCGGATTTCAAATTCAACAATTTCAAGAAGGAATTTTCTTGTCTCAAGCAAAATACCTCAAGGATATCTTAGAGAAGTTTGGTATGTCTGATGCTAGTCCATGTAAGACACTAATGCCAACCAAAATAACTCTCACCGAAGACACAAACGGTATCCCCTTCGACCCATCTAAATACCGCTCTATGATTGGTTCATTGCTTTATCTTTGTGCATCTAGACCAGACATCATGTTTAGTGTATGCATGTGTTCTAGATTTCAAGCTTCCCCTAGGGAAAGTCATCATAAGGCGGTTAAGCATATTCTTAGATACCTTGTTCACACCCCAAAGTTGGGTCTATGGTATCCCAAGGATGCTAAGTTTGATCTCATTGGGTACACGGATGCGGATTGGGCCGGAGACAAAGTGGATCGTAAGTCCACTTCCGGTGCATGTCAGTTTCTTGGACGCTCCTTGGTAAGTTGGTCATCGAAGAAACAAAACTGTATTGCCCTCTCTACCGCAGAAGCTGAATACATTGCTGCCGCCAGCTGTGCAACTCAGTTATTATGGATGAGGCAAACTTTGAAGGATTACGGTATCACCTATAGACATGTGCCTCTTCTATGTGATAATGAAAGTGCCATCAACATTGCTGAGAACCCCAAGGATCATCTCCGCACCAAGCACATTGATATTAGGTATCACTTCCTGAGAGATCATGTTGAGAAGGGTGATATTCACATTGATCACATTGGTACAGATTTACAACTGGCCGATATTTTCACCAAACCATTGGATGAAGCAAGGTTTTGTCGACTTAGGCGTGAACTTGGTATCTTGGAGCTTGACAACATTATGTGAAAACTAGTACTCATGCATGCATTGTCATAATGTCCTGTCTCTATGTAGGCATATACTTAGGGGGAGACACTCAACTCATGCGTTCTCTCTCCCTATGAAATGCATAAAAAGAACAACCACTCTCAAAGCTACCATGTTACTCTAACTATGGTGCTTTCAATGATGGCGTAGTGATTATGGACCCAAAGTTCAAATCTTTGCAGTGTCATGTCACGTATACACATACATGGTGGCATCTGCCACCGCATTGTCATTAGAACAACTTGTGAGCAGTATGTGAGTTTATTAGTGTTGACTTAGGAAACTCAGTGTTTCACCCAGGGTGTCATTGCATCCTTACTACCTATGTCACTCATCATCTCTCCATCATTGTCATTAGCACCAACTATGGCACTCTAATCTTTCTCGGAATAATAATAATAAAACAAAAAAAACTGCCACTGGACATCCGTCAATACCGGACGTCCGTCAAATCCTCTCTGGTGCTCTTGCACCGGTCGTCCGCTGTAACTGGACTTCCGTTATTTATTGCTCTGTCTAAACGCGTCGGTCGTCCGTTGTTGCCGGTCGTCTGCTACTCCACTCAGGCCCCGGACGTCCGGTTCACACCAGATGTCCGGTACATTTTTCGCCCGCATATATATATATATATACTGAGGTGTGCGGTCCGGTCGTTCCTAAACCTAACTCATCTCCACTCCCGCTGCCGCCGCCGCCACCACCACCGCCGCCGTCGCCGCCGCCGCCGCTCTCTCTCCTTGCTATCTTCACGGGCTGGGCCCCTCGACGCCGGGACCCCGGTGGGCCCTTTCGGCGGTCGTCGGGCCTCCGGCCGCCCCCTTCTCTCGACCCGGCCGGCATCGGGGGAAGATTTCTTCCCCGTCGCATCCTCCTCTCAACCTCCCGAGGTAGCAACTGCTATTCTCCTTCCCCCCATTGCTCTAACCTTCTTAATCTATGGTGATTGTTAAGTGTTGGAGTCTCCTCCTTTGCTAGGTAGCCATGCCAAGGACAAAGCGCTCTACTCGCAAGCAGTTCAACGATGGGGGCTCTCATCCGTCTCGTCGTGGTGGGTTCGATGATTCGCAGGAGCACGCTCGGCCTCGGAAGTGTGCCGCTCACCCTCACAGCTCCACTAGCGCCTCTTCGTCGGAAGAATCTGACTACGAGGATGAATTGGAAGAAATGAAGGAACCCGCTTATGTTGCTGTTCGCACCACTGCCCCCAAGCCTGGAACTCGTTGGCCCACATTCAAGCCTCCTTCTCCTCCGGTTCAACCTCAAGGTGCTGTCCGTCGCATCTCTCTTGAACCTCCACTCTCTCACGGCCGCACCATCAAACAGTTCAATAAGGTTCCCATCGCTTCTTACCTTAAGCTTCGTCGTGATGTAGATCAATTCACTGTTCTTAGCGATTCACAGGATGCTTGTTTTCACACAAATGTCCAAGCCGACATTTTCACCACTATAGTCATTCCTAAAGGTTTATCGCTCCATTGGTGCATCGACTTAGAACATATCCGCACTCATCTGGCGAAATATCCGGGTGCTGTTGAACTCATTGAGTCCTCGAATCTTGCTGCACCATTTGAATTCCAGCATGATTATAACCATGCTGCAATTCATCAATTCTATGCCACTTGCTACTTTGGTCCCGATAAAACTGTCACTTGGATGACCTCCGACACCGTGCTCACGGCATCCTATGCTCAATTTGTTGCTGCACTTGGTTTTTCTGACACAGGGTTCAAGATCCATAAGGATGACCCTAACCATAGGCCCAAGGGCGTAGAGGTCTGTATGGATCTTTTCAAACCCATCAGTGAAATGTCTAATGAGGAGAAACAAAAGGGCCTGAATCAAGTTTCAATTTGGCGCTCACCCTTCTACATCATTTTTCAGTGTGTTATTCACACCATTTATCCCAAGATGGGTGACAAGGGGTCATGTAACAGCTACTGCATTGATCTCATGCATCGCCTCTATGCGTCTCCCAAAGGGAAGATAAATATCCCTCATTTTCTGTGGCATGAGATCCGTCTGGCTTGTTTTCAACACAAGCGAGCCTTTCCTCATGCCCCCTTTCTTCAGGCATTTATCGAGAGTGTTGCTCCGTTTCCCATTGCCCGCACTCACTTGCATGAACGGTGGATCATTCCATCTCACATGGCGGCTGATTGGGTTCCCAAGGACTCTGTTGCTCCTACTCGTCGTACCCCGGCTAGTGTTCCTTCTTCCGCCACTCTGTCTACTTCTTCCAGCTCCGCACCTTTTGGTCGCATCTCTCGCTTTCTTGGGAAGGCTCACTCTGCTATGATGAAGATGTTTACCTTTCATTGCACCCAAAACCACACCGTTGTCACACGCTTGGTCACTTCCAAGAATGCTCTGAAGGCTCGTCTGCGAGACTCCGGAGTTTACGATGTAAGTGATGATGAACGTCTTCCTGATGCTCCACCTTCTGATTTCGGTTTTCCTTCGGGTCCCGAGTGGGCTGACTTTCTTGATGAGGCTGGTGGTAGTGGTGCTCGTGACAGTGATGATGGTGATGCTCTTTGATGCTGCTCTCATTCCTCCTTTTTGGTTATTTGCTGCCAAGGGGGAGTAGGCACTTATTTATGTACCATAGGCACCTATTTATGTAATGTGATGATGCTATGTTATTAACTTGTTATCGAACTCATGCTATGTTAGTAGCCTACCTGTTATCTATGTTATATGCTATGAGTGCTGAAGGAGTTGATTCTCTTGGGTATTGAGTTTTGGTGTTTGAGTCTCTGTGGTGTTGGTATCATATTAAGGGGGAGCCCCTCTCATGCTTATCTTTAGTTATTGCACATAATGAGGGGGAGCTCCACATCATATTCTTCGATACTAAATGTTTTTACTTCTTTCGATATTCAAAGGCTATTCAAAAAAAGTGCATGTATGTTGTCATCAACTACCAAAAGGGGGGAGATTGAAAGTGCAATCATGCCCTTAATCTTATTTTGATGTTGATGACAACATGCATTTTTGGAACTAATCATGTTATGAAGTATATCTTAGGAATATGTTTCAAGTGCTATGTGTGTGGATCATGACTACAAGCAAAGAGGTATATATTACTCAAGAGCGGAGAATACAAGACAAATGACCTTGGCCCCTTATTTCAATTTGTTCTTGAGTATATAGGGATCCCGCACTATTAAGAGGGGACCGTTGGGTAACGTGAAAGACTTGCTCAAAATACACAAAACACTTCTTCTATCATCTTTTAGTTTTCATCATGTGTGCACGGTCTATTTTGTGTTTGTGAACCTGCTGCACTAGCCTTCACAACTGACCGGACTTCCGGTGCACACCGGACGTCCGGTACATCTCAACAGAACACTTATTAACGGACTTCCGGTTTCTCCGGACGTCCGCTACATCCAAACAGAACACATATTAACGGATTTCCGGTCTCACCGGACGTCCGATCAGCGGTCGACCGCTACTCTCCGGACGTCCGCTACCTGTGCTGTGTTCACGGTCATATTTATACTCCAGCGAGCGGACGACCGGTTGCCCGGCCGGACGTCCGGTCCGATCTATGTCACCGGTCGTCCAGTACCCACCGGACATCCAGCAGCTCCTGTGCCATAAGTGGCCAAACGGCTAGCTTTTCACCAACACTATATATAGCCTTTCTTTCCCCACGGGATGGTGGACACACTTTGAACAAATCCTAGCACACATTACACTCTCTCTCTCATTCCTTCACACCAAACCTTAGATCCCCAAGGGATTTGAGAGCACTTGAGAGAAGTTGTCCGATCAAGTGATAGATCCACTCCTTCCCCTTCTTTGCACCAAAGGAATTTGTGATTTGAGCAAGTCTTGAGATTTTTCCCATCGTTCTTGTTACTCTTGGAGGTTGGGGACTCCTAGGCGGTAGGAGTCATTCGGAGAGGAATCGAACTTTGTGATTACCCTCGGAAAAGTTTGTGAGGGTTTGGAGACCACCCCAAGGTCTACCACTAGTGGTTGAGAAATGCCTTCGTGGTGTTGTCTCAAGGAGAGAATAGGGTGAGCCTTCGTGGCGTTGGTGTGCCTTCATGGTAACATCCACCTCTCTAAACGGTGACGTAGCTTCCCTCCAAGGAAGTGAACATCGGCTTACATCCTCGTCTCTCGGAGTTGCGGCTATTCCTAACCCTAACTCTCTACTTGTGGTTACTTGTCTCTTAGCACTTACTTATCTCATCTTGTGCTTGCTTACTCATATATTTGTGTCACTTGATTATCGTGCTTAGCTCATTAGTATCATACTTGCAATTGTTAAGCTCACTTTCATTTTCCGCATTATTTCCTAAAATTGCTTAGTAATAATTAAAATTAGTAATTGTACCTATTCACCCCCCCTCTAGGTCCATCTCGATCCTTTCAATTGGTATCAGAGCCTCGTGCTCTATTCTTGTGGCTTAACCGCCCTAGAGCGAGATGAACCCGGATGGGACTCCCCTGGTTGTAGATCCTAAGGATAAAGGCGATGCTTCCTCTGAAGTCAAGTCCTTTACGTCGAAGGATCTAGAACGGGCCCTTGCTAAGCAAAAAGAGGAGCATGATGCTTCTCTTGAGGCCTTGGTCCAAATGAGATTAGCCACGTTGTCCATGGTGCTTGCACCACTCTCGGGTGGTGCTGCTTCGAGGCCAACTGTGCCTACTCCATCACTTGGTCAACAACCTTCTAGCAATGAACACGCCAGTGTTCCTTGGCTTTATGCAAGACCTCAGGTTGAGAAACCAAGATATAACCCTCAAGGCAAACCTCCTTTACTTAGTGCCACTTCCGATTTTGCTTTGTGGAGAGTTGCTATGCAGGATCATCTTCGACATGGAAACGATGAGATTGAATCCGACGAGGGCCCTTCATATGAAGACATGGCTCTTTTTGTCAAGAAGTTTAGCGCGGGAAAATTCAAGGGAAGGTTTAAAAAGAAGAAAGTAAAAAAATGCTACAACTGTGAAGAAACCAACCACTTCTCCAACGAGTGCCCTTATGAGAAGAGAGAAGATAAACCAAGGTTTCCCAAGACCTTTCCCAAGAAGAAGTTGCCAAATCCTTTGAACTCCAAGCGCAAGAAGAGAGATGGGAAAGCAATGGTTGCTCAAGAAGAATATGAAGGAAATATGCCCTAGAGGCAATAATAAAGTTATTATTTATTTCCTTATTTCATGATAAATGTTTATTATTCATGCTAGAATTGTATTAACCGGAAACATGATACATGTGTGAATACATAGACAAACATATAGTCACTAGTATGCCTCTACTTCGCTAGCTCATTAATCAAAGATGGTTATGTTTCCTAACCATAGACATGTGTTGTCATTTGATTAATGGGATCGCATCATTAGGAGAATGATGTGATTGACATGACCCATTCCGTTAGCCTAGCACTTGATCGTTTAGTATGTTGCTATTGCTTTCTTCATGACTTATACATGTTCCTGTAACTATGAGATTATGCAACTCCCGTTTACTGGAGGAACACTTTGGGTGCTACCAAACGTCACAACGTAACTGGGTGATTATAAAGGAGTACTACAGGTGTCTCCGAAGGTACATGTTGGGTTGGCGTATTTCGAGATTAGGTTTTGTCACTCTGATTGTCGGAGAGGTATCTCTAGGCCCTCTCGGTAATGCACATCACTATAAGCCTTGCAAGTAATGTAGCTAATGAGTTAGTTACGGAATGATGCATTATGTAATGAGTAAAGAGACTTGCCGATAACGAGATTGAACTAGGTATTGGATACCGACGATCGAATCTCGGGCAAGTAACATACCGATGACAAAGGGAACAAAGTATGTTGTTATGCGGTTTGACCGATAAAGATCTTCGTAGAATATGTAGGAGCCAATATGGTCATCCAGGTTCCGCTATTGGTTATTGACCAAGAATAGTTCTAGGTCATGTCTACATAGTTCTCGAACCCGTAGGGTCCGCACGCTTAAGGTTTCGATGACAGTTATATTATGAGTTTATGAGTTTTGATGTACCGAAGGAGTTCGGAGTCCCGGATGAGATCGGGGACATGACGAGGAGTCTCGAAATGGTCGAGACGTAAAGATCGATATATTGGACGACTATATTCAGAGTTCGGAAAGGTTCCGAGTCGGGTATTTTTCGGAGTACCGGAGAGTTACGGGAATTCGCCGGGGAGTATATGGGCCTTATTGGGCCATACGGGAATTGAGGAGAGAGGCCGAAAGGAAGGAGGCGCGCAGCCCCCCTCTGGTCCGAATTGGACAAGGGGTGCAGCCCCTCTTTCCTTCCTCCTCTCCCCCTCTTTCCCCCTTCTCCTACAAGGAAGGAGGGAGTCCTACTCCCGGTGGGAGTAGGACTCCCCTTGGCGCGCCTCTCCTCCTAGGCCGGCCACCCCCTCCCTTGCTCCTTTATATGTGGGGGCAGGGGGGCACCCCATGACACACAAGTTGATCTATGGATCGTTCCTTAGCCGTGTGCGGTGCCCCCCTCCACCATTTTCCACCTCGGTCATATCGTCGCGGAGTTTAGGCGAAGCCCTGCGCCGGTAGAACATCATCATCGTCACCACGCCGTCGTGCTGACGGAACTCATCCCCGAAGCTTTGCTGGATCGGAGCCCGGGGATCGTCATCGAGCTGAACGTGTGCTGAACTCGGAGGTGCCGTACGTTCGGTGCTTGGACCGGTTGGATCGTGAAGACGTACGACTACATCAACCGCGTTGTCATAACGCTTCCGCTTACGGTCTACGAGGGTACGTGGACGAACACTCCCCCCTCTCGTTGCTATGTCATCACCATGATCTTGCGTGTGCGTAGGAATTTTTTTGAAATTACTACGTTCCCCAACAGTGGCATCCGAGCCTAGGTTTTATGCGTTGATGTTATATGCACAAGTAGAACACAAGTGAGTTGTGGGCGATACAAGTCATACTGCTTACCAGCATGTCATACTTTGGTTCGGCGGTATTGTGAGATGAAGCGGCCCGGACCGACATTACGCGTACGCTTATGCGAGACTGGTTTCACCGTTACGAGCACTCGTGCTTAAAGGTGGCTGGCGGGTGTCTGTCTCTCTCACTTTAGCTAAATCGAGTGTGACTACGCCCGGTCCTTGCGAAGGTTAAAACAACACCAACTTGACAAACTATCGTTGTGGTTTTTGATGCGTAGGTAAGAACGGTTCTTGCTAAGCCCGTAGCAGCCACGTAAAATTTGCAACAACAAAGTAGAGGACGTCTAACTTGTTTTTGCAGGGCATGTTGTGATGTGATATGGTCAAGACGTGATGCTATATTTTATTGTATGAGATGATCATGTTTTGTAACCGAAGTTATCGGCAACTGGCAGGAGCCATATGGTTGTCGCTTTATTGTATGAAATGCAAACGCCCTGTAATCGCTTTACTTTATCACTAAGCGGTAGCGATAGTCGTAGAAGCAATAGATGGCGTAACGACAATGATTCTACGATGGAGATCAAGGTGTCGCGCCGGTGACGATGGTGATCACGACGGTGCTTCGGAGATGGAGATCACAAGCACAAGATGATGATGGCCATATCATATCACTTATATTGATTGCATGTGATGTTTATCCTTTATGCATCTTATCTTGCTTTGATTGACGGTAGCATTTTAAGATGATCTCTCACTAAAATTATCAAGAAGTGTTCTCCCTGAGTATGCACCGTTGCCAAAGTTCGTCGTGCCCAGACACCACGTGATTATCGGGTGTGATAAGCTCTACGTCCATCTACAACGGGTGCAAGACAGTTTTGCACATGCGGAATACTCAGGTTAAACTTGACGAGCCTAGCATATGCAGATATGGCCTCGGAACACGGAGACCGAAAGGTCGAGCGTGAATCATATAGTAGATATGATCAACATAGTGATGTTCACCATTGAAAACTACTCCATCTCACGTGATGGTCGGTTATGGTTTAGTTGATTTGGATCACGTAATCACTTAGATGACTCGAGAGATGTCTGTCTGAGTGGGAGTTCTTAAGTAATATGATTAATTGAACTTAAATTTATCATGAACTTAGTCCTGGTAGTATTTTGCAAATTATGTTGTAGATCAATAGCTTGCGTTGTTGCTTTCATATGTTTATTTTGATATGTTCCTAGAGAAAATTGTGTTGAAAGATGTTAGTAGCAATGATGCGGATTGGATCCGTGATCTGAGGTTTATCCTCATTGCTGCATAGAAGAATTATGTCCTTGATGCACCGCTAGGTGACAGACCTATTGCAGGAGCAAATGCAGACATTATGAACGTTTGGCTAGCTCAATATGATGACTACTTGATAGTTCTGTGCACCATGCTTTATGCCTTAGAATCGGGACTTCAAAGACATTTTGAACGTCATGGACCATATGAGATGTTCCATGAGTTGAAGTTAATATTTCAAGCAAATACCCGAGTTGAGAGATATGAAGTCTCCAACAAGTTCTATTGCTAAAAGATGAAGGAGAATCGCTCAACTAGTGAGCATGTGCTCAGATTGTCTGGGTACTACAATCGCTTGAATCAAGTGGGAGTTAATCTTCCAGATAAGATAGTGATTGACAGAGTTCTCTAGTCACCATCACTAAGTTAGTAGAACTTTGTGATGAACTATAGTATGCAAGGGATGACGAAAACGATTCCCGAGCTCTTCGTGATGTTGAAATCGACGAAGGTAGAAATCAAGAAAGAGCATCAAGTGTTGATGATTAACAAGACCACTAGTTTCAAGAAAAGGGCAAAGGGATAGAAAGGGAACTTCAAGTAGAATGACAAGCAAGTTGTCACTCCCGCGAAGAAGCCCACAGCTGGACCAAAGCCTGAAACCGAGTGCTTACACTGCAAAGGAAATGGTCACTGGAAGCGGAAATGCCCTAAATATTTGGTGGATAAGAAGAATGGCAAAGTGAACAAAGGTATATTTGATATACAGGTGTTTGATGTGTGCCTTACTAATGTTTATAGTAGCCCCTGAGTATTTTGATACTTGTTCGGTTGCTAAGATTAGTAACTCGAAACAGGAGTTACATAATAAACAGAGACTAGTTGAGAGTGAAGTGACGATGTGTATTGGAAGTGGTTCCAAGATTGATATGATCATCATCGCACACTCCCTATACCTTCGGGATTAGTGTTAAACCTAAATAAATGTTATTTGGCGTTTGCGTTGAACATGAATATGATTTGATCATGTTTATTGCGATACGGTTATTCATTTAAAGTCAAAGAATAATTGTTGTTCTATTTACATGAATAAAACCTTCAATGGTCATACACCCAATGAAAATAGTTCATTGGATCTCGATCGTAATGATACACATATTCATAATATTGATGCCAAAAGATGCAAAGTTAATAATGATAGTGCAACTTGTTTGTGGCACTGCCGTTTGGGTCATATCGGTGTAAAGCGCATGAAGAAACTCCATAAAGATGGCTTTTTGGAATCACTTGGTTATGAATCATTTGATGCTTGCGAACCGTGCCTTTTGGGCAAGATGACTAAAACTCCGTTCTTCGGAATAATGGAACGAGCTACTGACTTATTGGAAATAATACATACTGATGTATGCGATCCAATGAGTGTTGATGCTCGTGGCAAGTATCGTTATTTTCTGACCTTCACAAGATGATTTGAGCAGATATGGGTATATCTACTTGATGAAACATAAGTCTGAAATAGTTGAAAGGTTCAAAGAATTTCAGAGTGAAGTGGAAAAATCATCGTAACAAGAAAATAAAGTTTACTGCGATCTGATCGCGGAGACGAATATTTGAGTTACGAGTTTGGTCTTCAATTAAAAAAATGTGGAATAGTTTCACAGCTCACGCCACCTAGAACACCACAACGTTACGGTGTGTCCGAACGTCGTAACCGCACTTTATTGGATATGGTGCGATCTATGATGTCTCTTACTGATTTTCCATTATCGTTTTGGGGTTATGCATTAGAGACAGCTGCATTCACGTTAAAAGGGCACCATCTAAATCCGTTGAGACGACATCGTATGAACTATGGTTTAGAAGTAAACCTAAGCTGTCGTTTCTTAAAGTTTGGAGTTGCGATGCTTATATGAAAAAGGTTTTCAACCTGATAAGCTCGAACCCAAATCGGAGAAGTGCGTCTTCATAGAATACACAAAGGAAATTGTTGGGTACACCTTCTATCACAGATCCGAAGGCAAAACATTCGTTGCCAAGAATGGATCCTTTCTAGAGAAGAAGTTTCTCTCGAAAGAAGTGAGTGGGAGGAAAGTAGAACTTGATGAGGTAACTGTACCTGCTCCCTTATTGGAAATTAGTTCATCATAGAAATCTGTTCCTGTGACTACTACACCAATTAGTGAGGAAGTTAATGATGATGATCATGAAACTTTAGATTAAGTTACTACAGAACCTCGTAGGTCTTACAGAGTAAGATCCGCACCAGAGTGGTAAGGTAATCCTGTTCTGGAAGTTATGTTACTAGACCATGACGAACCTACGAACTATGAAGAAGCGATGGTGAGCCCAGATTCCGCAAAATGGCTTGAGGCCATGAGATCTGAGATAAGATCCATGTATGAAAACAAAGTATGGGCTTTGATTGACTTGCACAATGATCGGCGTGACATTGAGATTAAATGGATCTTCAAGAGGAAGACGGACGCTGATAGTGTTACTATCTACAAAGCTAGAATTGTCGCAAAAGGTTTTCGACAAGTTCAAATGTTGACTACGATGAGAGTTTTTCACTCGTATCTATGCTTAAGTCTGTCTGAATCATGTTAGCAATTGCTGCATTTTATGAAATCTGGCAAATGGATAAACAAAACTGCATTCCTTAATGGTTTTCTTAAAGAAGAGTTGTATATGATGCAATCAGAAGGTTTTGTCAATCCTAAAGGTGCTAACAAATTGTGCAAGCTCTAGCGATCCATCTATGGACTGGTGCAAGCATCTCGGAGTTGGAATATATGCTTTGATGAGTTGATCAAAGCATATGGTTTTATACAGACTTTTGAAGAAGCCTGTATTTACAAGAAAGTGAGTGGGAGCTCTGTAGCATTTCTAATATTATATGTGGATGACATATTGTTAATTGGAAATGATATGGAAATTCTGGATAGCATGAAAGGATACTTGAATAAGAGTTTTTCAAAGCAAGACCTCGGTGAAGCTGCTTACACATTGAGCATCAAGATCTATATAGATAGATCAAGACGCTTGATAAGATTTTTCAATGAGTACATACCTTGATAAATTTTTTGAAATAGTTCAAAATGGAACAGTCAAAGAAGGAGTTCTTGCCCGTGTTACAAGGTGTGAAGTTGAGTAAGACTCAAGACCCGACCATTGCAGAAAATAGAAAGAGAATGAAAAGTCATTCCCTATGCCTCAGTCATAGGTTCTATAAAGTATGCTATGCTGTGAACTAGACCTATTGTATACCTTGCTCTGTATTTGGCAAAGGAATACAATTTTGATCTAATAAGTAGATCACTGGACATGGGTCAAGAATATCCTTAGTGAGGACTAAGGAGATGTTTCTCGATTATGGAGGTGATAAAAGAGCCCATCGTAAAAGTTACAATGATGCAAGCTTTTACACCAATCCAGATGACTCTAAGTCTCAATCTGGATACATATTAAAAGTGGGAGCAATTAGCTAGAGTAGCTCCGTGCAGAGCATTGTGGACATAGAATATTTGCGAAATACATACGGCTCTGAATATGACAGACCCGTTGACTAAGCTTCTCTCACGAGCAAAACATGATCATACCTTAGTACTCTTTTTGGGTGTTAATCACATAGCGATGTGAACTAGATTATTGACTCTAGTAAACCCTTTGGGTGTTGATCACATGATGATGTGAACTATGGGTATTAATCACATGCAGATGTGAATATTGGTGTTAAATCACATAGCGATGTGAACTAGATTATTGACTCTAGTGCAAGTGGGAGACTGAAGGAAATATGCCCTAGAGGCAATAATAAAGTTATTATTTATTTTCTTATTTCATGATAAATATTTATTATTCATGCTAGAATTGTATTAACCGGAAACATGATACATGTGTGAATACATAGACAAACATATAGTCACTAGTATGCCTCTACTTGACTAGCTCATTAATCAAAGATGGTTATGTTTCCTAACCATAGACATGTGTTGTCATTTGATTAATGGGATCGCATCATTAGGAGAATGATGTGATCGACATGACCCATTCCGTTAGCCTAGCACTTGATCGTTTAGTATGTTGCTATTGCTTTCTTCATGACTCATACATGTTCCTGTAACTATGAGATTATGCAAGTCCCGTTTACCGGAGGAACACTTTGGGTGCTACCAAACGTCACAACGTAACTTGATGATTATAAAGGAGTACTATAGGTGTCTCCGAAGGTACATGTTGGGTTGGCGTATTTCGAGATTAGGTTTTGTCACTCCGATTGTCGGAGAGGTATCTCTGGGCCCTCTCGGTAATGCACATCACTATAAGCCTTGCAAGCAATGTAGCTAATGAGTTAGTTACGGAATGATGCATTATGTAACGAGTAAAGACACTTGCCGGTAACGAGATTGAACTAGGTATTGGATACCGATGATCGAATCTCGGGCAAGTAACATACCGATGACAAAGGGAACAAAGTATGTTGTTATGCGGTTTGACCGATAAAGATCTTCGTAGAATATGTAGGAGCCAATATGGGCATCCAGGTTCCGCTATTGGTTATTGACCAAGAATAGTTCTAGGTCATGTCTACATAGTTCTCGAACCCGTAGGGTCCGCACGCTTAAGGTTTCGATGACAGTTATATTATCAGTTTATGAGTTTTGATGTACCGAAGGAGTTCGGAGTCCCGGATGAGATCGGGGACATGACGAGGAGTCTCGAAATGGTCGAGACGTAAAGATCGATATATTGGACGACTATATTCGGAGTTCGGAAAGGTTCCGAGTGATTCGGGTATTTTTCGGAGTACCGGAGAGTTACAGGAATTCGCCGGGGAGTATATGGGCCTTATTGGGCCATACGGGAATTGAGGAGAGAGGCCGAAAGGAAGGAGGCGCGCAGCCCCCCTCTAGTCCGAATTGGACAAGGGGTGCAGCCCCTCTTTCCTTCCTCCTCTCCCCCTCTTTCCCCCTTCTCCTACAAGGAAGGAGGGAGTCCTACTCCCGGTGGGAGTAGGACTCCCCTTGGCGCGCCTCTCCTCCTAGGCCGGCCACCCCCTCCCTTGCTCCTTTATATGCGGGGGCAGGGGGGCACCCCATGACACACAAGTTGATCGACGGATCGTTCCTTAGCCGTGTGCGGTGCACCCCTCCACCATATTCCACCTCGGTCATATCGTCGTGGAGTTTAGGCGAAGCCCTGTGCTGGTAGAACATCATCATCGTCACCACGCCGTCGTGCTGACGGAACTCATCCCCGAAGCTTTGCTGGATCGGAGCCCGGGGATCGTCACCGAGCTGAACGTGTGCTGAACTCGGAGGTGCCGTACGTTCGGTGCTTGGATCAGTCGGATCGTGAAGACGTACGACTACATCAACCGCGTTGTCATAACGCTTCCGCTTACGGTCTACGAGGGTACATGGACGAACACTCTCCCCTCTCATTGCTATGTCATCACCATGATCTTGCGTGTGCGTAGGAATTTTTTTGAAATTACTATGTTCCCCAACAGAATCCGATCCGGATGAAGTTAGTGGTGTTGCCGGGGTTGCTCAAGATTCTCAAAACACATTGAGGCTAGTCAATAAGAGTGGTGAAGTTGTCACTTACAACTACATGAAGGATTACAAGGGCAACGCTCACAAGTGCCTCATGGCGAAGGCCGTGGTAGAAGATGAAGAGGACCAACACTCTCCTGACAAGGTCAAGGTAACCCCACGATCAAATCCTCCCTTTTCACTCCTCCTACTCCTAGTGATGAGTATCCTGATGCGGAGGATAGTTATGAGGATGATGATCTAAATGATCCTATGCTTGCTAAACTTAATAAGTTCATGTGCTCCCTCAAAGGAAAAAAGCTCACTATGTTTCGTATGCTTATGGAGATGGTGAGTAAGCACACCATCACCATTAAGGAACTCGAAACCCTCGTCACCGAGGAAAAGGAAAAATGTGCAATCCTTGAGCAGAAAGTCCAATATGAGGAAACACGAAATGATGAACTATGCTTAAAAATTGGTGCAAATATTGTTGTTCATACTAAAGATCTTGCCTCCTTGAAAAAGGCTATTGGCTCTTGTGAAGAGTTGATGAATGATAAAAGTAAGCTTGCGAAGTCTCATGCTTCTCTCTCTAAGGATTGTGAGCTTCTATCCGTGTCCCTCAAGACTAAGGAAGAAGAGCTCACCCTTCTTACAAAGAGTTTTGAGATGCTCAAACTTACTTATCTTGAAACTCTAGCTTAGGCTTACTCGTCTCCTATTATAAATGATGATGCTTGTTCTACTAACTCTAGTAGTGATCTAGCATCTATTCTTGAGGAGAATCGTTTTCTCAAGGCTCAAATCGAGAAAGGGCTCATGACATGTGCTCAAGGGCAAAAGAACCTTAATGAGGTGTTGAGCCAACACAATGAAGTGTTCGCCAAAGAGGGACTTGGGTTTGACCCAAGCACAAGCAAGAAGAAGACGTCCTCTCAAAAGTGCACCACCCCTTTAAAAGAAACTTTTGGACGAGAAGGACACAAGGAGAAAGGTAAGGTTGCTGGTGGGAAAGCCACAAGGGGAATGCCCACTCTCAACAAGCCAAAAGAGTTCATGCCTCCATCCTATGTACTTCATAAGACTAAGGATGGAGAAGTTTATGCAAAGTTTGTTGGTCCTCGAAATGCATTTCGGTTTTATGCTATTTGGGTCCCTAAGACCCTTGTGACTAACTTGAGAGGTCCCATTGCAAAATGGGTGCCTCTAACCAAGTAATAATTGTGTGTAGGTTGCCTTCTCCAGTGGAGTAAAATGGGTGATTGATAGTGGATGTACAAATCATATGACCGGAGATAGCAAATTGCTCTACGATTTCATGGAAGCTATTCAACCATTTATGAGCATTATGTTTGGTGGAGGATCAAAAGGACATGTACTTGGGTTGGTGAAGGTGGCTATCACAAATGACATGTCTCTTGCAAATGTCATGCTTGTTCAATCCCTTAAATATCATTTGCTTTCTGTTTGTCAATTGGCTTCTGTTGGTTATGATACACTATTTGGACTAACGGATGTGAAAGTCTTTAAGAGAGATACTCTCGAAGTGGCCTTTGTTGGAGAGTTGGATGGCAACCTTTACACGGTTGATTTCTCGAAAGAGAGCACATTCCATGCAACTTGTCTAATGGCCAAGGCCGACAAGGGGTGGCTATGGCATCGCCGGCTAGCCCATGTCGGCATGAGGAATCTTCAAGATCTCTTAAAGGGTAATCACATCCTTGGACTAACAAATGTCTCTTTTGAGAAAGATCGTGTGTGTAGTGCATGTATAGCCGGGAAGCAACATCAATCAAAGCACCCACCCAAGAGTATTGTGTCTACTTCAAGGCCTTTGGAGCTCCTTCATGTGGATCTTTTTGGGCCTCCTTCATGGGATAGTCTTGGTGGGAAAAAGTATGGTCTTGTCATTGTTGATGATTACTCAAGATATACATGGGTGTTTTTCCTAAAGTCCAAGGACGAGACGAAGATCACTTTCATTGACTTTGCCAAGCAAGCACAACGCAAGTTTGACAAAGAAATCTTGGCAATAAGAAGTGACAATGGATCTGAGTTCAAAAACTACACCTTGGAAGAATTCTTTAGTGATGAAGGGATTAGGCATCAATATTCAGCTCCATACACTCCTCAGCAAAATGGTGTAGCCGAAAGGAAGAACCGCACCCTTGTGGAGATGGTAAGGTCCATGTTGGATGAATACAAGTCACCACATAGTTTTTGGGCCGAAGCTGTCAACACCGCATGCCATGCATCAAACCGGCTCTTCCTCCGCACTATATTGGAAAAGACTCCATATGAGCTTCTAACTGGAAACAAGCCAAATGTCAAGTACTTTCGTGTATGTAGGTGAAGAAGATTCTTCTCAAGACATTTTGACCATGGGTGTTGGTGCACTTCTTCCTATGGAACAAGAACCTCATGATGATGAAGAAGAAGATGGAAGTCTCACACATCATCAAACTACTTCAACATCCATACCACCACAAGCTCCTATTGTTCAACCGATACCCTTAGCCCAAGTTGAAGAGGATGATCAAGTTCCTCCTCATGACAATCTTCAAGAACAAGAACAAGAAAATCCAATCATTGATGATGAACCTCAACAAATGCAATATGAACAAGAAGATCTTCCTCCACACATTAATGATCCATATGTTGAGGATGTGGATGATGGACATGAAGTTGAACCTCGTGAAACCCTTACCTCTATCATGCCACGAGTGGCCCGTCGTGTTGATGTTGACAAAATACTCACCGGCATATCGGAAGGTAGGGTCACTCGTAAACATTTGACCAACTTTTGTGCCCACTTTTCTTTTGTGTCTAGTTTTGAGCCCATCAAGGTACAAGATGCATTGATGGACAACGATTGGCTAGTTGCTATGCAAGAAGAGTTGAACAGTTTTGAATGCAACCAAGTGTGGTCATTAGTCAAGAGGCCACCTACCGAGCACAACGTCATTGGAACAAAATAGATTTTCAAGAACAAACAAGATGAGAATGGTGTGATCATCCGAAACAAGGCAAGGTTAGTGGCACAAGGGTACTCACAAGTTGAAGGTTTGGACTTTGGTGAGACCTTTGCCCCCGTTGCCCGTCTTGAATACATTCGCATCTTACTTGCTTATGCTGCTTTCAATGGTTTTACATTACATCAAATGGATGTGAAGAGTGCTTTCCTTAACGGTCCTCTACAAGAAGAAGTATATGTATCACAACCACTTGGGTTCGTTGATCCCGATCACAAAGACTATGTGTATAAACTTCATAAGGCTTTGTACGGCCTCAAACAAGCACCTCATGCTTGGTATGATCATCTTAAGAAGTTTTTACTCGATGATGGTTTTGTGAGAGGGGTGATCGATCCTACTCTTTTTACTAAGAGGGATAAGGGTGATTTGATCTTATGCCAAATCTATGTAGATGATATCATTTTTGGTTCTCCTAACATTCATTTGTGCAAGAAGTTTGCGGACTCAATGACCAAGAATTTTGAAATGTCACTTAATGCGGATTTGAAGTTCTTCCTTGGATTTCAAATTCAACAATTTCAAGAAGGAATTTTCTTGTCTCAAGCAAAATACCTCAAGGATATCTTAGAGAAGTTTGGTATGTCTGATGCTAGTCCATGTAAGACACCAATGCCAACCAAAATAACTCTCACTGAAGACACAAACAGTATCCCCTTCGACCCATCTAAATACCGCTTTATGATTTGTTCATTGCTTTATCTTTGTGCATCTAGACCAGACATCATGTTTAGTTTATGCATGTGTGCTAGATTTCAAGCTTCCCCTAGGGAAAGTCATCATAAGGCGGTTAAGCATATTCTTAGATACCTTGTTCACACCCCAAAGTTGGGTCTATGGTATCCCAAGGATGCTAAGTTTGATCTCATTGGGTACACGGATGCGGATTGGGCCGGAGACAAAGTGGATCGTAAGTCCACTTCCGGTGCATGTCAGTTTCTTGGACGCTCCTTGGTAAGTTGGTCATCGAAGAAACAAAACTGTATTGCCCTCTCTACCGCAGAAGCTGAATACATTGCTGCCGCCAGCTGTGTAACTCAGTTATTATGGATGAGGCAAACTTTGAAGGATTACGGTATCACCTATAGACATGTGCCTCTTCTATGTGATAATGAAAGTGCCATCAACATTGCTGAGAACCCCAAGGATCATCTCCGCACCAAGCACATTGATATTAGGTATCACTTCCTGAGAGATCATGTTGAGAAGGGTGATATTCACATTGATCACATTGGTACAGATTTACAACTGGCCGATATTTTCACCAAACCATTGGATGAAGCAAGGTTTTGTCGACTTAGGCGTGAACTTGGTATCTTGGAGCTTGACAACACTATGTGAAAGCTAGTACTCATGCATGCATTGTCATAATGTCATGTCTCTATGTAGGCATATACTTAGGGGGAGACACTCAACTCATGCGTTCTCTCTCCCTATGAAATGCATAAAAAGAACAACCACTCTCAAAGCTACCATGTTACTCTAACTATGGTGCTTTCAATGATGGCGTAGTGATTATGGACCCAAAGTTCAAATCTTTGCAGTGTCATGTCACGTATACGCATACATGGTGGCATCTGCCACCGCATTGTCATTAGAACAACTTGTGAGCAGTATGTGAGTTTATTAGTGTTGACTTAGGAAACTCAGTGTTTCACCCAGGGTGTCATTGCATCCTTACTACCTATGTCACTCATCATCTCTCCATCATTGTCACTAGCACCAACTATGGCACTCTAATCTTTCTCGGAATAATAATAATAAAACAAAAAAACTGCCGCCGAACGTCCGTCAAATCCTCTCTGGTGCTCTTGCACTGGTCGTCCGCTGTAACCGGACTTCCGTTATTTATTGCTCTGTCTAAACGCGTCGGTCGTCCGTTGTTGCCGGTCGTCTGCTACTCCACTCAGGCCCCGGACGTCCGGTTCACACCGGATGTCCGGTACATTTTTCGCCCGCGTATATATATACTGAGGTGTGCGGTCCGGTCGTTCCTAAACCTAACTCATCTCCACTCCCGCTGCCGCCGCCGCCACCACCGCCGCCGCTCTCTCTCCTTGCTGTCTTCACGGGCTGGGCCCCTCGACGCCGGGACCCCGGTGGGCCCTTTCGGCGGTCGTCGGGCCTCCGGCCGCCCCCTTCTCTCGACCCAGCCGGCATCGGGGGAAGATTTCTTCCCCGTCGCATCCTCCTCTCAACCTCCCGAGGTAGCAACTGCTATTCTCCTTCCCCCCATTGCTATAACCTTCTTAATCTATGGCGATTGTTAAGTGTTGGAGTCTCCTCCTTTGCTAGGTAGCCATGCCAAGAACAAAGCACTCTGCTCGCAAGCAGGTCAACGATGGGGGCTCTCGTCCGTCTCGTCGTGGTGGGTCCGATGATTCGCAGGAGCACGCTTGGCCTTGGAAGCGTGCCGCTCACCCTCACAGCTCCACTATTGCCTCTTCGTCGGAAGAATCTGACTACGAGGATGAATTGGAAGAAATGGAGGAACCCGCTTATGTTGCTGTTTGCACCACTGCCCCCAAGCCTGGAACTCGTCGGCCCACATTCAAGCCTCCTTCTCCTCCGGTTCAACCTCAAGGTGCTGTCCGTCGCATCTCTCTTGAACCTCCACTCTCTCACGGCCGCACCATCAAACAGTTCAATAAGGTTCCCATCGCTTCTTACCTTAAGCTTCGTCATGATGTAGATCAATTCACTGTTCTTAGCGATTCACAGGATGCTCGTTTTCACACAAATGTCCAAGCCGACATTTTCACCACTATAGTCATTCCTAAAGGTTTATCGCTCCATTGGTGCATCGACTTAGAGCATATCCGCACTCATCCGGCGAAATATCCGGGTGCTATTGAACTCATTGAGTCCTCGAATCTTGCTGCACCATTTGAATTCCAGCATGATTATAACCATGCTGCAATTCATCAATTCTATGCCACTTGCTACTTTGGTCCCGATAAAACTGTCACTTGGATGACCTCCGACACCGTGCTCACGGCATCCTATGCTCAATTTGTTGCTGCACTTGGTTTTTCTGACACAGGGTTCAAAATCCATAAGGATGACCCTAACCATAGGCCCAAGGGCATAGAGGTCTGTATGGATCTTCTCAAACCCATCAGTGAAATGTCTAATGAGGAGAAACAAAAGGGCCCGAATCAAGTTTCAATTTGGCGCTCACCCTTCTACATCACTTTTCAGTGTGTTATTCGCACCATTTATCCCAAGATGGGTGACAAGGGGTCATGTAACAGCTACTGCATTGATCTCATGCATCGCCTCTATGCGTCTCCCAAAGGGAAGATAAATATCCCTCATTTTCTGTGGCATGAGATCCGTCTGGCTTGTTTTCAACACAAGCGAGCCTTTCCTCATGCCCCCTTTCTTCAGGCATTTATCGAGAGTGTTGCTCCGTTTCCCATTGCCCGCACTCACTTGCATGAACGGTGGATCATTCCATCTCACATGGCGGCTGATTGGGTTCCCAAGGACTCTGTTGCTCCTGCTCGTCGTACCCCGGCTAGTGTTCCTTCTTCCGCCACTCCGTCTACTTCTTCTAGCTCCGCACCTTTTGGTCGCATCTCTCGCTTTGTTGGGAAGGCTCACTCTGCTATGATGAAGATGTTTACCTTTCATTGCACCCAAAACCACACCGTTGTCACACGCTTGGTCACTTCCAAGAATGCTCCGAAGGCTCGTCTGCGAGACTCCGGAGTTTACGATGTAAGTGACGATGAACGTCTTCCTGATGCTCCACCTTCTGATTTCGGTTTTCCTTCGGGTCCCGAGTGGGCTGACTTTCTTGATGAGGCTGGTGGTAGTGGTGCTCATGACAGTGATGGTGGTGATGCTCTTTGATGCTGCTCTGATTCCTCCTTTTTGGTTATTTGCTACCAAGGGGGGGGGGAGGTAGGCACTTATTTATGTACCATAGGCACCAATTTATGTAATGTGATGATGCCATGTTATTAACTTGTTATCGAACTCAAGCTATGTTAGTAGCCTACCTGTTATCTATGGTATATGCTATGCGTGTTGAAGGAGTTGATTCTCTTGGGTATTGAGTTTTGGTGTTTGAGTCTCGGTGGTGTTGGTATCATATTAAGGTGGAGCCCCTCTCATGCTTATCTTTAGTTATTGCACATAATGAGGGGGAGCTCCACATCATATTCTTTGATACTAAATGTTTTTACTTCTTTCGATATTCAAATGCTATTCAAAAAAAGTGCATGTATGTTGTCATCAACTACCAAAAAGGGGGAGATTGAAAGTGCAATCATGCCCTTAATCTTATTTTGATGTTGATGACAACATGCATTTTTGGAACTAATCATGTTATCAAGTATATCTCAGGAATATGTTTCAAGTGCTATGTGTGTGGATCATGACTACAAGCAAAGAGGTATATATTACTCAAGAGCGGAGAATACAAGACAAATGGCCTTGGCCCCTTATTTCAATTTGTTCTTGAGTATAGGGATCCCGCACTATTAAGAGGGGACCGTTGGGTAACGTGAAAGACTTGCTCAAAATACACAAAACACTTCTTCTATCATCTTTTAGTTTTCATCATGTGTGCACGGTCTATTTTGTGTTTGTGAACCTGCTGCACTAGCCTTCACAACCGACCGGACTTCCGGTGCACACCGGACGTCCGGTACATCTCAATAGAATACTTATTAACGGACTTCCGGTTTCTCCGGACGTCCGTTACATCCAAATAGAACACATATTAACGGATTTCCGGTCTCACCGGACGTCCGGTCAGCGGTCGGCCGCTACTCTCCGGACGTCCGCTACCTGTGCTGTGTTCACGGTCAGAGTTATACTCCAGCAAGCGGACGACCGGTTGCCCGGCCGGACGTCCGGTCCGATCTATGTCACCGGTCGTCCGGTACCCACCGGACGTCCGGCAGCTCCTGTGCCATAAGTGGCCAAACGGCTAGCTTTTCACCAACACTATATATAGCCTTTCTTTCCCCACGGGATGGTGGACACACTTTGAACAAATCCTAGCACACATTACACTCTCTCTCTCATTCCTTCACACCAAACCTTAGATCCCCAAGGGATTTGAGAGCACTTGAGAGAAGTTGTCCGATCAAGTGATAGATCCACTCCTTCCCCTTCTTTGCACCAAAGGAATTTGTGATTTGAGCAAGTCTTGAGCTTTTTCCCATCGTTCTTATTACTCTTGGAGGTTGGAGACTCCTAGGCGGTAGGAGTCATTCGGAGAGGAATCGAACTTTGTGATTACCCTTGGAAAAGTTTGTGAGGGTTTGGAGACCACCCCAAGGTCTACCACTAGTGGTTGAGAAACGCCTTCGTGGTGTTGTCTCAAGGAGAGAATAGGGTGAGCCTTCGTGGCGTTGGTGTGCCTTCGTGGTAACATCCACCTCTCTAAACGGTGACGTAGCTTCCCTCCAAGGAAGTGAACATCGGCTTACATCCTCGTCTCTCGGAGTTGCGGTTATTCCTAACCCTAACTCTCTACTTGTGGTTACTTGTCTCTTAGCACTTACTTATCTCATCTTGTGCTTGCTTACTCATATATTTGTGTCACTTGATTATCGTTCTTAGCTCATTAATATCATACTTGCAATTGTTAAGCTCACTTTCATTTTCCGCATTATTGCCTAAAATTGCTTAGTAATAATTAAAATTAGTAATTGTACCTATTCACCCCCCTCTAGGTCCATCTCGATCCTTTCAGTATGGTGGACACACATGGCAAAAACTGTGTTTAAGGATATTTGGAAGCACAAGTAGTATCTCTACTTGGTGCAAGGAATTTTGGCTAGCATGAGGGGGAAAGGCAAGCTCAACATGTTTGAATGATCCATGACAATATACTTTAACTGAGATGTGAGAAAACATAACCCATTATGTTGTCTTCCTTGTCCAACATCAACTCTTTAGCATGTCATACTCAATGAGTGCTCACAATTATAAAAGCTGTCTAGGATAGTATATTTAAATGTGAAATTGCTCTTCCTTCAATATTCTTTCATGAATTGTTCAAATGACCAATACAATGCTTGATAACCTTCAATAAATTTACAACCTCTATTTCTTAGATGTGAAGTCATTACTCCCCATGGGATAAGCAAATGAAACATATATAATTTCAGATTTATGGCAATCAACTCATTCAACCATTTACTCATAGGATATAAGTGAAGCACATGAGTAAATGACAAACTACTCCAAAAAGATATAAGTGAAGATCAATGAGTAGCTAAATAATTATGTAGCTATATGTAGACTCTCTCTCATTAAAGAATTTAAGATCTTAAGTACTTTATTCAAGCAGCAAGTAAAGCAAGATAAAATGATATTGCAAGGATATCACAACTCATGTGAAGAAGCAAAAACTTAGGCTCAACCGATACTAACCGATAGTTGTTGAAGAAGAAAGGTGGGATGCCTAACGGGGCATCCCCAAGCTTAGATGCTTGAGACTTCTTGAAATATTAACTTGGGGTGCCTTGGGCATCCCCAAGCTTGAACTTTTGTGTGTCCTTAATTCCTCTCATATCATGGTTTCTCTTTTTATCAAAAGCTTCATCCACACCAAACTCAACAAGAACTCGTGAGATAGGTTAGTATAAACCAATGCAAAACCTTATCATTTTCTACTGTAACAAATCACTAAAATTATTATTCAACATTGCATACTAAATGCCTCTGCATATTTAATACTCCTATCCTCAAATAGAATCATTAAACAAGCAAACATATGCAAACAATGCCAAGATAGTATAGTATGTAAAGAATGCAAGATTCATCATACTTGCCTAACTCAAAAAATTATGAGAAAATACTACGATGTAGAAGATTTATCAGAGCTCATTATGCAAATGGTTTCAACATTATATCATTCTCTTACTTTTCTAGGGAATTTTTGCAACATCGATAGACTTTCTGTTTTCAACAACAACATGTATACTAGCAAAATAAGTATGGTAAAGGCTATCCTTGACATTTTTATTTAAAATATAGATGCAAAACATTATTCTAAATAACAACAAACAAATACTAACAAGATAAAATGACGCTCCAAGCAAAACACATATCATGTGGTGAATAAAAATATAGCCCCAAGCTTAGGCTCTTGGTTGTCCTTGAATGTTACCTTGGGGTGCCTTGGGCATCCCCAATCTTAGGCTCTTGCCACTCTTTATTCCATAGTCCATCAAATCTTTACCCAAAACTTGAAAACTTCACAACACAAAACTCAACAGAAAACTCATAAGCTCCGTTAGTATAAGAAAATAACAACCACCACTTAGGTACTGTAATGAACTCATTCTAAATTCATATTTGTGTAATATCTACTGTATTCCAACTTCTCTATGGTCCATACCCTCCGATACTACTCATAGATTCATCAAAATAAGCAAACAACACATAGAAAACAGAATCTGTCAAAAACAGAACAGTCTGTAGTAATCTGTATTAAACGTAAACTTCTGGAACTCCAAAAATCCTACCGAATTAGTAAGTCCTAAGAAATTTGTGTGCCAATTGAGATAAGAAAGAATCAGATCAGAAGCATGTTTATGTGAATTATAAGAACTAATTTACTGGGTGCAAAAGTTTCTAATTTTCAGCAGGATCAACACAACTATCACCGTAAGCTATCCTAAAGGTCTTACTTGGCACTTTATTGAAACAAAAGCTATAAAACATGATTACTACAGTAGCATAATCATGTTAACACATAAAAACAGAAAGGATAAATATTGGGTTGTCTCCCAACAAGCACTTTTCTTTAATGCCTTTCTAGCTAGGCATGATGATGACAATGATGCTCACATCAAAGATAAGAATTGAAACATAACGGGAGCATCATGAAGCATATGACTAGCACATTTAAGTCTAACCCACTTTCTATGCATAGGGATTTTGTGAGCAAACAACTTATGGGAACAATAATCAACTAGCATAGGAAGGCAAAACAAGCATAACTTCAAGATTTTAAGCACATAGAGAGGAAACTTGATATTATTGCAATTCCTACAAGTATATATTCCTCCCTCATAATAATTTTCAGTAGCATCATGAATGAATTCAACAATATAACCAGCACCTAAAGCATTCTTTTCATGATCTACAAGCATAGAAAATTTACTACTCTCCACATAAGCAAAATTCTTCTCATTCAGAATAGTGGGAGTATCATAAGAGACTTGAATACTATAAATTGTTTCTACAATAAAAGAGTAATGTTCAGAAAAAGGGTAATCATAATCATGACAAGTTTTATAAATATAATCATCACTACTTTTTATAGCATAAGTTTCATCACAATAATCATCATAAGTAGCAACTTTGTTCTCATCATAATCGATTGAAACCTCTTCCAAGATAGTGGAATCATCACTAAATAAAGTTGACACTCTTCCAAATCCACTTTCATATTCATCACAATAAGATTCAACATCCTCCAAAATAGTGGGATCACTACTTCCTAAAGTTGACACTCTTCCAAACCCACTTTCATCAATATAATCATCATATGTAAGAGGCATGCTATCATCATAACAACTTTGCGTATCAAAACTTGGGATGCTAAAAATATCATCTTCATTAAACATAGCATCCCCAAGCTTGGGGCAAACATTAATTGCAGCAAATACATTCTCAAATATGTCATCCTCATCAAACATAGCTTCCCCAAGCTTGGGCCTTTTCATATCATAAGCATAATCACTCTCATCATTAATAGTATGGATAGCACCAATAGTATAGCAATTATCATCATCACAGTGAGTAGTAGGAGCAACATCATTTGAGAGGGATACCTTTTTACCGTTGTTGCTCCTTCTTTTCTTTTTCTTCTTCACATTATGTGTGGGTTCAACCTTCTTCTTTGAGCTCCTTATTGATGAGATTGGTTGAATAGAAAGCTCCTCCTCGTTACCTGATCCATCATAAGAAATAATAGGAGGATGTTGAGCAGTCTCTTCCCTTTCATTAGTATTCTCATCATCTTCTATTTTGTTTCTTTTCTTTATGTAATTGGCAATATAAGGATTTTGAATGCAATTCACCGCACAATACATATAAATATCCTCTAGATCAAAATCAAGAAATCTATCAGGATTAAATTTTGGAATACCCTCAGTTATACGTTTCATTTCTTCTGTCAGGACCCCGACTCGATGCCACATCGATCTAGCATGTAACACCTCATATCACTTTGCGGCCTCACGCACGGTATTCCCACGGGTGTCGTCTTACCTTTGCCCGGGACCGTTTGCGCCTTTTGGCACACGTATATGATAGTGTCGCTAGCATCCATATGGTAAGGAGCCCGGGCTGTCATGGCTAGTCGTAAACCCAAAGTGGCACAGACTTACAGGGACAGGCATCCATGACCCAGCATCGAACGTGTCGGTCAGCAGCAAGTGAATCCGGGCTGTAGCACTGGGCTAGCAAGACTCCGGTAAACCAGGCTGTAGCAGGCTAACAGGTCTCCGGTATCCATCGCTTCACATTTCCCTCAAGGGACAGACACAGGAACGAAGAAGGACACATGCCGGCCAGCCTAAGTGTTCCGGAGCAGTAGCAAGCTACCAAGGCTCAGTGGAGACACTAGGAGACATTTCCCGGTAAGAGAGGATACTAAGAATAAACAACTAGATAGTCAGACCCCACACATACCAAGCATTTCAATCATACACACAATATGCTCGATATGTGCAAATACAACAAGGCATCACAACATGACTCTACAACACAAGTACTTTATTTAAGGCTCAGAGAGCCATACATAACATACACACAAGTATGGGTCACATGACCCTGCATTCAAGTCATACAGACATACAAGTCAGCAGCGGAAGTAACTTGTCTGGGTACAGACAACTAGTAAAATAAAAGAGGCTTGAGAAAGCCTGTCTATACTACGTGGTCCTTCACAAGCTCAGGATCACCACCTGGGCCTCAGTCTACTCATCGATGTCAACGTCTACGAAGAACCCATCAGAAGGGGTTGCAGCGTCTTCTGTAAAATGTAAATTATAGCAACATGAGTACAAAGGTACTCAACAAGACTTACATCAGATCCTATATGCATGCACATTATCAAGAAGGGTTGGTGGGGTTATTGCAGCAAGCCAGCTTTGACTCTTGGCTAAGCTATCCTACGATACACCAACTTGGAATGATTTTGCGCACACAAGTCCACTAGTCACCACTTCAATACACCATCGAGGATCCACTTCCGTCATCCTACGGAAGAGCCATCCTCGGCACTCATGCTTATCTTGAGATTTTTAGTAGTATCCATTTACTTGTCTATGAACTGTATAGGCAACCAAGTAGTCCTTTACCGCGGACGCGGCTATTCGAATAGATTATGTTAACCCTGCAGGGGTGTACTTCTTCACACACGCTCTCACCACTTACCGCCGTTTACACGACATGTACTCGGCAACCTTCAAGCGGAAGCCCAACGTGGGTGTCGGCCAGGACCTACCTAAACACCTAAGTCTCTAGTCCAGGTTTATCGCCTATCCAGGTTCCATCCGCAGGGAGTCCGACCGAGGTTTTCCATACGGCCCCGAACGATGTGTACAGGGTTCCCGAGATACCTAACGGGTATTCGGTACACCCGGCCACGTACCTACCGCATCACAGCCCACCCCTACGGTCAGCGCTGTCCACGGCCTCCAGTAGGCTACAAACACCAGAAACTACTTGCAACTCCTGGACAGAGGACTAGGGTGAATAAGAAGCCGAGAGGGTCCATTGGTTTCGGGCCCAATGCATGGTAGTAGCTGATTCTTAAATCACACATACAGATCTCAGTGCTTAAGGACGGCCTCAATGAAAAAACCCACCATGTACTCCTACATGGCCTTTCATTGATACCTTTACCAAATCGTGCTCACCACATCACTCTCATTACCGGCATGATCATTTCACTCTAGCCCATCACCCAAATGAACCAGACCTGACACGACTCTAAGCATAGCAGGCATACCAAGGTAGGAACAACACATACATATGGCTCAAACAACTCCTACACATGGTAGTGGGTTTCATCTAGTTACTGGGGCAATGACAGGTCATGCAGAGGAAATGGGTTCAACTACCGTAGCACACAGCAGTTTGAAACACGTTGTCTTAATGCAGTAAAAGAGAGCAGGAGCGAGAACATGGGATTGTATCGATATGATCAAATGGTTGGTTGCTTGCCTGATGGGTCGTTGCACTGATATTGTTCTTCGTTAGGGTAATCGTGGTACTCCTCGGAGGCAGAACCTGCCGCAAAGAGCACGATACACAAACATCACCAAACAATATGCAACAATATGATGCATGCATGAAACATGGCAATATGAGTGTGTTGGGATAATGCAACTAAGACCAGATGGGTTTGAACCATTTTGAACCAAGGATTCAATTTCCAAACTCATATATGGTCATTTAAGGTGCTTTAACTAGTTCTGCTCTAAACATCAGGTTAACTTGTTCAAACATGCATGAAACCAGTACAGATGGTTAGTTTGGATTTTTCTGATCATTTTTCATATATAAAACTTTGCATTTGGAGCTACAGATTAATTTCTATGATTTTTTGAAGTTTGGGTTATTTTCTGGAATTTATAAATCATTCTGGATTTATTTTAATTCCAGAAAAGGATTACTGCATCAGCATGAAGTCATGCTGACCTCAGCAAGTCAACAGAATGGTCCAGGTCAAACTGACCAGCGGGTCCCGCATGTTAGCAGTTAATTAAACTAACTTAATTAGTTAAAACTAATCTGGGTTAATTAGCAGAGGGGGTCCCACTTGTCATAGGCTCAGGGGGGTCAAACTGGGCCCACCCTGGTCAAAGTCAAAGTCAAACACGCCGGCGTCTAGCCGACAGCGAGCCCGACACGGCGGTGGAAGTGGTTTTGGCCGTTCCGGCCACCAAATGGGTCGCGGAAGGCATCTAAGTGGAGCTGGGGACAAACCGCAGCTCTTGGTGGAGTTAGTTGGGGTCGGGGTGGCCAGAATCGGCGCCGGCGATGATCTAGGCAGTCGCCGGAGTTCGGGTGGAGGCGAACTCGGGGCTAGGGTGTGCGGTGAGGTGCGAGGAGTGCATGGTTAGGCCCTACGCGACGTGGTGAGTGCGATGGACACCGAGAGGTGGCCGGAGGATGGCCGGGAGCACGTCGGCGACGAGCTCCGCGGCGGTGCGTGCGGTTGATCTTCGTGTGCTCGTGGTGGTGCACGAGAGCAAGAAAGGGAAGGGGGAGAGGGTAGCCAGGCTCACGGCGATCTCGTGGGAGCAGTCGACGCGGTCGGAGATGAGCTGGTGCGGCGGCGACGGCGAAGGGGATCTCCGACGATGGCGGTTCGGTTGAGGTCCGTGCGGTGGCTTCGGGGCACGCGTGCGCTCGGGGCTCGGCTTGCTCGAAGGAGAGGAGGGTGGCGGAGCTCCTGGACACGATGGCACGGCGTGAGGTTGACGGAGAGCACGGCTACGGCGAGGGGGTGGCGGCGATGGCGTCGGCCATGGCGTGGGAGAGGAAGGGGGAGGAGCTGGGGAGGAGAGGAGATGTCTGGGGGGTTCCGGGGAGAGAGAGCAAACGATCCCCGTCATCAGCTGGACAAGGGGAGCGGCGAGGCGGCGACCAGGTGCGTGGCACCCATGCAGTGCTCACCGCCGAGCACCTGCCTGCCTGCCTGGCCGAGCCAAGCAGCTCGCTGGCGCGGCAGCTGGGCTGGGCCGGCAGGTGGGCCGGTTAGTAGGCGCCAGGTAAGGTTTTCTCCTTATTTCTGTTTTTTATATATTCTGTAATTTTGTGGACTTATTAAAAATACTTAAACAACTCCTAAATTCACCAAACTGCACCTGGTCCTTAGTTGGAATATTTCCAGCAAGGAACATTTTAGTTTGGTAAGATTTGAGCATTTGAAATATTTTATAAATTTTAAATGCCCAAATTCAAATACTTATGAATTAATTCAAAGACCTTAGGATGACCTAGAAAACTGTGCATCACTTTTGGCAGAGGTCCTGGACCAAGACAAAAATGATGGACATTTTAGAAGGGCATTTCAGGTTCATTGAAAATATTTTTAGTAAACCCTAGTTGTTTCAGAGGGGGCTGGGGGTTCTGTCATCCCCATTTCAAGTTTCTGATAAAAGAGTAAACATGATGCAACACTCTAATGCATGAACTAGCTAGGGTGTGACATCTTCATACCCCAAAAGAAGACTAAGCTCTTTATGATGCTCAAGGGTAATCAAGTTATCACAATTTTTGGACACGATTCGATCATGAAACAGTTTGCATTGGAGATTTAAATGACCACGTTCATTGCAAAGTTCACAAGGAGCACGAAAAATATTGAATCTTTCAGCACACACATCTAGCCTTTCTTGCAACAATTTAGTTTCTAAATGCTTATGCCTCTTGCAATATCTATCTTCTCTATTTGGTGTCTCCATGCAAACCCAATGCTCTCCACAAAAATCGACATGCTTATAGGAGATATTTTCATCATGACTAGTACAATTATCATTAGTACTATGGATATTCAAGGAGTTTATACTAACAAAATTGCAATCATGCTCATCATTCAAAGATTTAGTATCAAACATTCTATAGATTTCTTCTTCTAGCACTTGAGCACAATTTTCCTTTTCATCATTCTCATGAAAGATATTAAAAAGATGAAGCGTATGAGACAAACTCAAATCCATTTTTTTGTAATTTTCTTTTATAAAATAAACTAGTGATAAAATAAGAATCAAAAAGATTCGATTGCAAGATCTAAAGATATACCTTCAAGCACTCACCTCCCCGGCAACGGCGCCAGAAAAGAGCTTGATGTCTACTACACAACCTTCTTCTTGTAGACGTTGTTGGGCCTCCAAGTGCAGAGGTTTGTAGGACAGTAGTGAATTTCCCTCAAGTGGATGACCTAAGGTTTATCAATCCGTAGGAGGCATAGGATGAAGATGGTCTCTCTCAAACAACCCTGCAACCAAATAACAAAGAGTCTCTTGTGTCCCCAACACACCCAATACAAATGGTAACACTACAAAAAATACACTTCCGTGATGATACGTGTTTGTCACAGTAGGTCGCGTTTTTGTCATGCATGTACATCCATGATGATTTTATGAAAGAATCAAGATAGTCATACCTGTGCTGTCGTAGAAGTGTTCCATGACATTACCAAAATTATCATCACGGAAGTGTCCACTTCCATGACGATAAATAATGCGTCATAGAAGTGCTTTCGTCAAGGGTGACCAACACGTGGCATCCACCATAATGGAACACCGTTAAGCTATCAGGTCCGGTTTTAGATCCGATAACCCGTTAACAGCCCCGACCAATGGGGATTTTGCACGTGTAAAATCATCATTGGGTGGAGCAAACACGTGTCAGCTCATCGTTGGGACAGATGTCATCCACTCATTGGACCGAAGGCGCCTATGATACGACGACATGTGGCACGACCCAACAGAGGCCATCTGACGATGTCCTGGACTAGGGGGTACTCAACGCGTCGTCTCCCGATCAGTTGGATTGGGCCGAGGACCCCCATGGCCGTATACTCATGGGCCAGTCCGGACAGCTGCCGCATACAAGGAAGAATCAACAAGACTTGGCGATCAAGACAAGGACTCCTCCCCCACCGGCGTATTCGGCTAGGACTCTTGTTATCCTAGGCCTCTGGTGCATTATATAAACCGGGGTCAGGCTAGTCGATAGACATATACAACAATCATACCATAGGCTAGCTTCTAGGGTTTAGCCTCCTTGATCTCGTGGTAGATCCACTCTTGTAAACATCCACAATATCAATATCAATCAAGCAGGACGTAGGGTTTTACCTTCATCAAGAGGGCCCGAACCTGGGTAAAACATCGTGTCCCTCGTCTCCTGTTACCATCCGCCTAGACGCACAGTTCGGGACCCCCTACCTGAGATCCGCCGGTTTTGACACCGACATTGGTGCTTTCATTGAGAGTTCCTCTGTGTCGTCACCGATAGGCTTGATGGCCTCTTCAATCTACAACAACGCAGTCCTGGGTGAGACTTTTCTCCCCGGACAGATCTTCGTATTCGGCGGCTTCGCACTGCAGGCCAACTCACTTGGCCATCTGGAGCAGATCGAAAGCTACGCCCCTGGCCGTCAGGTCAGGTTTGGAAGCCTAAACTTCACGGCCGATATCCGCGGGGACTTGATCTTCGATGGATCTGAGCCACAGCCGAGCGTGCCACGCTGTCACGATGGGCACGACCTAACTCTGCCGCCGGACAGCACCTTGGAGGCCGCACACGAATCCGCTCCGACCCATAGTCCGGAGCCGATCGCTCAGATCGAGGACGGATGGCTGGACACCGCCTCGGGAGCTGCAACTTCTACGGCGATGGAGCCGAACACTTATCTTGTCCCTCATAAAGCCCATGACTCCGAGGTGCCGGACCCCCTGCCGGACTCCGAACCTCCTGCGCCCCTGCTAGTCGAATCCAATTGGGCGCCGATCATGGAATTCACCGCTGCGGACACCTTTCAGCACTCACACTTCGGTGATATCTTAAATTCGCTGAAGCATCTCTCACTATCCGGAGAGCCCTGGCCGAACTACGGCCAGGATGGTCGGGACGCGGACAATGAAGAAATTCAATCCGACTTAAGTTCAAAAAGTCAGCTCGATCCGACCGTCCAAACCCCGGGAAACTTCTGATTAGTGCATCACTTTTTGGATCTGTTTTCTGCGTGAAAACGAATCCGACCCGAGCTCGTCTTTTTTATGAACGGGATTTCGGACATCCTTTTTGAAGGAAGTTTTGTATGGGGTATTGTGTTTTGTTCCCGAACACATCCCACTAACTTTAAGATCTTTTGAACATGATCTTCAACATCATGCTGGTGTCAAACCAGTCCGGCAATATTGCTCCACGGCTGTCGACCTGCGCTAGACACGTCGTCACTTTGTGGAGCCAAGCTCAACTTTTTCGGATCATCATCTTGCCAAGCCGAACAAGAGTCCGACATCGCGAAGGATAAATCATCACCAACATCGCCGCCCCACGGATTACACGGAGCGGGCATATCGGCATCACCGCATGGTCGCTTCATCAAGCCGGCATCGACCACGTCACGACCTGCATCGGCAGGGCCGCACTATTGCTTCTTCAAGCTGGTGTCCATCATGCCGACCTACTTCGACATCTCGGCTGGACCGGGGGCTTCGCCATCTCTTCATCAACCTACTCCGGACACTTCGACGTCACTAGCCGACCAGGCATGGGTGCGCGAATCGAGTCCCAATTTTGGGAATCACCTTCCTTCGGATTGCTACAACAAATAAACCAGGTGCTATTAATCCTAGTATTTCTTTTTGCTTGTTTGGGTTAAATTTTTCCCAAGGAATTATTACCCTGGTTAGTCCAGCATATGTACATAGGTCTATCAAATGGTGGCCGCATTATCGACGGTCGCATGATGGTTCGGTCAGTTTCCGTACACAGTTCGGCGACCGCTGCATCCGGAACTCAGACCGACCTATGAATCCAGGCTTTGCCACGCCTTTATTGCATTACGCCGATGACCTGCATCGACATCGACTTCGGCGCCAGGCCATATTTCTTTTACTACTCACTTTGCATAAATTATTTATTACGAAACATTTTTTTAATTCCTATTATTACTATTATCTCCGGTCTGCACTATTTTTTGTGCACAGGAAAATGATCCAGCCGGACTATATCCTTTGGCGTCACCTCGGCTGGACGGGGGGCTTCGTCCACACTTCATTACCCCATGTCGGGGACTTCGGCATCACTCTGCCGTCCTGCATTGACCGTGCTATGTCACCACTTCGGAGTGCCGAGCTCCTTGCTCCGCCACCTCGGGACCGGCTTGGGGGATGGAACCTTGTCCCGCATCAAGCTCGGACCGCGTCGTCAATACCGAACACATTAACCAGCTAAGTTGCCTTCATGCTCAAAGTTTTAAATTTCTAACTTGTGTTCGGTTCGACCAAGAATTATACATTTTTGTAAAAAAGTTGCTTGTAAAAATTTCCTTGTCGAAACTTTGTTCGCACACACTTGACGCGCTACCCGCGCTCATTATACCTGGGGGCTTCTTTAACAGAAGCTTATTAATACGGGCTTTATGCCCAACACATGTGTCACACTTCCGCATGTACCTTTTATTCACCATTATATGCATCGATATGACTTAAGTTTTGGCCAAGCTGGGTTGCCTGGCTCCTGTGCTTACCCCTACGTTCCCGATTGTTCGGCTAGGTGGTAAAGGGAGCACCTCTGTGATTGTTACTGCCGGGTCAGCCGGATGTGTACCTCAGACTGGGTGAAGCCAAAAGCTAGCGTTCTTAAGGGACTACTCGGTCGGTGAACTAAAAGATGATTTCTTACCTATTTATTTACCTGCCCCCAGATGTTTTTCTGTTCTTTTCGCAGTCCGGACATGCACTTTAGGGCATGCCTCCCAGGGAAAGGAACCCCTAACGGAACTATTCTCCCTGGAAGATGTTTCTTACTAACCATGTAATATAACATAACTAGTTGGGCACTTGTCTGATAAAGCACTAATGACCCCTACGCCTGGTCTCCACGCATGCCCCGGTTTTTATAACCGCGAGGGTATTCGGACACACTCCGGACTATTGGGTCCAGAGGTTGAAGCGAAAAGGTCCGCTACGACAAACGATCTACAATCCGGCTAGAAGGCATTCTACATGTCACCTTACATTATCAACTTTTACCCAAGTCACTTGGGGGCTCTTATGTTTATTTGAGCCATTTCATACTAAGTGTTGCTCTTCCTAGCCGTTGCAAAGTTTTTATTATTATTTATCACTCCTTTTTTTGACACAAGTGTGCAGTCACTAGCCGGGGAGCCTAATTTCTCTCTCAAAGCCGCTAGAGTTTAGTTTGCTAAACTGGCCTAGTAAGAAGTACTCCGTCTCCGCGATAGGAGGTTGAAGCCGTAGGCTGACCCGCTTGAAGTTTTGAGATAGGATGTGTCATGTTAAAGCACGGCAGAAGCACCTTTTTTTTTCTAAAATCCAATTTTCGGATTGGCACCGAACACTTGATCTAGTTCGGACATTAATCTTTTGAATAAGTTTTTTGGCTTTTCGAGCCCATGGCACTTTTAAACTATTTGTGTGTTTTCAGCACAAGTCTTGCAGTGCAACGCCGGACACCTTTTGAGATTCGGCAAAAACATTCTCAGATATTGCTATATATGCATCAGTTTCGAATTGTGTCTTCGGTCAATATTTGGGTTGCCCGGCTCCCGCACTTGCCTCCTACGTTCCGCTTTGTTCGGCTAGGTATGCAAAGGGAGAACCACTGCGATTGTGCTTCTAGCTCGCATGGTCAAGCACCTCAGTGGAGAAAGCTGAAAACTGCCTGTCATAATAGGTGTAAACTGGGCAGCGATCCGATGACTATATTAAATGACGGGCCATTCATTGGCCGAAGCGTTTCCGGCTTGACCTCGATTGTCGCCGAACACTATCGGGGGCTATTAACTGGCCTCCCAAACTAAATCCTCGATATTTTGCTCTTACATTGGAGCAGAGGTTTCATGATCATGCTTAGCATGACAACCCAAAGAAAGGAACCGATAGCGGGACTATTTTCTCTGGAAGACATTTCTTCTGTTAAATAGTAATATAACATGTCTCTCCACGTACCTTTGTTTATAAAACCATATGGCCAGATTGCCTTGTTTGTTGTAAATCTTTGCCCTCATAAAGGCTTTATAAAGTAGGACAAACACTCCTCGGCTATTGGCTGAGGAGGTGGAAGCCGATGGTCGGTCAATAAAGTTTTGTACAATGCGGATCCGAGCATTAATGACGTAAAGTACTTGGATACATAGAGTCATTACACATAATTTGTGATTTTACTATGAATATCGATCCTTAATTCGGCCTCCCGTGCCCGCATTAAGGCTCGGGGGCTACTGGGCTTCGGGCTTATTATTTATACAAATATTAAAGGGGCACATCGATCCGCTGATCTGGTATTGCCACCCGACCAGTGTCTCGGGGGCTACTGCATTGCTTGTTCTATGCAGAAAATCTTAAGTGCAATACAGTTTCTGAAGAGATTTTGATCCTTAGGTTGGTCGGCCGCACCCAACCTGAGTCTCGAGGACTGAGCACGCCGCTTTTTGTGTCCCAAAGTATTCTGCCGAGCTAGGACTTGATCCTCAGACCGATTTTGCAAATCAACCCGAGTCTCAGCGGCTACGGGGATCAGCGGTCTTATGTCATCCTTCAGGTGCATCTCGGGTTTTAGACCGATACATACCTTGAGGGCTACTGGCTATATATCTCGTCAAAGAATAAATTGCATCAATAAAAAACATTGACCAAAAATCAGCCCATGACCGAGGTGCTTAACCACCTCGGAAGCAGTTCGACATATAGCTCGGATGCAAGTGGCTGGCTCCTTAGAGGGCATTTCCGGCATTAAGCTCGGTTAAACTCCTTCAAACTTCTTTGAACCAAGGTGATTTATGACACCTCGGATAAAGTCCGGTGTTGGAGCTCGGATACATAGTCCGGCGTTGGAGCTCGGATAGAGTCCGGCGTTGGAGCTCGGATACATAGTCCGACGTTAGAGCTGGGAAGCAGTCCGGCATTGGTGCTCGGCTGCAAAAGATATGTCGAATGTAGTCTGGCGTTGGAGCTCGGACGCAAGAGGACGTTGCCACCCGGGAACAACTTCAAACCCGAGGCGTGGCATAAAAATAACAAGGCATTGATAAAGGCCGTAAACTTAAAGGGGCTCCTCGGATACCCAACGCGTAAACTCGTCGAATGCATTTCGGCGATCCTCAAGATAGAAGATGAGAAGATTTGTTGAACCAGTTTTCAAGACCGGCAACCGAAGATGAAGAACAGTTCAGAAGAATCGAGGAGCGTCCCTAACTTGAAGACCGGTTCAGGGGGCTACTGACGGTGTCCTGGACTAGGGGGTACTCAACGCGTCGTCTCCCGATCAGTTGGATTGGGCCGAGGACCCCCATGGCCGTATACTCATGGGCCAGTCCGGACAGCTGCCGCATACAAGGAAGAATCAACAAGACTTGGCGATCAAGACAAGGACTCCTCCCCCACCGGCGTATTCGGCTAGGACTCTTGTTATCCTAGGCCTCTGGTGCATTATATAAACCGGGGCCAGGCTAGTCGATAGACATATACAACAATCATACCATAGGCTAGCTTCTAGGGTTTAGCCTCCTTGATCTCGTGGTAGATCCACTCTTGTAAACATCCACAATATCAATATCAATCAAGTAGGACGTAGGGTTTTACCTCCATCAAGAGGGCCCGAACCTGGGTAAAACATCGTGTCCCTCGTCTCCTATTACCATCCGCCTAGACGCACAGTTCGGGACCCGCTACCCGAGATCCGCCGGTTTTGACACCGACACCATCCAATATGATTCCAGCCCATTTTCACTTCTGGCCCATGTATGTCCCATGACGTCTTTCGGCCCATATGAGGCCCTATATAACTCTTGGCCTATTAACGGCCCGTGGTGAAACTGGCCCGTAATGAATAGTGTATCACTTTACACCCATTAACGGCCTGTGGTAAAATTGGCCCGTAATGAACAGTGTATCACTTTATACGCATTAACGGCCCGTTATTCCATTGGGCCGTTTCCAACCCATGTTATCTTTCGGCCTTCTCAGAGCCCATTTATTCTTGGGCTCATTTCCATCATTCGTTTACTTACGGCCCGTTACTGTCATTTTCTACTTGTGGGCCAAATTCAGCCCGTGGTTACAGTAGGCCCATTTGTGGTCCGTTAATACGTTGGACCATTTTCATAGCGTCATCAAATACGGCCTATTAATGATGGCCTGTTATGGTCGGCCCATGAACGGACGATTCCAACTCTAGCCTATTTACGGCCATAATGCGGCCTGTTATTGGCCCATGTTTGGCCAATCGATCATACGACCCGTATAAGGCCCATTGATGACACAGCCCGTAGAAGGCCCATTGTTTCTACGGCCCGTAGAAGGCCCATTGTTTCTACAGCCCGTAGAAGGCCCACTGATTCTACGGCCCATAGAAGGCCCACTATTTCTACGGCCCGTAGGAGGCCCAGTGTCACTACAGTAAATATTAGCCCATGGTTATTGTGGCCTAGTTTTAAAAAATAGGTTATTGCAGCCACTAGCAAACCGCGGAAAAAGAACTGCACTGACTACAAGCAAACAAATAAACAAGACAACAAGGAAATAAATAAGCAAGCAACTTATGCTAGGCTATCACGACTATTACACATATTACATCCACTGGGCATCAAAGTTCGCCACCAATGCAAATATAGGGAACAAAGCAGCATATAAATGCCGCAGCAAAACAAGTCCAGAACTGAAGCCACTTCACAAGAGTTCAAGAAACAATATCTTGGGTACCCATAATGCTGGCAAGATGATTAGCAAGCTTATTAACTTTCTCTTGTTTGGCGCTTAAATCCTCCAGCGCTTGCTGTTGCACAAGAAAGTACGCATCTGAATTCTGCAGGGACTTCCTCAGTCCTTCGGCTTCTTTCCACAACACAACTGACTGATGCCTTTCAGCTTGTAGCTGAGACTGAAGAAGCCGAAGTGATTCAGGCAGCGAGTTCGAAGAGCTTGTGCCAGCAGTACTAGCCAGTAACTCGAACACTACATCAACGCATGACTATGGGGTCTTCTCACTGTCTACAAGATCGTTTTTATCACCTTTCTTGGAGACCAACAGGGTTGTCTCACTATCTTGAACCTTATTTGCATTACTTTCTCTACCATTGCATAGTGGGGTGCTCTTCTCCAATATTCTATTTGCATACTACAAGAGAAACAAGCAGACACATCACAGGTTTAGCTTGTAGTATACGAAACTCATTTTGGTAAACTGGTTCAGTAGTAAGGTGGACAGGATAACATCATGAAACAAACATATATCTATGTACTATGGTCATTGTATTGTCCATATCATTCTAGTTTATGTTCCCTAATCAAGATAGAGAAACAGTTCAACTCATATATTTTTAAGACACAACAGCATAGACAGAATATAAGTGTGAGAAACTACACAACATTGGCAGCACTTGTAATGTGCATCACATGAGAACATAATTGTTTATACAACTTACACTGAAATCAACATAGAGCAAGAAGTTAGAACAACAATCCAGTTAAAAGAAATAGGTTTAAAACATACCTGTTGCGCCATTGGAGTTTCAATTGGATCCTTCAAATTCGAAAGTAGTTGGTATGAGTAAATACAGTGATGCAACATCAAAGGAGTATGGACCATAGCTACGGAATCTGACCTGAGAACAGTTGCTCTTCTGCTTTAAACGTGGAGTTTGGATTAGCTGTGGTGGTCTTCGTGCTTTCGGCACTGCAGTAGCTTTACAAACTGCTCGTGTGGCGGTACTCTGTGGTGGACATGGTGCTTTTTCAACTAGAAGTGGGTTACTATCCGCTGGGGTTGCGGTTAGATGGGTTGTAGCTGGTTCTCTGCCCAACAGTGTAAGTGTGCAATCTGGAAGAGTCTCGATTATGTGTGGTGGAGCTAGTTTGTGGGCCAGTACAACCATGGTTCTATCTGCATCGACGGGTAGCACTGTCTTTTGTGAAGAATGGGTTTTTGCTCCCTTAGATACTGCCATCACCCCCTCCAATTCAAATGGCTGATAAACAAGAAAAGAAATTGAACGTACAGACATTGTATGATAGACAGATGTGGTAATTCACATATATGTTATCTAACCAAACAGGACAACATGGCACAATTTCACATATATGATGCCTAACTAAACAGGATAGCATGACACATTTTCAGATATATGATGGATAACTTAACAGGGTATAATGGCATAATTCAACATATGATGAGTACCTAAACAGGATGACATGACAAAACTATATGATGTCTTTCTAAAATAGGTTGGGATGAAATAATTCACATACATGTTGTCTAAGTATATACAGGATGGCATGATATAATTGACATAATTGATTCATATACTAAGCAGCTAGCACTCGCATGTATGATCTCTAAATTAAGCAGATAGAATTCAATATTGTGCATATGATGTCTAAACTAAGCAATGCAAGACACCATATGCATCATATGAGAAATATAAACATTGCAACTTAGAGCATACACCTCATGTGGGATATAGGACTGGTCATCTGTCTCTGAATCCTCCTCTGAGGAGCTCCCTGTAACCATCGAGATATATGTTTCAACAGGTACCATTGCCTGCTCTGAAGACCTTGTTTTCACTCCAGATTTTTCCATAACCGGCTCAAATGGCTGATACACATGAAGAGTAGTTCAATATACACAGATTGTCGACAAATGGAATACGTAATGAAAAAAAGATGGCATGAGATAATTCACATATATGATGCCTGGCTCCATGGCGGTGCATAATTCACATATATGATAACTGACTGAAAAACATGGCATTGCATAATTCACATATCTGATATAGAAAGCAAATAGGAGGCATTCACACAAATCATGTCTAATCTAAGCAGATGGCATGGCAATGCAAGACACCATATGCATGATATGAGTAATATAACCCAGCCAAGTTAGA
>NC_041393.1:107526070-107527878 GCF_002162155.2 Triticum dicoccoides
GAGGAGCTATCTGTAACCAGCAAGAAATCTGCATCGATAGGTAGCATTGACTGCTCAGAAGACCTTGTTTTCACTCCAGATTTTCCCATGACCGACTCAAATGGCTGATGCACAGGAAGAGTAGATGAATGTATAAACATTATTGACAAATGGAATACATTATGGAAAAAATATGGCATGATACAATTCACATGCATGATGACTAGCTAAATAGGATGGCATTCCATGATTCACGTATATGATGCCTGGCTAAAGAAGATGGCATTGCATAATTCCCATATACTCCCTCCGTTCCTAAATATTTGTCTTTTTAGAGATTTCAAATGGACTACCACATACAGATGTATATAGACATATTTTAGAGTGTAGATTCACTCATTTTGTTCCGTATATAGTCACTTATTGAAATCTCTAAAAAGACAAATATTTAGGAATGGTGGGACTATGATATAGAAACCAAACATGTGGCATTCACACAAAGCAAATCTAAACTAAGCTGATGACATATAAGATGTATAATGTAAGCAATGCAAGGCGCCATATGCATGATATGACCAACATCAGCATGCCAGGTTAGAGCAAACACCTCAGGTGATAAATAGGCATGGTCGACTCCTTCTGAATCTCCATTTGAATAGTTATCTTCCTCTGGAATACAATCTGGAAATGCAGGAGGGGGGGGGGCACTTCGCCCACCATGGAGCGGCGTCTGCATGACATTATATTCCCACGCAATGGTCTTCTCTTTTTCTCTACATGTTCAGTACAATTGTGTACAATATCTGACATGCATAATAATAAAAATAGTTAGATTTTGTAAGGCCTAAGGGGTGCATGCAAAAATCAAGACTGATGGTAGCAAACGAGTGGATGGATCCAAAATTAATGATAGCAGGTAGATTATAGCTTTAGTTTAAAAAGATAGACAATGGATCATCTATTGTTTGTTGCCCACCCAACATGAACCACATAGAAGACCCCAGATGAACCAGATAGTAGACATATACTATTCGTTGCTGGCTCGATATGAGACCCATGGGAAATTCAAAACTCAAGTTTGAATGATAAAGTAGCAGGTAATAATAACCGATGTATACCATAAGCAAACACGAAAGACTGCGACCTCTCTTCCGGAACTATGTAGTCATCGGGTTCATTTGCTTAGTCGATGATGGAAAGAAAGTCTGCAGGGGGGATCCCTGCTGCAGTGAACACTTCTGTTGATGGTGCACCTCAGGTGGGGTGGATGACGGCATGGCAGGAGTAGGACATAGCACACAGAGTTTTCTTTGACGCCTATCTAAAAATGAAGTAAATCTGTAAGGGCTCCTTAGAATTGGAGGATTCTATAAACACAGGGACAGGAAAAACACAGGAATAGGATATGAATGCACGTGCAAAATAGAGCATTTGGAAACATAGGATTTCAGTCAACCTGGGTGTTTGGCTCACATGAATTGGAAGAACACAGGAATGGAGAAACGTGGTCAAATTAAAGTCAAACCACATGAAAATGAAAAAAATAAGAATCTTATTATGCCAGTAAATGCAATTAGTTCTGTTCTTCGTGCATATTAATTTGAAAAGGACGTCCAAGTGAATAAAATTCCTATGTTCTTTCTTCAAAAGAGACACCAAAGGAAAAAATCCTCCTATTTTGCTTTGCTCCACTCCTTCTAACAGATTTACACGAATAGTAGTTCCATAGCAAAGGATCCCTGAGGGATCGACATGAATGCAGAGTAACAAAGTGATGTGACAAGTGTACAACCTCTTTGGCATAGCCTTGTGGACCTCAGCATCATTGG
>NC_041393.1:107528218-107556812 GCF_002162155.2 Triticum dicoccoides
GGGGGAGAAGATCCAAGGCCTCTGGAAACGGCACCGAGGGTACTGCTCCGCTGTGATGGACGGTTCCTGTTGGACCTTGAAGTATGTCTATAGGGGGGGTGATTAGACTACTTGACCAATAAAAACTTAACCTTTTCCCAATTTTAGAGTTTGGCAGATTTTAGCTATTTTAGGACAAGTCAAGCAATCATCACACAATTTAAGCAGGCATGCAAAGAGTGTATAGGTAGCGGAAATTAAAGCATGCAACTTGCAAGAAAGTAAAGGGAAGGGTTTGGAGGATTCAAACGCAATTGGAGACACGGATGTTTTTGGCGTGGTTCCGATAGGTGGTGCTATCGTACATCCACGTTGATGGAGACTTCAACCCACGAAGGGTAACGGCTGCACGAGTCCACGGAGGGCTCCACCCACGAAGGGTCCACGAAGAAGCAACCTTGTCTATCCCACCATGGCCGTCGCCCACGAAGGACTTGCCTCACTAGCGGTAGATCTTCATGAAGTAGGCGATCTCCATGCCCTTACAAACTACTTGGTTCAACTCCACAATCTTGTCGGAGGCTCCCAAGTGACACCTAGCCAATCTAGGAGACACCACTCTCCAAGAAGTAACAAATGGTGTGTTGATGATGAACTCCTTGCTCTTGTGCTTCAAATGATAGTCTCCCCAGCACTCAACTCTCTCTCATAGGATTTGGATCTGGTGGAAAGAGGGTTTTAGTGGAAAGCAACTTGGGGAAGGCTAGAGATCAAGATTCATATGGTAGGAATGGAATATCTTGGCCTCAACACATGAGTAGGTGGTTCTATCTCAGAAATGGTAAGTTGGAAGTGTAGGTTTAGTCTAATGGCTCTCTCCATGAATGAAGAGGAGGTGGAGGGGTATATATAGCCTCCACACAAAATCTAACCGTTACACACAATTTACCAAGCTCGGTGGGACCGAATTGTTAAACTCGGTCGGACCGATTTAGTAAACCTAGTGACCGTTAGTGATTTTCGGTGGGACTGACATGCATCTCGGTGAGGCCGATTCGGTTAGGGTTAGGGCATAATGTAATCTCGGTGAGACCGATTACACAAACTCGGTGAGACCGATTTGGTAATAAGCTTTCTAGAGAGTTGGTCAGGTAAACTCGGTGGGACCGATTTGCTCTTTTCGGTGAGACCGAAATGTTACAAAAAGGAAACAGAGAGTTTACATTGCAATCTCGGTGGGACCGATCGCTCACTTCGGTTAGACCGAAACATTACGAAGGGAAACAGAGAGATTGCAACCCCATCTCGGTGAGACCGAGATCCCTATCGGTAAGACCGATTAGCTTAGGGTTTGTGGCAGTGGCTATGACTTTTGGAATCGGTGGTGCCGGATAGAAAGAATCGGTGTGACCGATTTTGGCTTTAGGTTTAGGTCATTTGTGGATGTGGGAAAGTAGTTGAGGGTTTTGGAGCATATCACTAAGCACATGAAGCAAGAGGCTCATTAAGCAACACCTCATCCCTTCTTGATAGTATTGGCTTTTCCTATAGACTCAATGTGATCTTGGATCACTAAAATGTAAAATGAAGAGTCTTGAGCTTTTGAGCTTGAGCCAATCCTTTGTCCTTAGTATTTTGAGGGATCCACTTTCATCATCCATGCCATGCCATTCATTGAGCTTTCCTAAAATAATAGTCTTGGAATAGCATTAGCTCAATGAGCTATATGTTGTTATGAATTACCAAAACCACCTAGGGATAGTTGCACTTTCAATCTCCCCCTTTTTGGTAATTGATGACAACATATAGATCAAAGCTTCGACAAATGATAATAAAATTTAAATAACATCGTCGCCTTGAGAAGTATGTGATAAGCAAGAGCTCCCCCTAAATTTGTGCATAGTTTTAGATTTGCTTTGGACTGCAAATGCACAATGAATTAGGCTCATGGGTTACTCTTCCATGTCACATACATCTTTGTGGAGCGCTCAAAATAATAAACAATGAATACATGCACTCATCACCAAGCATAGTGAGTGATCACATAAGATAGATAGGATAATATCAAGCATGCATAAGTGTAGCTTATGATCAAACACATGATCATCAATGTCTCACAAGCATAGTATCTCAACCAAAAGAAAACAAAGATTGAAAAAACACCAAATAAAGCAAGAGAGAACAAAAGCAACACTCTCTCTCTCTCGAAGCCTATGATCTATACATTTTTCTCCCCCTTTGGCAACAAGTTACCAAAAAGTTCATAGAAAATGCATAGTGCTAGATCGACTCTCGGGCTTGATCTTCTGGTGGTGGTGTAGAGATGGCTCCTTGGATGAAAACTTCAGTTGAAGTGGATGGAGCTGGAGGAGTTGGTGCTGGAGCTGGTTGCACTGGAACTGTAGGGGCAGTGGCTGGTGCTGAAGTTGTTGCTCTAGTGTCTGTCACTGGCACTGCAACTGACCTCTGGGCTCTGGGCACTCTGGCAAACACATTGGTGGTAGTCTTGCCCTTCCTCTCCTGCATGTCATCCTGTAGCTGCTCCACAACTGACTGAATCTCAGTTACCTTGACATCTAGATCATAGAATTTTTGTTCCATGATTGTTTCCAGGCTCTCCTGGTTTTGAGTTAGGGTGGCCAACCCCTTCTCAATCCTCAAAGATGATGCTATCAAGTAACCAAGCTGCTCCTGTTTGGTTTTCAAGAAATATTCAGATGCCTCCTCTTGAGTTGGCATCTTGGCAGCCTTCTCCCTCTTTGCCTTCTCCTTCTTCTCTTGAGCTTGAACTGATTGTGGATCATCTTCATTCATGACAACCTCATTGTCTTCAAAGTCTGGATAAAGTGGAAAGTGTTCCATCCAACTGATATTTTCCTGTGCCCATCTTTGAGTTTATCAATTCTTGAATCTGAGGTGCATATCCACAGCTCCTCTTCTGATCTGCTGCAGTCCTCTTGATTGTTTAAATGATCAGGCTCATGACTTTGAACTTCTGTGGAACATCAAACACATGCAACATGTTGATGGCATGCCCTCTGATCATGTTATGGTCACCAGACTTGGGCAACAAAGTGTGCCTCAAAATCCAATTGATAGTAGGCAGCCCTGACAACAGAAAATGGACTGATCCAAAAGTGAAAGTCTCTAGGGCTTTGTTTGGGATCTCCTTGTACATGTATGCCATGGTATTGTGTCCCATTTTCTTCTTGGCACATACATCCAGATCATCATCATTTTCCTTTGGGGCATTGATCAGACTTGCCCATTCTTCAATAGTGGACTGGTACCTTGTACCGTCAAACATCCAAACTATTCTTCCATCTGGGTAAAAGTGTGTTGTGGAGTAGAACTGCATGATAAGCTCATCATTCCAGTTGGTGAACTTCTGTCCAACAAAATCTGCAACTCCACAAGCAACAAAGTTGTCTTGCACTCCAGGATAGTGCTGTTCATTTTCCTTGATGAATTTCCAGTCAACCCACCTCATGTCACAGACTATGGGCTTCTTGTCCAACAGAATTGTTTCATAGAAGTCCTGTTGTTCCTTTGTGTGGAACCTGTAGTCAACAGCAGTTCTTCTTCTTGAAGCATATGGATCTTCCATTCGCCACAGTCTCAGCCCTGAATCCTTCCTGATCCTCATGTCCTCAGCCACAGGATGGGCATCATTGTGGTCTGGTATCTTGGGCTTGAGCTTTCTTAGAACCTGTCCTTCTTTTTCTGAATCTTCAGCAACATTGGGCACTGGGGCCTTGTTCTTCTCAGCAGCTGGAATACTCCTAGTATTCCTCTTTGGAACTTGCTTGGCCTTGGAGGCAGCTTTGGGTGATTCCTTGGGCTTGGATGTTGCAGCCCCTGATCTGATTGCATCTCGCACAAGCTTAGCTGCCTTTGGAGCTGGTGCAGCAAGCTCTTCCTCTTCCATCATGGAAGGTTGACCAACAATTTTGGCCATGGTCTTCTTGACCCTTTCCTTCCTCTTCTTTCCTTCAGCAGCTGGCTCTTTGGGATCAGGCCTTTTAGGTAGTTGAGTTGATGCTCTAGCATTGGGCATAGGTTGCCTTCTTGCAGGCCTTTTAATCTTCATGCCTGGCTTTATATCCTTTGCTGAGCCACATTCCTTCTTGAGCACCACTTTCTTGGAAGTAGCCTCATCTTCCTCAGCTTTGTAATCTTCATCCTCTGAATCTGAAGTTCTTTTCCTCCTTTGCCTAGTTGCAGCCTTAGGCAAATTGCTAGGAGTACTTCTGCTCCCTTCATATGAAGTTGAGGGACTAGTGCCCTCACTCAAGTCCATCTGCTCTTCTGACCTGTTCTGGCTGTCACTTTGATCAGACATACTGCAAAAGCTGACTGCTGACCCTGTGAAAGAATGCAGAGGTTTTTGCAAAAGAATGACTCAAAAGAATGCAGAGAGTTTACATTGCAATCTCGGTGGGACCGATCGCTCACTTCGGTTAGATCGAAACATTACGAAGGGAAACAGAGAGATTGCAACCCCATCTCGGTGAGACCGAGATCCCTATCGGTAAGACCGATTTGCTTAGGGTTTGTGGCAGTGGCTATGACTTTTGGAATCGGTGGTGCCGGATAGAAAGAATCGGTGTGACCGATTTTGGCTTTAGGTTTAGGTCATTTGTGGATGTGGGAAAGTAGTTGAGGGTTTTGGAGCATATCACTAAGCACATGAAGCAAGAGGCTCATTAAGCAACACCTCATCCCTTCTTGATAGTATTGGCTTTTCCTATAGACTCAATGTGATCTTGGATCACTAAAATGTAAAATGAAGAGTCTTGAGCTTTTGAGCTTGAGCCAATCCTTTGTCCTTAGTATTTTGAGGGATCCACTTTCATCATCCATGCCATGCCATTCATTGAGCTTTCCTGAAATGATAGTCTTGGAATAGCATTAGCTCAATGAGCTATATGTTGTTATGAATTACCAAAACCACCTAGGGATAGTTGCACTTTCAGTTCCGTCGTTGGAGCAGCTCCGCTAAGGTGTACGGCGACGAGGCTGAAGCAAGACAAGACAGACAACGTTAATCTGAAGTGGGACCCTAATATCATCTGCAATAGATAATGTAAAATACATCACCAAAAAGTGCTAGATGTAAAACGCATCAGCCGTGCCACGACCGCTCCGATAGATGCTGTAAGTACTGTTCACTCTGAACTTAACTGAAGAAAATGAACTTTGCAATCGAAACTAAATTTTACTATCGAAACTGATTGAACTAGTAACAAAGCATTGCAATAGATGTTTAGGGCGTTCGAGCACTAGTAGCAGAGAAGCAGTGATCTAAATCAGCAGACGCTCGAGTAGGGAACGCACTAGCAGAGAGCAAGTCGTGCAGTAGCACTGCAAGCGAGTGCTAAAGCAGCAACTCCTATAGCTGCCGGAGGTCGTGCAGCAGCAGCAACAGCGTAAGCAAGAGCAAGAGCAGAGCAGCAGCATGAACGAAAGTAGGAGCAGTGCAGCAGCGCGACCGACAGCAATAACAGAGCTGCAGCGCGAGCGAGAGCCGGAGCAGCTGCAGCTAGTGCCATTGTGGAAGTCGCCGTCGAGGAAGCAACGACATGGGGGAGAGACGCCGTGGATGATGTGGCCAGTGACGGCGCCGTCGTTCGAGACCCACCATGTCTGCTCGGTATCGAGCACCGGCAGCCCCGTGAGATCGAATAAAAGATAAAATGCAGTGGTGAGTGCAGAACCTCCTTGGTGGCGCCGAGTTGGCCTCAGCTTTATCGGAGGAATTGGTGAGGGTGCTGCGGTTTTCGTGGGGCAGGTCAAGACGGCGCTGTGGGGATTGAGTTGGCGAGATAGACGAGGTGAATGTCGGGGCAACTCCTTGGAGGTGGAGGACTGGGTGGCTGATCCGGCGGGATGACGAGATCGACAACGGATCCTCATCCGGTGTGGTGGATGAGGGACGGCGAGCTGTTGCGGTGGAGGACGTAGTCGGGGAAGAGTCTCCGGCTGGGCAGCGGTCGGGAGGCCGACGGAGGAGCGTGGGGTTTTGCGGGTTTTGGCGGCCTCGGTGTACGAATGGGGGGCGGAGGGGGATGGGGGAGCCAAGCTTAGGGACGCGCTTGTCCGAAATGTAGGGTAAGCTACCAGCGTACCCCCACCGGTTTTGACACCGCGACGTGGAGCTTCATTTCCGGCTGAGGGGTAGAAGGGGGATTTCGCGTGTCTGGGCTGTGGGACCGATTTCGGATGAGGAGGGAGTTCTCGCGCGCGTCCAAATTTCGGGATAACATGGCGCGGTGCGGGTTGAAGAGGCGGGAGTTTCAAAGCAGGTGAGACAAAAGATACTCGAGCTTGAAAATTTCCGGATAACAAGGTGCGGATTCCTTGTTCGGCAAAACAAACTTAACGTGTAAAAAAACAATTCATACAAGACACAAGAGAGTCATGTCCCCTTTTACTATATTGCTCTAGATGCCATTGAAAAATCTACAAGAAAAATGTAAAAAAAATCGGGAGAACAAGATTACCCTACACAGTACCAAATCGATTCGCACTTCCCTCAACAACAACAAAAAACAAATCAATTCCCACCAAAGAAAGAGTAATGTCCCTTTTTTATGATTACAGATGCCAGGATCTCGAATTTCAGTTTTTGAATCCACGTTATGTTGAATTCGAATATATCGTTAGGTGACCTTGCAGTTTATAATTGATGTAGTTGTACATTTTGATCTTCCATCATATATGAACATTTTACTCCACCATGTGAACATATATATTGTCGTCTACCATATGGACTAAATTTGAATCAATTTTCCTTATTTGAATACGATTGTTGTCAAGTTATACAATAATTTCAATATTATCTTGATAACATAAAACATGCATATAGCAGTAATCATATTTCACTATGAACTACATGTACGATACGCTCTCCAATTCAAATATTTGTATCCATTTTATGTTGAATTCAAATCATGGTACATTATTGGTCTAGGTAGCGAGATGTTCGGGATAATCTAAACCCTGTTTTCATATGTATAATTTTTGGCTGAATTGGGACAAGTTTTGGTATAAGCTTCTTGCAAAACCGGAGATTCTCTCAACAAGCCTCGTGGTTCCGAGAGGGAAGGTGTCACCTTTGTGTGCGAAACGATATACGCTGCCTCCCCCTGATTTTCTTTACAGAGGCAACATAGAACTATATGAGTGTCCTGTTAAATTTTGGAATTATTTCGGGTTCATTTGGCCTTTTTATACATTAATTGAGTTTCTGGACTTTTAATGTGCATAATCTAAATATGAATTGCATGCACATGCTCCAGTGCACCAAAGTGGGTTGAAAAATCACATGTGTGTCCTTGGTTGAATTTCTAGGTCCCATGGAAGAAATGAGAATGAAATTCAAACATCTGGGCGTCATGACTTGGCCAAGAACATCGAGAAACTTAGATTTTAAATTCATGTAAATCCAAAACTCGCCTGGAAATCATGAAACTTGGCATGGTGTCATGTCATGGCACTAACATGTTGTGGTAAAAAATTGGGCCGATTTGGAAGCTCGTGGTTCTAAGAGGGAACGTGCCACCTTTGAGTGTGAAACAATATACACTGCCCCCCTGAGTTTCTTAACAAAGGCAACATAGAACTACATTAGTGCCCTGTTAAATTTTGGAATTATTCCGGGTTCGTTTGTTGTTTTTTATACATTAATTGAGTTTCTGGTCATTTAATGTGCATAAGTCAAATTTGAACTACAAGCACATGCTCTCATGCACCAAAGTTGCTTGAAAAATCACATTTGTGTGAATTTCTAGGTCCCATGCAAGAAATGAGAATAAAATTAAAACATCTAGGCATCATGGCTCGGCCGAGAACATTGAGAAACTTGGTTTTAAAATTCTTGTTAATCCAAAACACGTCTGAAAATCATGAAACTTGGCATGGGTGTCATGTCATGGTACTATCATGCTGTGGTAAAAAAACTGGCCAAATAGGAACATATTTTGGTATAAGCTTCTTGCAAACCGAAGCTTCTCTCAAGAAGGCTGGTTCTGAGAGGGAACGTGCCACCTTTGAGTGTGAAACGATATATGCTGCCCCCCTTGAGTTTATTTACAAAGGCAACATAGAACTACATGAGTGCCCTGTTAAATTTTGGAATTATTCCGGCTTCGTTTGGCCTTATTTACACATTAATTGAGTTTTTGGTCATTTAATGTACATAATTCAAATTTGAACTACAAGCACATGCTCCCGTGCACCAAAGTTGGTTGAAAAATCACTTTTGTGTCCTCGGGTGAATTCCCACGTCCCATGCAAAAAATGAAAATAAAATTCAAACATCTGAGCATCGTGGCTCGGTCGAGAACATTGAGAAACTTGGTTTTAAAATCATGAAACTTGGCATGGTGTCATGTCATGGTAGTACCATGCCGTGGTAAAAAAATTGGCTGAATTGGAACAAATTTTGGTATAAGCTTCTTGCAAATCGGAGCTTCTCTCAAGAAGGCTCGTGGTTCTGGGAGGGAACGTGTCACCTTTGTGTGCATAATTCAAATTTGAAATACAAGCACATGTTCCAGTGCACCAAAGTTGGTTGAAAAATCACATGTGTGTCCTCGGGTAAATTTCTAGGTTCCATGCAAGAAAAGGGAATGAAATTCAAAATTCTGGGCATCGTGGCTAGGTTGGAAACATTGAGAAACTTAGTTTTTTAATTCCTGAAAATCCAAAACACGCATGAAAATAATGAAATTTGGCTTGGTGCCATGACATGGCACCAACATGCTGTGGTAATTTTGCAGTACGATTTGTGAAGGCGCACACATTAACAATCAACAAAGTCATTTTGGAACAAGTGTTGTCATGTTACAATCGAAAACACAAGTATTATTGAAACCGTGGGCGTTCTACTTACTAGTACCATTTACGTGCCGCCACGCGTCCCCATTTTTTATTAGCTAGGAGGCGCCATGCAGGGTAGCTATTTGAGTATGAGAGGCGTGCGATCAGACCCGTGCGCGTGCTTATCGGGAGGAGAGCCCTTTGACCTCCATCTACCGTCCACCTCTCTCCCAAGGTCTCCATTAATGGCGCTCGAGCCTCTTTTTAATGATGTGGCTATGTCTGACTCGACTGAGATTTAAGAGAGAAAAAAGAAAATCTGGAAGCACGGATCTTGATGTAAGATCCGACGGACCTATATAGCATCTACTACGACTTATAGGAAGACTGATGAATATATAAGGACAATTAATTGTCTTACATAATTAGAAAGATAAATAAAAAAGCCACATGCGGCTACGCCAAAAATACAAAAGGGCAAAAGAAGAAGGAAGACAAGGATCTGGCTCGCTGATCTCTACTTTCTTGATGCGTTGCTGCAGGCCGTGGGAACTAGTCTCCGCGGCGAGCGGCGATGAGCTCTTTTGTGTCCTCAAGACGCTGCTTGAGAACATCCACAGATTCCTCCACCAGCCTTTGGCGCTCGTTGCGGAGCATGTCATTCTCATCCATAAGTTTCTTGACGATGACGCCGGTCCTCTTCAACAAGGCACTGGTCTCCTCCTGCCGGTCTGCACTTCGGACGATCTTCTCCCTCAGCAGGTCGCACTCGGCCCGGAGCCTCTCATTGCCCTCCCTTAGTTGCCGGATGACGCCAGTAGCCTATTCAAACGAGGCTTTCATGTCGTCCTGCAACCTCGCCCAGCCAGAGATCTGATCCATCTGGCTATGGACGAGTGCATGCATGCGCCTGTAACAGTTGTCGCCTGCCCGCGAGAAATTTTCCCAGGTCGCCACAGCGCGGAGGGACATCTCTGCTGCTTCTGCGGCGTGGCCGGACCAGTTTGCTGCATCGATGGCGCGGCGAGACCTCCGTGCTGCTTCAGCGGCACGGCGGGACCTATGTGCTGCTACTTCCGCACGGCGGGACATGTCGGCTGTTCTCGCAGCGAGGCGGGACATCTCTCGTGCTTCCGCTTCCATGCTCGCCTCTCCCTGGTGGAAATCTCTTGACCCAGAACTCACGCTGGCCAGGGCAGACGCAAGGGAAGGATGCTGAATGACTTGTTTGTTTTTGTGGATGAGGAGTTGAGGAGGAATGTGTAGTCATCTTGGCGTACTAGTATTTATAACCGAGTACTAATACACTCCTAAGTGGGAAACCGTTTAGGTTGTGATCGGTGTGAATAGGTTTGCAATTCAATATATCATGGTACTAATACGCTCCTAAGTGAGAAACCGTCTAGGTTGTGATCGGTGTGAACAGGTTTGCAATTCAATATAGCCTGGAGTAATTTGGAATGTGACGAGACGCAAGATCAAAATTTATTGACGGTTCTAGTTTCAAAGTGCGGCACTATTCCCGGATGGAGTAGTCCTATTTCTACTCCCTCCTTTCCGGTTTTATAGGGCTTATCTCAAAATTTTAGTTTTTCCATTTTATAAGGCTCAATTTGGTTGTTCCCCATCACATGTTCAGATTCCAAGGTGCATTAAATCATTGCGTGCAAGTATTAAGAGAAAATTGACCAATGCATGTACTTTATGCATGCATGCATTGCAATTAATGCATTGATAAACATAACTTTTTGAGAAAAACAAGAGCATTAATTAGGTGCTTTTGCAAACTACAAAAAATATTCCACCACTCACCATCTTGGTTGGTGAGATTTTTGAATTAAGTACTATAAAACGGAAAGGAGGGAGTACTGCTGTGTACGTGCAATAACTGGCACCGTCGTATACATATCTTACAGTTAATGGGGCATTCGACGGGAATAGTCGCATGGCGAGCTCTAGGCTAGTCTTTTTTTCAGACGCATTAAACTATCTCTCGGGACTTCTCGCACGCACCATCGTTCCACCCACAAAAACTTGTACTCTGAGTTTAGCACGTTATAAAGGAAGAGAGGAGGTGCACGCACGCGCTCGTCCTCTCACACACGCGTCTGTTTTTTCTTGAAAAGGAGGATGATGACCCCCGGCCTCTGCATCTGGGAGTCACACATGCATCTGTAGCTACGAATTGTAGTGTTCTCAACCATCCGATTGGATCTATCATGGATGTACCTATATACTAAAACATGTCTAGATACATCTATATTTTGACAAATGGAAGGCATGTATTATGGAACGGATGGAGTGCTTGTCATCAAAATGGATAAAAAGGGACGTATCTAGAACTAAAATACGTCTACATACATCTCCTTTTATCCATTTTTATGAAAAGTAGTACTTCTTACCCAAAGGAACTTTATATCCAACAGACACAAAATATCCGGTCGACTGTTGGAAATTACTGATCTGATGTCGAAGTAATTGCTGCATCACCACCAAAACCCACCATTTCTTAAGCTAAAGTAGACCGAGGTAATACCTATATTAGCATATATTACTAAGATAAACAGAAGGCACTGTAGAAACATTTAGGATGTGAGCTTGTCAATCTGAATGTGGAGGGACACCAGCTTCGCCCCGGCCAGTAGCTTGGGCGGAACTGTGAAGAAGGTCAGCTCCTGCACATCGACGTCGCCGGGATCCTTGCTGCTTTTCACCTCCATTTTCACCTTGACGGCGTCGGTCGTGCCTTTGGGCTCCCTCAGCGGGCCGTTCACCCACAGCTTGGCCATGTAGTGCGGTAGTGGGGACGTCCCCACTCTGATGCAGACAACCGACACGGCGATAAGCGCGCCGATGTCAAGCACGCCGCCGACCAAGAAAAACATGCGGCCGTCCTCCTCCGCGAACAGCAAGAGCTGTGGCTCCGACAGTGGCACTTGCAGCTGGAGCAGCTTGCCGTACTGGATCTTGTGCACGGGCATGGGATGCGCAGTCCTGATGTGGTGGTAGAGCACCTGCGGCGGACCTTCGTAGCCGTAGACGGGCATGGGGCATTTGCAGGGCACGAGCGGACACACGCTCTGGTGATTGGCGAGCTTGTGGTAAGTGACATAGAGCCCACAGCCTTCGTGCGGGTACTCCACCCTCACCGACGAAAGGACGGAGTCCACCGCCGTATTCCGCACGTCAAAGTCACCGCCGCGCTCGCACTTCTGGCACTGCTGCTGGTTCCCGGGGCGCTCAATGCGGCAGTACGCGCAGGCCAGGTGCCCTCCCTTGCACTGCAAATCAATCGAACATCACATCAATCAAGAAACCTACACCTTGCTCAATCAGCCGAACGGACGAGGTGTATTCGAACCTCATACACTAGAGGCGTCAAGGGGCGGAGGCACAAGGGGAAGTGGAGCACGGTGAGGTCCATCAAGACCTTAGAGAGCTCCATTGTCGGGTCCTGTTCGGTCTGCATGATCTCGCCCTCCTCGTGCACAACCATCTCTAGACTTGGGCCGGGGCATTACAAAGCTTTACCGTCACATATTTTATACTACTTCAAGGTGCATTAAATCAACACATGCAAGTATCAAAAGGAGAGTCACGGCATGCATGCATGCGTCGTAATTAATGCATCGGTAAACGCAAATTATTGAAATATATCGAGTGCAGTGCTTTGATATGTCACGTCAACTCGTACATCAACGAGAAGTTTTATTATCCTCTCCCTTGCGGACTTAACTGCACCTGCCTTTGGTTGTATGACAGGTTGGCCACACACCTGTCGGGCCCACCTGTCATACACGCAAAGGCAGGAGCATCCCTCCCTCGCCCATGAGCAGGGTGGCTAGCAAGACTAGGAGAAGCTTTCTCTACACGCTCTCCCTCCCGCATGCGGTGGACATGCAGCAGTTCAATCGGTGTCAGATGGCCAGAAGCATACTGTAGTACTCCTCCAGTGTAGTAGTACTCCATCATTGTTCGACTTCCCGAAGAGGCGAAGAGCCAAGCGCAACACGGACGCTCGTGTGGCAGTTTCATGTGTAGAGTAGTCTAGGATAGCGTGTACCATGCCTGTAAGCTTAAAATCGTTGGGGTCGGCTCCATGCTATGTGGCCGTCTCGAAGCTTTAAAAAAAATTAAAATAGTCTTCTGGCCCTACCTGTCACCCTGGTGATTGTAGTTTGCACGCTCATCTGGTCAAGACAGGAATTTATATTTTAATTTGTTTTTTTCGAAAAGGGGGGACTCCCCGGCCTCTGCATCAGAATGATGCATACGACCACATATATTTTAATTTGAGGTAGGTAAATGTTAGAGGTTGCAGCAAATATATTGTACATTGTGGGTCTTTCAGCCAAGTTTAGAGGCAAGCATGTGGGGCCAGTGCTATGATGTGTCGCGTCAACTCGTATAATGAGGAGAAGCTTGATTTTACTACACGCCTTCTCTCTCACCCATGCGCGCGGTTGCTCGCAAACGATGACAGGCTTTTGCTTAGTAGTACTTCTACGACAAGCTATCCGTCCCGCTCGTGGTGGACGGACATGCAGCAGTGGATTCGACACTGTAAAAGCAGTAGTAGTAACATCATTGTTCGTCTTCTCGAAGAGGCGAAGAGCCAAGCGCAAACGGAACATTGCAGTTGCGAACATTGGAGCACGCATATAGCCAGGCTCTTGCATGAGACAAAATTGCTATGTGAGCCCACTATTGTACTAGTATGTACAACTACTTGCTAGTATAGCCCTGTAAACCAGAAAGGAGTATTTGCCCTTCTAGAGATTTCAACAAGTGACTAGACTACACCGAGATGGAGTACATATGGAGCAAAATTAGTGAATCTGCACCGTAAATAAATACATACTAGTTCTATCGTTTTCCTCTCCGAGGTGCACAATATTGTGTATACTGACTAGTCTCTTTTTGACACGCATTTACGTTTTTTTTGACACAATACGGAGGCAAGCGCTCATATACACGCGCATACACTCACCCCTATGAACGCACACATGCACGTCACTATCATCTTGAAATTTACAAAGTCACCATAGGCACCTCGTCGTCGATGGGTCCATAGGTGCTTGAATGCCAAGGAGGGAGAGGGTAGCGGTTCCGAGATGTTGAACGGTCAATGATGCATCCTCAATTACATGCAGAGGGAATTAATTGGAGAAGCAGAATAGAGCCAGCACAATGTGAATGCAACAGAGTTTGGACTCTAGTATAATAAAGGCGCCCCACCACTCCAATCCATCTACTCCCAAGTCTCTGCGCAACACTGCTCACTCCAATCCAAGACCAAGTGACCAGAAGCCACAAGCACCTATGGAGATGATGGACGCGAGCAGCAGTCGGCTATGCCAAATCATCCAAGGTGCCGGCCTGCGGCCCTGCACCGTGCAGTGTTTCCAGACGGTGCTGGCGACCACAGGCATCGTAGCCCTCGCCGACACCGGCTTCGCCTCTCGCATGGACGACATGATGGTCAACACCATCCGCAAGTTCACCACCATCAAGAAGCGCACGGACGACCTTGCCGTACTGCTCCAGCCCGCGCGCCCAGGCTCCTCATTGCCTGCCACCCTCATCGGCCTCCATGATGACGAACTCTTTCAAGCCCTCATGGCCCTGTAGATGCCGAAGGTCGCGACGAAGAATGTGCACCTCGAGGCCGCGCTCGTCGCGCAACGCCTCGCCATGCAAGAAACCGTCAACCTGCACATCCACGTCTACGAGGAAATCGTCTACATAGGCCACTACAAGGCAAGCGAGGACAGAAAGACGTTGGCCTTCTTCTAGTGGCTGGAATCTTTGGACGCCATTGTTCAAAAGCACGTCGACCTGGCCACGAAAGCCGCCGCTACTTAGGCACCATTCGGTGGGCCGACGCCCTGAGTCGAGGAGGTGGACGTCGTCAATGGATGCATCTCTTCTTCTTGCCTCATGTAACCAACATTGCATTGCCTCGTGGCTTAATGTTTTATTAGTATAGTACTCCCTCCATTCCCAAATATAAGTCTTTCTAAAGATTCCAGCAAGTGACTACTACATACGGAATAAAATGAGTGAATCTACACTCTAAACTATGTCTATATACATATGTATGCTGTATTCCATTTGAAATAGTATCTAAAAAGGCTTATATTTAGGAACGGAGGGAGTATATGGCATTTTTATTCCAGCTGTAATGTTTTGACTGTGAGGTAGGGCCGCAGTTGAGCAAACCCACCCCGCCCACCGGGCGTTGGCCGAGTTTAGAATTAGAAGAGAGAAACGAGGGAGGAGAGCTAGTTGTAGCACGGACGCTGTTGTCGGATGGGACTCGTGTTTATAGAATAGGAGTACTGAGCACTCATGCCTGTTTTTTTAGGGAAAAATTAGTTGTATGTCTAGTACCACTAGTTGGGTGCGTGCGACCTATAGTTGTCATCACTTTAGGACTCGTTTTTGAACCACAGCTACGCTTCACAGTACATATTTTTTCATGCATTTATCCTCCTATATGTACTCCTAGGCTATTTCCACGTGCTCCCATTCGCCGACATGTGGGACATAGAGCATCTGGGTCGTATTGCATACACGACTTGGAGCATATGTTGGGGTACTTTACATTTCAGACCTCACGAATTACATGCAAACCCCCCGCAGAAGAATAAACAAATGAATGAATTACTACATGAAACTGAATTATTTTTGTGGAAACCGGAGCACGTTCATTAAATTTTGGACATAACACGTTTATAAAAAATGACTAGACCTAAACCATTCTAAGGGCCTCTTTGATTTTTCCCGCAAAAATGGCCTCTTTGATTCGCAGGATACTGAAAACACAGGAATGGGAAAAGTATGATGGTGATGAACCGAGACGAGGAGAACTCTAACTCAGTTAGAGGTTAGAGTTAGATTCTAACCCTGAACTAACTCTAAACCAAAGAGGTGTATGGATGGCAGGGTTAGATTGACAATAAATGCTCTTTCTCAATCATTTGACTACTTTGGACCCTATTTCCTGCCGGATTTGGTGTGGCCGGCTCTTCTGTGGCTCCTCCCGCTCACAATTGACATAAACGAACCATCTATTGAAATCAAGCACGCAAAACATGATAATTTTTACTTTGTCCATACAAATGTGATATCCCACTTAAACATACAAGTCGTCAATCAAGCTTCACAAAATAAAAAAACACTTCATGAAACAAAGCATGAGCTAACTCATCACGGAAGTCATTCACGATAGGGAGGGAGCCCGGAGCCCCTCACGCACCGAGGGAGGAGCTCGCCATCGTCGCTCTGGAGGAAGGCTCTGTAGAGCCCAAGCCCCGGGAACCCCTCCGACACCGACCCTTGCGAGTTGAGGTCGACACTGGCATGGGTAGCAGGGCCGCTTGCCGCCGACTGGGAACTTAATCTTTGGGCCTCTAGAATTAATGCAAGCCTGTAACTAAAGTACCTAGAAAGGTGAACTGAATCTTTGGGCCTCTAGAAATAATGCAAGCCTGAAACTGAAATACCTAGAAAGGTGAACTGAATCTTTGGGCCTCTAGAAATAATGCAAGCCTGAAATTGAAAACCTAGAAAGGTGAACTAAATCTTTGGGCCTCTAGAAAGATTTATTACCTCCTCAAGAAGCATCAAACAATTCCATGCGTGCACCGCAAATCTATACCAAGTTTGATCGGGATCTACTTTTCCAAATCAGAATTAGCGCTAGAGCAAGCAAGATCAATTATATGGCCGTGAGACAGAGAAGGAACGCACAAACTCACTCCTCTCGCAACCTCCCTGGTAGATGTGCCGCCGCCGCGCACGACAGAGGGAGAAAAACGACTAGTGAAGGGGAGCGGGGCGACCTTCGAAGGCCGGAGGGAGAGGGCGGGCAGAGTAGGGCGGCGGAGGCCGGAAGGAGAGGGCGGTCGGAGGAGAGAGAGAGCGAGCGGCGCCTGGGCGGGCGGTCCTATGGGGAACAGAGAGGAGTCGTGCGAGAGGGAGGGGAGCGATCTAGTGCGGGCAGGGGAGATTTTTTTAGTTCTCTTTTAGTGGGCCCGAGGATAACTAACCCAATTAGAACCTCTCCACCGGGCTATTTTTTTAGTTGGGTTAGAGCAAACTAGCTCAAACTAACCCCTCTTGTTTCGATAATTTGAGGCTATTTCAACCCAAACTAGCTCTAACTCAGGGATCCAAACAAAGAGTGTTACTGTACATGCTACGGTGTGGATCGTAGCACATTGTTTTTATGGCCATATCACCACATTGTTTTCTACTACTGGTTCACTGGGCTACCGTGGTTCGCACTGCTAGTTCATTGGGCTGCTGTGGTTCGCACTGCTGGTTCACTGGGCTGCCGTGGTTCGCACTCCTCTGACCTGAGTAGTAGTAGTACTAGTATATACCGCATCATTCTTTGCTCCTTCTTACTACTCCGACATGTGGGAGAGCCAGCATCCGGGTCGATGTGTCAAGCACCAGATTAGAGCGCGGAACGGAAGGGGGGCATCACCCCAGTCGGAGCGCCAGTAATTCATGACTATAGTGAGTGGTCATATCACAAGTCTTTCCAGCAGTAACGCGCCGTCAAATCGCATAGCCCGACCTTTCAAGCAGTATGTTTGAGAATCCGCCACTTGCTCACCCTCCTCGCCTCTCTGTCAAACCGCCTACCCGAAAACTGCCGCGCGTACTGCCCAGGAAAAGCCCCGCCCTCAACATTTAACTACGCGAAAATAGTTCGAGCTTGTTCGTTCTATATAAATACAGCACTTACTATATGTTTATTCACCCGTGGGGTTGTTCAATGAATGGAGGGGAGGGGAGCACAAGTGAACAATACTGTAGTACTACTAGTAGTAAGTAGGAGTCGTACAGTAGTCACCTTAAATAGAGAGTTTCTTTTCTTTAATGCCACGTACACAAATTGAAACACTTGTTGTGGAGAGAAAAAAGATAATCACTCCACTATATATGGACGTAGGGGCCTGAGCGCTTGCTTTACTAGGGTTGCTCTCTTCATTCTCTCATCCTCTCCAGATATAAACAAGACAGCGGTAGCGACATTTTCTCTCTGCTCACCGCTGGTCACAGATCCGGCCGGATCCCTTCGGCTGGTGTGTGTAGAGGGCAAAAAGGTGCATCGTTCACGCGGTCATCGCTGCCGAGGGAGGAAACCCACAGCTGCCGGAGGGGCCCGATCCTCTGCCCGTGCCGTTCTCTCCGACACAGCGCTGGCTCGGGAGGTCCTCCGACCCTTCTTCCTCCCTGCTGTATTGTCTGTAGATCCGACCTGCCGCCGCCGACATCCCGACGACCCTCAGGTATAAGTTCTTTGAAAGCGGCCTTGCTCAACTGCCCCATCTCCCCACGTGTTTGCATGTGCATCTTTTTCTACTCCCATCAGCTCTTCCAAAGCCACCTAAGTTTTTAGTATTATTAGAGGTAAAGCTACTTCATGCATTCGAATCTAGGGCTTTGTTCAAACAACGAAGAAAGGGGGGAAAGTTGTAGCATGAATCTAGGACTTTATTCAAAGAGGAAATAATATGGTGAAAGTAGTAGAGACCGGATACCCAACGGGTCTCTTGGTTGAAAAGGGAAATAATGGGAAAACACAGTACAAACTAGATAAGGAATAGATCTATTATTGGTTGAAAAAAGGATAGAAAGTGGCGGCTGGTGGACAAGTCAACAGAATATGTCGAGGATTAGATTTGCTGCCATCACATAGTAAAAGGTCTCTAGGATTAGATTTGCTGCCCTCACATAGTAAAAGGTCTCAGGATTAGATCTGCTGCCCTCACATAGTAAAAGGTCTCCAGGATTAGATTTGCTGCCCTCACATAGTAAAAGGTCTCCAGGATTAGATTTGCTGCCCTCACATAGTACAAGGACTCCAGGATTAGGTTTGCTGCCCTCACATAGCATGAACAAACTCGGCATCACCACTTTATGCCTCCTTGTAGGTACATTGTGCTGATGCGTCCACTATCGCATGTCCTTATACCAACCTTTTGCTGTTGTTAATGTAAGGGTGCATGTAAAATGAAGCGATCACACTGTTACCTTAGGGACATGTCTAACCAGTGTTATTGTTAATCTAATGCCTCCAGTGATAAGATGCAATTAAACTGTGTTACAAATGACACTCCTGCTATTTTCCCCAGTATGATAAGTAAGTTGCTCATTTACGCTGCTGAGTGTCCTAGTGTCCCCACGGTCCCATGCCCTTACACCAACTCTTTAGCTGCTGTTGATTTACTGTGTCTGGTAAACAAGCAATGCCACCATTAAAGTAATCTCATATTTGAGGAATCTCATTGTTGATCGTAATGCTTCTGGTAACATGAAGCATTCCTGACGTTTTAAAATTTCTACTGTCCTTGCGTGATTGCCATGAACATAATTAAGATGCTTCTTTTCATTTTGTATATGTTTCGTATATTCTTATTGACCAGCAAATGTTTACTTTCTATCTTTTTGTGCGGATAGGGATATCGATTTCACCTTGTTGCTATTGTGACCTTTTGGTGAACTGCACAAAACACTTTTTTTTTGGAATGAGTGTCTTGTGCAGTTCAACTAAAATGTCACGTGGGCAACATCTCTCAGTTTTGGTGGAACTGCACAAAATGGTGATTGGAGTTTCCAAAATCTTCGTCAAGTTCTGCTGGTAATCTCATGCAACATTTTATTTGCCTTTGCAAGATGGAGCCGTCACTGTCACCACAATGGCACTTTATTTTAGTGGAACTGCACAAAAGGATAAGAAAATTATAGTTGCACCTTACATGAGCCGGACAACCAACCTTAATGTTCCTCAATTTTAGTGCAACTACTAAAGAAGAACCTGCCAGCTCACGAGAGCAAGTACTTCTTGCTAGCTGAATGATGCAATCTTTGCTTCATTTCAGGTGAACTGTAGAAAAAGGCGCATGAATTGAATCATGGAACTCCAGGCAGACCTCATCCTAGTAGAGCTGCAGGTTGAGTTCAAGGAAGACGCTATTAAAGCGAAATCATGCTCTCTTGTCTCCTTGTTTGTGCTATGCAAACAGGAATACTCAACTACAGATGTTGTGACGATCAAGAGCATTCGCCAAGTTCTTCGATTGTATGACATGGCTAGCCAAGACGGATTTAATCCCAATATTCACTTTATCAAAAGGCTCTAATGGGTTGGTTCTGAATCTTGCAAGCTGGGAATCAATGAGATGTGTAGGCATATTTATTGTACTTATTATTTCAATCTTATTTGTTGGTTCTGAATCTTGCAAGCTGGGAATCAATGAGATGTGTAGGCATCTTTGTTGTACTTATTATTTGGATCTTATTTGTTGGTTCTGAATCTTGCAAGCTATGAATCAATAAGATGTGTAGGCATCTTTGTTGTACTTATTATTTGGATCTTATTTGTTGGTTTTGAATCTTGCAAGCTGGGAAACATGGCATGATGATGTAGAGGACAACAACCATAACAAACAGTTCAAACTTGGTAGTATTATCTTTGTGAAAGTGCGACAAATGTGTTGATCGTGTGCGTCCTGAGAATAATAATTCTAATTCTTGTGCATGTTGATCCCGTGGCACTGATAGAACGAGCCAATGCATTGCTTGTTTTAAGTATAAATTTCTATTAAAGCTAATTAAATTTAAGTAAAGTGACCACTAACTTCTGTTATTACAGTACCAATACAGACCCGCTCGTGAACCGACGTGTGGCCGGAGTAGGTTTCTTAATGGAGGCGTTTGAATGCGTCGAGGGTGCATCTTCTGCCGGGCGTGCAACGGACGATGGAGGGGTAGTAACTGTTGTCGCCTGTACACACTCAGCTTACTATTGAATCCAGTTCCCCAAGAGCTGAAAAACAAACTGCTGTCGCCGCCTACACACTCGTTCACTCGAAGAGACTCCAATGGTGATCCGAGGGGTGAGCCTGCTGGATATGGACTTTAGCAAGGAGTTCCCCTTTGAGTTTGCCGTTCATTCCTATGGCTGCACCAAGTTGAATGTGATGTACACCAACGATACGGACTCGGTGAAGCTCTGCCTCGCCTTAGTCCTATGGCTGCACCAGGTTCTGGAGCATTCGCCCGTTTCATCGGCAGCGCCGACTGCACCTTCGCTATGGTGGAGAGAAGGAAGAACTCAACGATTCGACCATCTGGTGCAACAAGCTTGTCGACATCCAGAAGCAATACAAGATCATCAGCAACGGTCAGGAGAAGGACTCCGTGGTTGACCTCGCTGAGACCATCATCGACCCCTGATACGCCAACATGAAAGAAGACGACCTGAACACGTGGGAGGTACCTCTGAATCTAGCCTACATAACCTACGCGGCCAAGGACGCATACGCATGCTACGACATGTACATGCAGATCTTGGACATGAGGGCGTGTCTGCTTCCCGTAACCAACGAGTACACGGACAGCCGCAGTGTCATGATCAAGCGTGCCAGGAAGGTCTGGATATTGTACTTTATCTGTTTATAAGCACCTTTATCATCTGAGTGTTTCATGCATTAGCCTATGTGTCGTAATTATCTGTTTTGTCTGAAATATTTCTTTTAAGAACCCATTAACCTGATTGCTTTTTTAATGGCTATTTGCTTATGTATGTAACTAGTTCACTTGTCCGTTAAAAAAACTAGTTCACTCAGCTGACGTGCTTTGAATCTCCTTCCTCCCAACATATTCCCCTCCTCAGGTGGACCCAGCAGGTCTCTGAATTTTCTCCCACTTTCTTTTTCGATGTAAACTAAGTTTTCTCCCAGTACTTTTCCCTAGAACCAACTCAACTGTCCCACGTCTAGCCTAAAAAACAATAATACCCCACGTACTATTAACTCATCAAATTTTAATGATATTTTATTTCGTAAGTTGAAAGTTCTTACAAAATAATAATAATAATTGTTTATATATAACTTAGCAAGTTAAATCCTAGTGATTGCGTACATAAGCTTGCAAAGATTTTACTGACCAATGCAGTAATAGACGTGTAATCATGTGTTTATGTTTTTATAACATTTCTCTGTCTAGCCCAACATGGTATTTTCACCCAGCCCAGCAAGTCCGCAGATTTCGAGAAACATGCAAATGGGATTTAAACGGGCTGCATAGATGCTACATCATTGTTTCACCCAGCCCACCAAATGGACTAAAAAAACAAATGGACTGGCTGGCATGTGGGCCAGTTGGTCAAAGCCTAAGAAGGTGTTGGATTTACATCCAACGGCCGGCATTCTTCTTCAATCTCTCGTCTTCTTCCCCCAGCGCTGCCCGAACCGCCTGCTCCAGCCTTCGGCGTCCTGCGGTGTTGTTTTGCGCTCCTCAGCAAAACGCTACCCCGCCGACGGCCAGGCCATCCCTCCAGTCCACACCTCCTTTTATTCTCTGTCGAGTGTAGGCTCACCCTGCACCCGAACCATTCAAGTTTCCCACTCCTCTCCGCCAGCGACTCCACTGCCGCGTCTTCCCCATCTCCGGTCATTCCAGTCTGGGGCCTCGCCGTCGTCCACCGCCTTGGTGCGCTCGGCGCGGCATGGTCAACATACGAGAGTCATCGGAAGAGGACTATATGTGGAGAGCCTGACGGCTAGGACCCACGAGGTCCATGGTCACACGCAAGGAAAGTTCCTCCTTATTACGCACTGTATGTAGACTGTACATGGGAAGGGCTTCTGTATTTCACGAAAAAAATGTTCCCCCCGCTGACAGGTCGGACCCACCAGCTATATCTTCACACACAAGGAAGTGCCTCCTTATTACGCACAAAAAATATGAATACCCCCTGCTAGCTGGGACCCACCATAGTGGGTGGCTCACTTGTGGGCCTACTAAGTTCACGAGGACGGAGGGCTTTGTCAACTTAGTCAATATGAACGATTCTAGCTCCAGTGACCGTACGATGTCCATCCAACGGCCATAGTGCTTCTTCAACCTCTGGTCTTCTTGCTCCAGCCGCCCAAAGCAGCGTTGGTCGTGCTGCGTGCTCCTACCTCTCATGGCCGGCTGTGATGCCGTGGAGGCCTCACCACCCCCTACTACTCCCACCGCTGGCCCAGGGCATCCCTCTACTCACCCACACCCCCTGTTATTCTACGGCGACGACAGCCTCACGCCGCAGCCGAACCAGTGAACCCTCATACTCCTCTCCGCGTAGGCATCCACTGCCGCGTCTTCCCTGGCTCCGTGTCATCCCCTTTCTAGTCCTCGTCGTCATCCACCGCCTTGGTGCTCTCGGCGTGGCGCGGTCAATGTGGTCAATGACCGACTTCCAACGGAAGAGTACTGTACGTGGAGAGGCTGACAGCTGGGTCCATGGCCACAACCCAGTTTTTTTGTGATTTGCCAAGTAAGTCGCTTTGTCAGGCCTGTTGGGCTGCAAATCTTTCAAGACGAGGAGAGCTTCATTCGGCTGGCCGAGAAAATGGCTTATCAGTAATGAGAAATGGGATGTACATTTTTAAAAACACATCAAACCGGCAATTAGTTTCAAATATCTTTTCTTTCATTTCGAGATTTTAAATTGCATTTATTTTTATGCGTGAACAATTTGTTGGATTTTATATTGATATACATTTATTTTTAAAATCATTTTGAATGTGACTCAAAATTTCGGGATTAAAAACAGTTCGGACCGCACCGAAATATGCAAAATTTCGTATAATTTTTTAACCGTGGCCACAATATGGGTTGTAATGCTAACAAAAAGATAATGGGCTCCGAAAAAACCTTAAGAATTAGCAAATGGGCTATAAATTATTAGAAATAATGACAGATGGGTTGTATGCTGTTTTCCATAGATTTGAGGCTTTCCTAAAAAAAGTTTGACGCACAAGCAGTGACTGTTGGATTTCCATCCAACGGTCATCGTGCTTCTTCAATCTCTGCTCTTCTTGCTCCAGCCGCTCAAACAAGCGTCGGCGGGACTGCTTGCTCCCTCCTTCCCGCGTCCGGCTGTGCTGCTGCGCAGGCCTCACCGCCCCACCGTACTCCCATCGCTGGCCTAGCCATCCCTCTACTCGCCCACACCTGTTGTTATTCTCCGGCGACGGCAGACGAACCAGTAAACCCTCGTACAGTCGTACTCCCCTCCGCGTGGGAAACAATTGCTGAGTCTTCCTTGCCTCTGCGTCGTTCCCTTCCTAGGCCTCGCCGTCGTCCACCGCCCTGGTGCTCTCGGCGCGGCCTGGTCAACGTGGTCAATGACCGACATGCATCTGAAGTGGAATGTACGTGGAGAGGCTGACAGCTGGGTCCACGGCCTCACGCAAGGAAATGCCTCCTTATTACGCGCAAAATAATGGATCCTCCACCTGACATCTGGGACACACCGAAAGGGCCTCTGTATTTCGCGAAAAAACGTTACCACCACTGACAGCTTGGACCCACCAGCTATATCTTCGCACGCAAGGAAGTGCCTCCTTATTACACAAAAAAAATGAATACTCCCCCTGCTAGCTAGGACCCAGTATAGTGGCAGGCTGACTTGTGGGCCTACTAAGTTGATGGGGATGGAGGGCTTTGTCAACTTAGTCAATACTCCACTGACTGTATGATGTCCATCCAACAGCCGTAGTGCTTCTTCAACCTCTGGTCTTTGTTCTCCAGCCGCCCAAAGCAGCGCCGGTCGTGCCGCATGCTCCTGCCTCCCATGGCCGGCTGTGATACCGCGGATGCCTCAACACCCCCTTCTACTCCCACCGCTAGCCAGGCCATCCCTCTACTCACCCACACTCCCTGTTATTCTATAGCGATGGCAGCCTCACACCGCAGCCGAACCAGTGAACCCTCGTAGTCCTCTTCGCGTGGGCATGCACTGTTGCGTCTTCCCCGGCTCCGCGTCGTCCCCTTCCTAGGCCTCGTCGCCGTCCACTACCGTGGTTCTCTCGGCGCGGCGTGGTCAATGTGGTCAACGACCGACTTCCATCGGAAGAGTACTGTGCGTGGAGAGGCTGACAGCTGGGTCCACGGCGGCCGCAAGGAAGTGCCTCCTTATTACGCGCAAAATAATTATTCCTCCACCTGACAGCGGGGGCCCATCGGACGGGCCATCCTATTTCTCAAAAAAAACGTTTCCGCCTGACTACTGGGACCCACCAGCTATACCTTCGCATGCAAGGAAGTGCATCCGGGCAAAAAAACACAAAATGATTCGCCCCCCTAACTGCTGGGACCCACCAGCTACATCTTCGCACACAAGGAAGTGCGTCTAGCCAAAAAACGATTCGCTCTTTGACTGTTGGGACCCACCAGCTACATCTTCGCACGCAAGGAATTGCCGGACAGTCGGGACCCACCTGGTCGAAGCGTACGCAGCATTGTCATTCTGGTCGCGAACGTGTACGTACATACTGGTCGATGTCGAGGCGCGCACGTGTCGTAGTAGAGGCGCGCACCTAGCATACGTATGTACAGCAGCCAGGGTGCAAGAAAGAAAACACGACCACGTATGTGTACATATGGGCGGGGTCTCGAACGCCTACTCGCGCATACGTACGGCCAGGGCTCGTGTACATGGCTGGGTCGGAACGGAGAAACAACGTCGTTGTCGTGTTCATGGGAAGGCAACGGAATGCGTCGTGTTCATGGGGAGGCAACGGAATGCGTCGTGTTCATCGGGAGGCAACGGAACGCGTGGGAGCCAACCGGCTTGGACGGAACAGGCGATGGAGACGAGGCCCGGCGTACCGCAGAACGGAGGAAACGGCCTTGTGTTCGACCGGCCACGTTTGAAACGGGATCCTGTTCATCGGGAGGGGTTTGGCGTACCACAAAATGGAGGAAACGGACCTCCTACGGTCGAAACGGGGGTCCTGTTGATTGGGAGGGGTGTGACGTACCGCAAAACGGACGAAACAGACTTGTGTTGGAGTGCTACGGTCGAAACGAGGGTCCTGTTGATCGGGAGGGGTGTGGCATACCGCAAAACGGATGAAACGGACTTGTGTTGGAGCGCTACGGTCGAAACGGGGTCCTGTTCATCGGGAGGGGTGTGGCGTACCGCAAAACGGGACTCCACGGGATACTGTTCATCTCCATCGTCGACCTCCTCCAGCCTCCAAGGGCTACCGTCGACCTCCTCCAGCCTCCACGAGCTCCTGTTCGTCCAGCCTCCACCGCGCGCTACTCCACCGGCTACTGTTCAACCACCCCTCCACGGGCACCCCTCCACCATCTACTGTTCATCCAGCCCTCCACGAGGTCGTCCTGTTCATCCAGCCCTCCACACCACGGGGTCCTGTTCATCCAGAGGCAACGCCACCGCTCACTATTCATCCAACCCTCCCCCCTGCAACGCTCACTGTTCATCTAAAGAGGCAACATCCATCGGCTTCAGTTACCAGCAGTAGCGAAGGAATCGCTCGATCGGGTTTAGTTAACAGCCATCGGTAGATCGCTCGGGTTCAGTAACGCGTAGCCTGCAGTGCAATCGCTCGGGTTCAGTTAGAGCCCAATGCCTCGCTCGGTTTCAGTTAGAGCCAACGCCTCGCACACACACACGTGAACGTGTACGAGAGAAACACGTATCGCTCGGTCCCCGACCGCCCACCGTAACTGGGAACTCCCTGAAATTTTCCTCGCCCTCGCTTCTACCACAGTTTTTTCGTCATGGACGTCCCAAAGAATGTCATGCAGCTATGTCTCCGGCCTGCCCAGGACGAAAAGCCCATTTTTTGTCATAGAAGTACGAGCCTACCACATCTATGATGATACCGGGGTTTGTCACAATTATCGTCATAGAAGTGTCATATACACTAGTGCAGAACCGGCCTTTAGTGCCGGTTCGTAACGGCCTTTAGTGCCGGTTCGACACCCGGCACTAAAGAGTGGGGACTAAAGGTCCCCCCCTTTAGTAGCGGTTCGTCACGAACCGGCGCTAAAGTGTCAGCACGTGGCACGAGCCAGGCCCGGGTGCGTGTAGGACATTAGTACCGGTTGCTAACACCAACCGGTACTAAATGTTGGGGGGGTGGCTTTATTTTCCATTTAATTCTTTTTTGTTTGCTGGTATTTCACGATACTACAAATTGTACTCGTTATGCATATATATATATAGATTTTCTCATACGTAGAACCGCATATATATAAATATATATCATCGAATGTCTCACAACCAACACCATTAATTATTCACACATACACATGTATATACATATACTATTTCTCCTACATGTTGCCTTGGTGCCTTCGGAGCACGATGACAAGTGGTTCATGGGGGCGGTAGTGGGTAATAGTATTCTCCTTTGGGATCTATGACCTGGTCGAGCAAAAATCCGACTATTTCCTCTTGAAGTGCTAATATGCGATCCGCTGGTAGGAGCTTATCCCACACCTCTATGAACTATTAAGAAGGAGATCAATATGCATGTGTATTAGTTGTGTGACTAGATATCGATAATGGTGTGAATAGTGTTCTGCCAAACGTACCCAGTCCTGTCTTTGAGATCTGCTCCTTTCGGACGCCATCATGCGATTGTTCTCGCAAACGTAGAATGCACATAGATCATTCCCCTGCGCCTGCTTCAGGGCCTTTACAAGAATGGAATTGAATCAGATAATGATTAATCAAGCATGATAATTAATTAATGGTATTGAAACAAGAATTAAAGAGATGGTAGCTAGCTAGTACTACTTAATTACTTACCTTTGGTCGATGCCAAAACGACTTTTTTGCCCATTTGAGTGGAGTCACCTTGATGAACTTTGCCCAAGCCCTGCCCGCCGGCAAAGAAAATTAATAAAGGGGTTATTAAATAGTTCATATCAGGAAATGACGAAGTAATAATAGGACGAGGTATAGTTAATAATGATTGAAATTACATGTTGACTATCCCCTTCACGATGGTGTAGTCTTTATCTTCTTTAAGTAGTGAGTCCAGTACTTCAACTGTTCCTTTGTCAACTTTAATGTCTAACAAGATCCAGTGGAAACTGCATGCGCACACGTTTGCATGTCTTAATTAAGCGGGCATGTGCATAAAATTAATCAACTACCGTAAACCATATACACTTAATTATTAACATCTAGCTAGCTAGTAAGAAAAAATAGAATTTGTAGTACAAGACAGTGTGACTCACAGGAAGTAGTATATCTTCATTGGTATTGAGGCGCTTCAAGAACTGTAGCATGCTTTCCTCTACACTTGCTTGATAAATTGGAAGATTCCATGTGTACTCATTAATGGTATTCGGGTCAATGAACCCAATGCCATAGCGTCCAGATTTTTTCATTTCATACATCTTCATCCTGCATATAATACCACAGAAAAGAATATAGTGAGGTGTGACGCCCGGGTAATTAAGCTACAGTGATCCTCTGCTAATGGTGCCACGTCACCTCGTTTATAGTTGCTAATCTCGAGTTAGTTCAAAACCGATTCAAATTCAAATTCAAAAATAAGTCAAACGTCAAAAGTTTTCAAATATTAAAATAAAATGTTCGGGCCATGTCTAATATTGCATCGGTAATTATGGCGTAGTAAACACCTTTTTTTATAAAATGCCTAAATACTTTTAAATGAATTAAACAGGAAAGAGATAATAAAAGAAAATAAATAAAAGGAAAACAGAAAACTAAAACAAGATAAAAAGAAAAAGAAAGGAGAGAAGGCCACCCCCCCACTGGGCCAGACGGCCCAGCCGGCCAGGCCCCCCCAACCGGCCCAACTTGGCAAAGGCCCAGCCGGCCACCCCCATTCCCCATATCCCCCACAACCCAAACCCTAACCCCACCCCGTCACCCACTCCCCCACTCGCTCCCTCCCCCCAGTCGCTCTCCCCCCTCCTCTCGCCTCCC
>NC_041393.1:107557125-107564599 GCF_002162155.2 Triticum dicoccoides
GCCCTATCGCTCGTCGTCGTCCGAAGCCCGCGCCACCGCCTGGACCTCGCCGCCTCGACCCCCGACGCCACCATCGCCTTCCTCCTCGCCGGCGCCATCGTCACCGGACCACCTCGACCCCACTGCCGAGACCCTACGCCCCGCCGTGAGCTCCGGCCTCCCTTCCTCACTCCCCTGGCTCTCTGTCCCCGGCCATCGAGGCCCACTACCGCGCCGCCCCGCCCCGCTCCCTGCTAGTGCTGGCGCCTGCGCCTGCTGCGCGCTGCTCAGGGCCGCCCGCCTCGCCACTGCCCGCGCTCCTCTTGCGCCCCTGCCGCTGCGTCCGCCGGGCCGCACCCCTTTCCCCACCGCTGGCGCTACCGCCGGCCACTCCCTCTACCCCGCTGCTCATTGCCATCGATCCGGCCGACCGCGCCGCGGTCGCCGCGATCCGTCCCCGTTCCTTGCCGCGCGAAGCACCTCGCCGGGCCGCGCTTGTCCCAGCCACCGCCGCACCCGCATCGGCCCCTACTGCAGTGCGCCGGCGCCCTCGAGAGGCCACGGCCTTGCCTTGCCCCCACCCGGGTCGGTCTCGGTCTTCGCACGAGCGACGCCGGTGCCCGTTACCCGAACGCCCGCTAAGGCTCTCGCTGAGCCATTGACATGGGGGCCCCGCACAAAACGTTTAAAAAAAAGAGAGAATTAATAATAAAAATAATAAAAATAATAATAATAATTAAATTAATTATTTAATTTAAGGAAATAATTAAGTTAATTAATCATATTTAGATTAACCTAACTAACTAATTAATTTAATTAAACAGTAGTTAGATTAGTTAAACAATGATTACGCTAAACAGTCAATGACCAGTGGGTCCCACATGTCAGCGACCCAGTCAACACCTCTGTTGACTGCTGATGTCATGCTGACATCATGGTGACGTTAGCAGACACTATTCTGGATAATGTTGATTAAATTAAATAAATAAATCCTAAAAATGATTTAAATCTTTTAAAATTAATATAAAATAAACCGTAGCTCGGATGGAAAAACTTTGTACATGAAAGTTGCTCAGAACGACGAGACGAATCCGGATACGCGGTCTGTTCATCCGCCACACACCCCTAACCTATCGAACCCGCAACTTTCCCCCTCCCTCTCCTCTGCCCGAAAACACGAAACACCGGGAATACTTTCCCGGGGGTTTTTCCCCCTTCACCGGTATCACCTACTACCGCGTTAGGGCACACCGAACACCGCGTATTGCCTTGATATATTTTGTGGTGCTTTGTTTGCTCTGTATTCATTATTTCTTCCCCCTATTCTCTCCGGTAGACTACGAGACCGACGCTGCTGCTGACCAGTTCGACTACGGAGTTGACGACCCCTCTCTCTTGCCAGAGCAACCAGGCAAGCCCCCCCCCTTTGATCACCAGATATCGCCTACTCTTCTCTATACTGCTTGCATTAGAGTAGTGTAGCATGTTACTGCTTTCCGTTAATCCTATTCTGATGCATAGCCTGTCATTGCTGCTACAGTCATTGATACCTTACCCGCAATCCTAAATGCTTAGTATAGGATGCTAGTGTTCCATCAGTGACCCTACACTCTTGTCCGTCTGCCATGCTATACTACTGGGCTGTGATCACTTCGGGAGGTGATCACGGGCATATACTATATATTTTACACTGTTACATTACTGGTGATACTGTTTGGAGATGGGGGCTGAAGGGGCAGGTGGCTCCATCCAGGTAGTGGTGGGCCTGAGTTCCCGACGGCCCCCGACTGTTACTTTGTGGCGGAGCGACAGGGCAGGTTGAGACCACCTAGGAGACAGGTGGGCCTGGCCTTGTTCGGCATTCGCGGATACTTAACACGCTTAACGAGATCTTGGTATTTGATCTGAGTCTGGCTACTGGCCTATACGCACTAACCATCTACGCGGGAGTAGTTATGGGTATCCCGGCGTCGTGGTATCAGCCGAAGCACTTCAGACGTCAGCGACGGAGCGGCGCGCGCCGGATTGGAACGTAAGCCTGCTCTTGTATTAAGGGGGCTAGTTCTGCTTCCGGCCGCCCTCGCAACGTGCAGGTGTGCTATGGGCGATGGGCCCAGACCCCTGTGCGCTTAGGTTTAGACCGGCGTGCTGGCCTCTCTGTTTTGCCTAGGTGGGGCTGCGACGTGTTGATCTTCCGAGGCCGGTCATGACCCAGGAAAGTGTGTCCGGCCAAATGGGATCGAGCGTGTTGGGCTATGTGGTGCACCCCTGCAGGGAAGTTAATCTATTCGAATAGCCGTGATCTTCGGTAACAGGACGACTTGGAGTTGTACCTTGACCTTATGACAACTAGAACCGGATACTTAATAAAACACACCCTTCCAAGTTCCACAGTCAACCCGGTGATCGCTTTTCTACAGGGCGACGAGGAGAGGATCGCCGGGTAGGTTTATGCTATGCGATGCTACTTGGAGATGCTACTTGGAGATGCTACTTGGAGGACGTCAATCTACTCTCTTCTACATGCTGCAAGACGGAGGCTGCCAGAAGCATAGTCTTCGACAGGATTAGCTATCCCCCTTTTATTCTGGCATTCTGCAGTTCAGTCCACCGATATGGCCCTTTACACATATACCCATGCATATGTAGTGTAGCTCCTTGCTTGCGAGTACTTTGGATGAGTACTCACGGTTGCTTTGCTCCCTCTTTTCCCTCGTTTTCCTCTTCTTCTCGGATGCCGCAACCAGACGTTGGAGCCCAGGATCCAGATGCCACCTTCGGCTACGACGACTACTACTCTGGAGGTGCCTACTACTACGTGCAGCCCGCTGGCGACGACCAGGAGTAGTTTAGGAGGATCCCAGGCAGGAGGCCTGCGCCTCTTTCGATCTGTATCCCAGTTTGTGCTAGCCTTCTTAAGGCAAACTTGTTTAACTTATGTCTGTACTCAGATATTGTTGCTTCCGCTGACTCGTCTATGATCGAGCACTTGTATTCGAGCCCTCGAGGCCCCTGGCTTGTATTATGATGCTTGTATGACTTATTTTATTTGTAGAGTTGTGTTGTGATACCTTCCCGTGAGTCCCTGATCTTGATCGTACACATTTGCGTGCATGATTAGTGTACGATTGAATCGGGGGCGTCACATGAGGATAATTACATGTAATGATTGATCAAAATGATCACTACATAGCTAACTTGAGACTTAAATTACAGAAAGAAATCACTTACAGACAATAGCAACTGACGATAGACTTGTCGAGTGCATCTTGATTGTATAACTTAAATAGTTCTGAATACTCAACGGACAGAGCTTTCTCATGGAAGCAATGTTCATGCTTGACATTCACCATGAGGGACTCTCGATTGGAAATCTTGGTAATGTTCATGTACCATTGATGCAATTCATACATTCTCGTTGGGAGGTTCTTGACCTTGTATGGCTCGACCAAAGGTTGGCCCCGGACATATTTCCGTTTTATTTCCTCCTCTCTAAGCTGAGGCATGGGCTCGATTTCAAGGAGTTGTCCAACAGTGATCTTGAGCATTTCAGCCTGCATTATATGCTCCTCGGTTATTACCACATTGCCCAGCTGGGGAACATTAACGGTTTGCCCACAATAATATTGGGTGCGTGTACTCTCATGTGTTGTTGGTACAACAAGCGGGGGGATCGATTGCGCCGCCTGTTCTCCCAGCTGGGGAAAGGTTTTCCCACATTTTTGCCAGCTGCTTGTTGGCTCGAGCTCGAGCTCGCTTCCTTCTATAGTCGTGCTTGATGTAGCTTCCTGATTTGGCACTCATAGTCCGAGTCAACAGGCTTGGGAGCTGGTGCTCTAGCCATACAAATGAAGTGGTCAATCTTTTTCTCAGGCACTTTCTCCTTTGGCGGCGGTGCCGGTTTCAGTCCAAAATGGGTGTCCACTTCGGCCTGCACTATGGCTGCGTTTTGCTCCTCAGTCATGTCTTAAGGCCTTTGAGGAAGAGGAGCGAGGCTTGGAAAATATTTATATCACTTGTCTTTGCTTGTAATTCATGTACTACCTCGACTCGTACCGCTATGCACCATAGCTGCGGCGTGTCTCTTCTGCGATTGCTGAGACGGCGGAGACGGCTGACGTGGCTGACGTTGTGCCGGACTTGAAGCAGGAGGAGTGGCCTGACGCTGTGTCGGACTTGAAACCGGAGGAGTGGCCTGATGCTGTGCCGGACTTGAAGCAGGAGTCTGCTCACGCGTTCGGGGACTTGGAGGAGGTGGCGGACTTCAAGGAGGAGTCGGCTCACGCGTTCGTGGACTTGGAGGAGCGAGAGTCTGCTGACTCAGTGGCGGACTTCGAGGAGGAGTTGGCTCACGCGTTCGTGGACTTGGAGGAGCGGGAGTCTACTGACTCGATGGCGGACTTCGAGGAGGAGTCGGCAGAGGACGCGGTGTCGGTGGACTTGGAAAGATGATGCAATCCTTTCTCCATAGGATGATACGATGTATGGCCTCTCCTAGTGTGCGCTCACCGTCACCTCCAGCAATGTCAAGTGCTAGCATCGAATATGGCTCCACCACTTCATCAACCATGACACAAGCATAGCCCTCTGGAATCGGGATGCAATGGAAGGTTGCTTCGGGGGTAACTGTGAAAGCAACGCCGTCCACCACCTTCATGGATTGTTCTTCATTCTGGAGTGTAGCTCATAGTTAGTGTTCTCTATGATGTCATCCACATGGTATGTATCCAGCAGTGTGTCGCCCGGGGCAGAACCAACACTGCTTCTTGGCATGGATGGGATGGTGCTATCCAATGATGGACGATCATCCGCTTGCTGCTGCCGCTGCTAAGACCCCCTTTCCTAGCTAAGTGAGTCGATCTGCTGCTACTGCTGGAATTTGAGTGCCAAGTCCGCGTGCCTTGCTTCTAGGCCTTGAAGGCGTTCTACGTCCTGCTTCCTCTGCTCCTCCTCCGGCTTCCTCTTCTTCTCCTCCTCCATCTTCTTTCTTGCACGGGACCTGTAGTCATCGTTCCAGTCCGAAAAGCCCTCATACCAGGGAATAACGCCCTTGCCTCGTGTTCTTCCCGGGTGTTCAGGATTTCCCAGGGCGCGCGTAAGCTCATTGTTCTCTCTGTTGGGCGTGAACACCCCCGTCCGAGCTTCTTCTATTACGTCAAGTATCTTTTGTTTGGCTCCTTTTAGACTTGCCTTCTACGAAACCAGGCCTGTCTTTGGGTCCAACGCCCCCCATGCGCATAGAACCAAGTTCTGCACCTAGGGGCCAGCTCCTAGTAACCAGAGTGACACCTGCATCCTCCATCTCTTGCTCAGACTTATCCCACTTAGGCATTCCCACCGCGTAGCCACCTGGACCCAGCCTATGGAACTGCGTCTTTTTTGCGGCATTGGCCTTGTTTTTTATCGATCGTTCCTTAGATAATTCTGAATCCTTGAATTTCATGAAATCGTCCGAGTGTTCTCTTTGCTTCTCCAGTGTTCCCGTGAATTCTGGAGTCTTCCTTTCTGCAGCGAGGTAGTTGGCCCATACAGTTTTCTTGTGGGTGTTGAATGCAATTGCCATCTTCTTAAGAGCAGCGCCCTTGACTTTGTCCACATCTGCTTTAGTGAAATAATCTGGTAGGGTGAAATGTTCCATCAGAAAATCCCAAAGGTTTTTTTTGCTTTGTCATCGACCCAAGTAACACCTGGACGTTTAGTTTTTGGCTCTTTCCATTCTTGAATGGAGATCGGGAGTAGGTCCTTCACAAGAACTCCGCACTGACGAGTCCACTTGTTCGCAATGTTCTTAGGCGATCGGGGTTCGCCACTAGGTTTGACGGAGTCGATGTTGTACTTTACACCCTCCTTCAACTTTTTGCCCGGGCCTCGCTTTGTCCTGCTGTCTGTAGAAGCACATTTGCTCGATCCGGAGGGCTGAAAGAAGCAAGATCGATTCATTAATATATCTTCAAATAAAATAAAACATGTGATGATCACCAGATGCCTGCTTATATAAATATACCTCACCGGTAGTCTTTGTTATTTGAAGATCAACATTCTCTGTGTCATCATAAACATTGTCTGTGTCATCATAATCAGAATCATAGTTCATGACTTCATCAGCTCGGTCGTCGAGATCGAATATCTTTTCATCACCCTCTCCGGTATTGTTCAGATATTGGGAGTCGTCATCTGCTTCATTCAGATCATCTAGCCTGCGAGGGCTGCGTATGATGTCAAACAATTCCTCTTCTCTGTCTCTATCGGTATTGTCCGCCATAGCTTTTACTTAACTAATACAGAAGAAATATAAAAAAATTTAGTATTCAAATTACGATGCATGGATGCAATCAATAAGGAAAAACTGAATCATATAGTACATAATATATGCATCGTCTCGATAATATATAATCTCGAATACATCATCGTCTCGAATAATATATATAATGTCGAATACACCGTCTCGAATATTATATATCGAATACATCACTGGCTAGGTATCTAATAAATATCGAGTACTACAGAAGATTCTAGGGCGCCACTCGTGGTTCCTGGGACGCGGGCGGTGGACACCCAAAGAGAAGGAACCATCACAGGATCATATCTCCGGTCATCTGCCCAAAGAACCCGCCAAGTAGTGGAGAACCTGACGTCGTCCATAGCAGCCATGTAGCGATGGACGTGCTCGTCTTCCTCCCTAACACGGCGATGCACCACCTCCGACGGGGCTGGCTTCCTCTGCACCGAATGTGGCCCACGCGAATGCCACCAAAGGAGATCAGGGTCGACGATGGGACCCGAGGTCGGGTTCCTCACCAAGCGGCATGCCCCTCCAGGTAGCACCTCCTAGTGCCAGCCCGGCGGAGCCCAGTCCCGGACATTGGTCCTCTGAAGCATGACGTCGTCGCGAACGGGTTGACAGCGAGGATGCGGATATCGTCAAGAACAAATACTATATGCCCACAAAAAGTAACATTTTTAAATGATTGGATTGTGATAATTAAAATTCTATATGCAAATTCTAACAATCTGACATTAATTAATCTAATTCATCTAACTAAAACTAATTCTAAAATTTCTAACATTTCCATATACATAACTAACATTTCTATAACATTTCTAATATTTCTATAACTAGAAAAAAGAAAAATTGCTAACATTTCTATAAATATTTCTACAACTAAAAAATAGAAAAAATTTATAACATTTCTATATAACTAACATTTCTATAACATTTTATTTCTATAACTAAAAAATAGGAAAAATTTATAACATTTCTATATAACTAACATTTCTAATGTTTCTATAACTAAAAAACAGAAAAATTTCTAACATTTCTATAGATATTTCTATAACTATAAAAAATAGAAAAATTTCTATAAATAAAATACTAATGTGTGTGTGTGTGTGGACATGGCGGCCGGGGTAGGAGCTCACTGGCAAGGCGCGGCGACGGGGGAGGCGACGGGGACGAAGACGGGCGGTGATGAGGACGATGGGGACGGGGCGGCGA
>NC_041393.1:107564897-107576251 GCF_002162155.2 Triticum dicoccoides
GCGGCATGGCGCGATGGGGCGGGGCGCGACGACGGGGATGGGGGCGGCGACGACGAGGGGCAGCGACGGCGACGATGGCGGCGGCGGCGACGGGGGCGACGACGGGGCAGATGAGAAAGAAGCCGAGGGAGAGATGAAAAACTGAAAATTTTCATAAGTGTTGTATATATACAAGGCACTTTTAGTACCGGTTGGAGCCACCAACCGGTACTAAAGGTCTATTTTGGCCAGGTCAAGCGGCGGGAAGCGCCCACCCTTTAGTACCGGGTCGTGGCACCAACCGGTACTAAATACATCCCCTTTAGTACCGGTTGGTGCTACGACCCGATACTAAAGGTGTGTGCTGGCGCAGGTTTGTGCGGCAAGTTTAGTCCCACCTCGCTAGCCGAGGGGCTTCCGCACTGGTTTATAAGCCCAGTGCGGTAGCTCTCTTGAGCTCCTCTCCAAAGCAGACCTACTGGGCCTACCTGTTCTATGCTGCCATGTGGGCCTACTGGGTCGTTGCGGGCCTACATCCTGGCCCAACAAAACGTTGTGTTTCTAGTCGTATGCAGGCCGCTCTGGCCCATTAGGCAGGCTTTTTATTTTCTTAAAGTTTTTTGCTTTATTTATTTTTTTTATTTTTTTTTGAGTTGTTTTTTGCTGTATATAGAGTTTCTTTGTGAATATTTTTGCTTTAGGCTAGTGCCAGTAGTTTTCAAATTTGAATAGTTTAAATTTTGAATTATTTGAAATTTGTGTGAATCACTACTTTGTGAATAACTTAACTTTGAAATTAGATTTTTCGGTGATTCTTTTTTCTTATCTTTAATATTATTAGTGTGTTTTGTCATTATATTCAATTTGGTAATGCTTAGGTTATTTAAAAATGAAATGCCTTTGTAACAGATGAGTTTTCGTCTGAAACCCTGATACTTCGAAAGAGATTGTCCATTTTGTTTGCACATAAAATTTCTTCGCGTTTCAAATGCCAAAACACATAACTACCCTAACTATTACAGAGAATCCCTCCTGGGTTTGAAACACAGAAGAAAGTGATGATAGTGAAGCCGATCACATCCCAGATCTTTGGGTGTGAAACTTTTTCTTCACGTCTGTCCCTTTGCACCGTAGCCATGGAAAATCTTCATCATTTAACTGGATGCTCGGGTCAATATTCACTGTGAATGGAGCAATTTCATCAAACTTTTCATAATCTTCTGACATGTCTGTCTTGTCATCCACTCCCACGATGTTTCTTTTCCCTGAAAGAACTATGTGGCGCTTTGGCTCGTCGTATGATCCATTCGCTTCCTTATCTTTTCTTTTTCTCGGCCTGGTAGACATGTCTTTCACATAAAAAACCTGCACCACATCATTGGCTAGGACGAATGGTTCGTCTGCATACGCAAGATTGTTGAGATCCACTGTTGTCATTCCGTACTGCGGGTCTTCCGTTACCCCGCCTCATGTCATATTGACCCATTTGCACCGAAACAAAGGGACCATCAAACCACCTCCATTAAGTTCCCATATGTCCTCTGTGTAACCATAATATGTTTCCTTTCCCGTGTTGGTTGTTGCATCAAAGCGGACACCACTGTTTTGGTTGGTGCTCTTCTTATCTTGGGCGATCGTGTAAAATCTATTCCCATTTATCTGGTACCCTTTGAAAGTCATTATATTCGAAGATGGTAACTGGGACAGAGAGTACAGGTCATCTTCAATATCGCCATCATGCATGGCACGTTTCTGCAACCAACCGGCGAAAGTCCTCATTTGTTCACATGTAATCCAGTCGTCAGACTTCTCCGGGTGTTTGGAGTGTAGAAAATTCTTGTGTTCCTCCATATACGGAGCCACCAAGGCGGAATTCTGTAGAACTGTGTAGTGTGATTTAGTGAAAGAATGCCCGTCCATACATATTATTTGATCCCCTCCTAGCGTGCCTTTTCTATCCAGTCTGCCCTTATGCCGCGATTCAGGAACACCAATCGGCTTAAGGTCGGGAATAAAGTCAATACAAAACTCAATGACCTCCTCATTTTCATGGCCCTTTGCGATGCTTGCTTCTGGCCTAGCACGGTTATGAACATATTTCTTCAAGACTCCCATGAACCTCTCAAAGGGGAACATATTGTGTAGAAATACAGGACCCAAAATGTTAATCTCTTCGCAAAGGTGAACTAGGACGTGCGTCATGATGTTGAAGAAGAATGGTGGGAATACCAGCTCGAAACTGACAAGACATTGCACCAAATCATTCTGTAACCTTGGTATGTTTCTGGATCGATTACCTTCTGAGAGATTGCATTGAGGAATGCACATAGCTTCACAATGTCTAATCGAACGTTTTTCGATAGAAGCTCCCTCAATGCAACCGGAAGCAGTTGCGTCATAATCACGTGGCAGTCATGAGACTTTAGGTTCTGGAACTTTTTCTCTGACATATTTATTATTCTCTTTATATTCGACGAGAAGCCATATGGTACCTTCATGCTGAGTAGGCATTCAAAGAAGATTTCCTTCTCTTCTTTGGTAAGAGCGTAGCTGGCCTGACCCTGATGTATGTCGTCTTTTCCGTGCATACGTTGCTGGTCCTCCCGTGCCTCTGGTGTATCTTTTGTCTTCCCATACACGCCCAAGAAGCCAAGCAGGATCACGCAAAGATTCTTCGTCACGTGCATCACGTCGATTGCGGAGCAGACCTCTAGGTCTTTCCAATATGGCAGGTCCCAAAATATAGATTTCTTCTTCCACATGGGTGCGCGTCCGTCAGCGTCCTTCGGAACTGGTTGTCCGCCAGGACCCTTTCCAAAGATTACCTTCAAATCCTTGACCATATCATGTACATCAGCACCAGTACGGTGGCGAGGCTTCGTCCGGTGATCCGCCTCACCTTTGAAATGCTTTCCTTTCTTTCTTACGGGAGGCTTGCTTGGAAGAAATCGACGATGTCCCAGGTACACATTCTTCCTACAACTCTCCAAATATATACTGTCGGTATCATTCAAATAGTGTGTGCATCCGCGGTATCCCTTGTTTGTCTATCCTGAAAGGTTACTAAGAGCAGGCCAATCATTGATGGTCACGAACAGCAACGCCTTTAGGTCAAATTCTTCATGTCCGTGCTCATCCCACGCACGTACACCTGTTCCAGTCCACAGCTGTAATAGTTCTTCAACTAATGGCCTTAGGTACACATCAATGTCGTTGCCGGGTTGCTTAGGGCCTCGGATGAGCACTGGCATCATAATGAACTTCGCTTCATGCACAACCAAAGAAGTAGGTTATACAAACATAGAGTCACAGGCCACGTGCTATGGTTGCTGCTCTGCTCCCCAAAAGGATTAATGCCATCTGCGCTTAGACCAAACCATACGTTCCTTGGGTCACCTGCAAACTCCTCCATGTACTTTCTCTCGATTTTTCTCCACTGCGAATCATTAGCGGGTACTTTCAACTTTCCAACTTTCTTACGGTCTTCTCCGTGCCACCACATCGCCTTCACATGCTCTTTGTTTTGGAACAAACATTTCAACCGTGGTATTATAGGAGCATACCACATCACCTTGGCAGGAATCTTCTTCCTCGGGCGCTCGCCCTCGACATCACCAGGGTCATCGCGACTGATCTTATAACGCAATGCACCGCATACCGGGCAATCGTTCAAATCCTCGTACTCACTGCGGTAGAGGATGCAGTCATTAGGGCATGCATGTATCTTCTACACCTCTAACCCTAGAGAGCAGACAACCTTCTTTGCTTCATATGTACTCTTGGGCAATTCGTTGTCCTTTCGAAGCATATTCTTTATCATTACCAACAACTTTCCAAATCCCTTGTCAGATACACCATTCTCTGCCTTCCATTGCAGCAATTCCAATGTGGTGCCCAACTTTTTTGTCAACTTTGCAATTCGGGTACAACAATTTCTTGTGATCCTCCAACATGCGCTGCAACTTGTTCCTCTCCAAATCACTTGCGCAGTTTCTCTTTGCATCGGCAATGGCCCGACCTAGATCATAAGCGGGCTCATATGATGCCTCTTCTTCAGCTTCTTCTCGCATTGTCGGCTCAACTTCTTCCCACATTGTTGTATCATCGTATTCAGGGAACCCATGGCCAGGATAGATGTCGTCGTCCTCTTCTTCTTCATTGTCTTCCATCATAACCCTTCTTTCTCCATGATTGGTCCAAACATTATAGTGGGGCATGAAACCGGACTCAAATAGGTGGACGTGAATGGTTCTTGACGTAGAGTAATTGTGACCATTCTTACAGCCAGCACATGGACAAGGCATAAAACCATCTGCCCGCTTGTTTGCCTCAGTGGCAAGCAGAAAAGTATGCACGCCATTAATGAACTTGGGAGAGCATCGGTCATCATACATCCATTGTCGGCTCATCTTCATTACACAACACCGAATAGACCAAATTAATACAAGTTTATACATAAAGTTCATACATAAAGTTCATATACAACACTTAATTAAATGCAACATACAAATAACTCTCTAGCTAAAGAATTTAAATGCAACAACAAATGCGATCAAGATCGCAACTAAGGTAACAATTGATCTAACAGCATAATGATACCAAGCCACACTATCAATGGCATATTTTCTAATCTTTCTAATCTTCAACCGTATTTTCTCCATCTTGATCTTGTGATCATCGACGACATCGGCAACATGCAACTCCAATTCCATCTTCTCCCCCTCAATTCTTTTCAATTTTTCTTTCAAATACTCATTCTCTCTTTCAACTAAATTTAACCTCTCGACAATAGGATCCGTTGGAATTTCTGTTTCACATACCTCCTAGATAAAAATATCTATGTCAACTTGATGGGCATAATTTGTCATAAACACGAAATGCAACAACTAGTTTTAAAAGAGAATATACCACATCCGAATCATAACAAGGATGAGGGCTGACGGGGACGGATATCAAAACCATGGCACTATGTAGAACAAACAACGTACGGGTAAGATAATACGAGTAACTATATATCCAAATCACACAAACATCAATTTGGTAATGTAAAACATTCATGAACAAGAGCCTCACCACAAGGTGGTGCCAGCGACAGGACGGTGCGGGCGATCGACGGTGGTTACGACGGAGATTTAGAAGGCACTAAGTAAACCACACCTACATATGCAAACTAAGTGTTATTTTTGACCTCAAATTGCATATAAATCAAATACTAGCACATATAATTCCTCCCAAATTACTAAACTCACAAATTAATCACTATACAAAGCATTGCAAGAGCTAATCTAGCAATGAGAGATGAAAGGACAAAGTTGCTAACCTTTGTGATCATTTGAATGGATGGGGGCCTTCAAATCTTGACAAATTTTGGGCAAAATTTATGATGAGCTCGAGGAAGAGAGGGGAAGAACAGAGGAAGTGAGGGGAAAGGGGAAGAACAGAGCGAGCTCGGGTGGATGAAGGGTTTATGTACGACGACCTTTAGTACCGGTTCATGCCACGAACCAGTACTACAGGTGCTGGAGGGGCCCCAGACTGACAACATCCTGCCACCACTCTCTTTAGTACCGGTTCGTGGCATGAACCGGTGCTAAAGGTTCGCCACGAACCGGTACTAATGAGAGCGGCCGGCTAGCCATTGGAACCGGCACTAATGGACACATTAGTGTCGGCTCAAAATCAAACCGGCACTAATGTGTCTCAGATTTGACCCTTTTTCTACTAGTTTGCCCAAAACCGGCACCAGTTTGTCTCATATATGTATGACAGAAAAAAAATTCATTCGGCCCAAAATTTCATGGATGTGTCTTTTTTTAGTGTAAATTGTATAGGTGCACTAGTTCGGCGAAGAGATGGTGATACAAGTGCAATATGGATAGTAGATATAGGTTTTTGTAATCTGGAAATATAAAAACAGGAAGGTAACTAATGATAAAACTGAGAACAAACGGTATTGCAATGGTAGGAAACAAGGCATAGGGTTCATACTTTCACTAGTGCAAGTTCTCTCAACAATAATAACATAATTGGATCATATAACTATCCCTCAACATGCAACAAAGAGTCACTCCAAAGCAACTAATAGCGGAGAACAAACGAAGACATTATGGTAGGGTACAAAACCACCTCAAAGTTATCCTTTCTGCCCGATCTATTCAAGAGTTCGTAGTAAAATAACATGAAGCTATTCTTTCCGTTCAATCTATCATAGAGTTCATACTAGAATAACACCTTAAGACACAAATCAACCAAAACCCTAATGTCACCTAGATACTCCATTGTCACCTCAAGTATCCGTGGGCATGATTATACGATATGCATCACACAATCTCAGATTCATCTATTCAACCAACACAAAGTACTTCAAAGAGTGCCCCAAAGTTTGTACCGGAGAGTGGAGACAAAAACGTGAGCCAACCCCTATGCATAGGTTCATGGGCGGAACCCGCAAGTTGATCACCAAAACATACATCAAGTGAATCACGTGATATCCCATTGTCACCACAGATAAGCACGGCAAGACATACATCAAGTGTTCTCAAATCCTTAAAGACTCAATCCGACAAGATAACTTCAAAGGGTAGATTCATCACAAGAGAGTAGAGGGGGAGGGAGAGACATCATAAGATCCAACTATAATAGCAAAGCTCGCGATACATCAAGATCGTGCCATAGAGAGAACACGAGAGAAAGAGATCAAACATATAGCTACTGGTACATACCTTCAGCCCCGAGGGTGAACTACTCCCTCCTCGTCATGGAGATCGTCGGGATGATGAAGATGACCACCGATGAGGGATCCCCCCTTCGGCAGGGTGCCGGAACGGGCTCCCGAGAGGTTTTTGGTGGCTACAGAGGCTTGCGGCGGCGGAACTCCCGATCTATTGTTCGCTTCGATGTTTTTAGGGTATATGGGAATATATAGGCGAAAGAAGTCGGTCGGGAGAGCCACGAGGGGCCCACGAGGGTGGAGGGCGTGCCCCCTGTATCGTGGCCTCCTCGAAGCTTCCCTCACTTGCACTCTAAGTCCCCTGGTTTGCTTCCGTTCGAAAAATACGCTCCCGAAAGTTTCATTCCGTTTGGACTCCGTTTGATATTCCTTTTCTTCGAAACACTGAAATAGGCAAGAAAACAGCAATATGGGTTGGGCCTCCGGTTAATAGGTTAGTCCCAAAAGTAATATAAAAGTGTATAATAAAGCCCATAAACATTGAAAACAGATAAAAAAATAGCATGAATGCTTCATAAATTATAGATACGTTGGAGACGTATCAGAAGGAAGAAGCCAAAACAACTCAATGGCGACATGAACGCCGCCTAGAGGAGAAAACCCTAACGAGAGGGAAAACCGACTGGAGTGTTCTTTTTTTTGGAGGTGAGATCCACGATCGATTGAGTTCACGAAGAAGGGAAATAGCAAGCGGCGGCCCCCATGAGGCCACAACTGGAGCGCCAGCCTGCAACCAACCCAGTAGAAAGATGCCAAGATAAAGTTCATCCCAAAATGGGGCCCCTAAAATTTGGAGGCCCTATGCGAGCGCACAGCTCGCACAGGCCCATGGATGGCCCTGGTTTTGGTTTATTTCAACAAGGTGTTCGGTCGCCGGGAGCAATGAAAATCTTCAGTTAGAATTGACGAGGCCTTCTCGGTGCCCCGACAGTTTGATCGCTTCTGGATTTCCAGAGGCATTTTCACCCAGATGTGATTTTCCTGTCTGAAACACATTTGGATAATGATAAAGCAGAGGATCTGATGCGGAAACTAAAGTTTGATCATAGACTGGTGGCTCCTAGTATAGATGGAAGAAAGGGTGGACTATTATTAGTCTGGAAGAAGGAGGTGAGGATCTACTCCCGGACTACTACCCTTGAGTTTATTGATGTGTCCCTGGAAGAACATGATGGATGCATGGGGAGGATGACATGAATATATGGCGATCCTAGATGGGATCATAAGGAAAGGACCTATCAAACCTTAGGGATTTGCATGCACAATCGAGCTTGCTATGGATGATGATAGGAGATTTCAACGAGATTCTATACTCGTCGGAGAAGGATGGGGGTGCTCCCCGTCAACACTCCTGGTTGCAGACATCCGAAGATGCCATGTCGGATTGCATGTTGGAAGACATTGAGTACAATGGAGATAAATTTACATGGTTTCGTGGTGGGCAGCAAAAGAGGCTTGATCGAGCTAACACTAATGCGGCATGGTTGCTACTTCATCTGCATGGCGGTTTGAGCAATCTTGATATGGGTAAATAAGATTACCGATCAGTCTTATTGGACATCGAGCACTTGGCCGGAGTGGCAGATAACCAGCCAAAGAGAGAAAGAATATTATTTGAGTCTTCTTTGATCTCTTATATGCATGATTATTTATAGTCTCATATTTCTTCTCCGAATCTTTGGTTTAGTTAGGCCAACTAGATTGATTTTTCTTGCAATGGGAAGAGGTGATTTGTGATGGATTCGATATTGCGGTGCCCTCACCCAGTAACAGAAGGGGTAGCGAGGCATGCATGTATCGTTGGTATTAAGGATAAAAGATGAGATCTATTCCTACATGAATAGATCGTATCTACATCATGTCATCGTTGTTATTCCATTACTTCATTTCTTCATGAACTTAATACACTAGATGCATGCTGGATAGCGGTCGATATGTGAAGTAATAGTAGTGGATGCAGAATCATTTTGGTCTACCAATCTTGGACGTGATGCCTATATACATGATCATTGCCTTGGATATCGTCATAATTATTTGTTCTTATATCAATTGCCCAGCAGTAATTTTTTTTACCCACCGTGTGCTATTTTCTCAAGAGAATGAAATCTACGGTCCCCGGGTCTATCTTTTATCATATTTGCTTTCCGATCTATCTTTTGCCGTATTTGTTTTCAGATCTATTATTCCAAAACCCAAAAATACCTTGTTGCACTTTTTATTTACTTATTTTATTTTGTACTCCCTCCGTTTTTATTTACTCTGCATATTAGACTCGACTAAAGTCAAACTTTGTAAAGTTTGACCAAATTTATAGAAACGAATATAAATATTTAGCATAGCAACTCTAAATGGTATTGATTTGTTATTGTATATGTTAATATTTTTGTCTACAAACTTTGTCAAAGTTTGTAAAGCTTGATTTTGACGAAAACTAATATGCGGAGTAAATAAAAACGGAGGGCGTATTTTATTCAAATCTATTTATCCAATCTACCACAAATTAATCTATATTTTTATCGGCGAGGGATTGAAAACCCTCTTACGCGTCGGGTTGCAAGTATTTGTTCTTTGTGTGCAGGTACCGTTTATATAGTGTTGCTTGGTTCTTCTACTGGATTGATACCTTGGTGTGACAACTGAGGGAAATACATACTGTAGTTGTACTGCATCATCCCTTCCTCTTTGGGGAAATACCGACGCAGTTTCAAGCCGCATCACCCTCATATCCAGCCAAAATATAGGGCGGTTATGGGGCACGTCCGCACGTCAGCCCGGTCCACCACCGACACACTCCATCCCTATATAAACCCCAATCCATAACCCTAGCTCACTTCACTCTCCTCTCTCGCTCCATCCCTTCCTCTCCCCTCTTCGATTTATCCAATTTGGATCGAATCTGGCGAGAATGTCGAGCTCCAACTCCGACCTCGAGGTCGACGAGGAGTTGCTCCTCTACATTGCGCTGGAGCGGTCCAAGGTGGACACGGGAGGGGGGCAACTCTGGATCTGCCCCATCACCGCTCCCGCCCCGGTGCTGCGCGGACACTGGAGCTGGCCCCTCCGGGCCCGTGCGCAGCTCCGCAAGGGCTACGCGGTCCGCGCCATCCCCTTCCACCGGCAGCCGCTGCAATGGCAGCGATGGGTGCTAGTGCCCGCTCTGCCGGCCCGGACGCGCACGCCGGAATAGGAGGCGCCCGCCGTGAGAGGCAGCGGGCAAGGGAGAGGGACACAACGGAACAATTTGTGCGCTACCATCGCGGGTTGCTAGCGGACACCAACGAGGACGAGCGGCTCCTCACTTGGGTTTACCGCTGGTCGCTGACGACGTCGGAGATGGACACTCGCCAGCTACGGAGGAACAACGTGAAGGCGCTCCGGCTTACCACTGAGCAGTCAGAGCACGAGGCGGCGAAGACAGCGGCTCGGGTGGCCAAGCTCAAGCGGCAGCAGGACATCGCCGCCTCGCAGATGAAGGGGATCATCGTCCTCTTCGACTCCTCGTCCGATGACGATGACGATCACGGCTCCGACTCCTCAGACTCCAACGAAAAACCACCTGTCGCGGACACCTACAGCTACACGGGCGACCGAAAAGGCAAAGGCCGAGCGAGAAATTCGCGAATCTCTGCCGTGTTCGTCGTTAATTTCTAGGTATTTAGTAGTTAGAACATGTCCGTCGTGTGTGGATATTATGTGAACTTTGACTAGCTTTTGGAGATTCATTGGTGATCTTTTGGTGATCGGAATGTGCCGATCTACGTCTGTTTCGTAGTCTGTGCTATGTATTACTTTTTATTCACATTTCATGCTTAGTATGAATATAGGGTATCGGATACGGGGTGCAGGGATTTGGTGCCCTGACTCATCTCCACCCGGTCAGAAAATAGTTCACAAAAAATAAAAATAAAAACAAAAAAAATCATGGTAGATAATTTATTGCGCGAGGTCCGCTCGGATTTTCAGATCATTTGGACATCTGAGTAGCTCTCGGCAAAAAATAAATAAATTGGGTCAGAATAGTACATAATAGTAAACTTTTTTACAGGCCTCAAATTTGACATTTTTACATACCCTGAATTTGACTTTTTTACATATCCCAAATTTGTTTTTTTGCCGAGAGCTACTCAGATGTCCAAATGATCTGAAAATTAAAGTGAACCTCACGCATCAAATTATCTACAATGCAAAAAAATGGATTTTTTTGAATTTTTCTAGTATTTGTTTTGATTTTCTTTTCTTTAGCACGGATGCAGATAAGCCTGGGCTCAGAAATGATTACTCGATCGGATATGAAATACATAAATCTGAAGGACACAAATTAAGGAGTGCCACCAATATATATGTCTGTTTCATGTTTCATACAGTTTGTGCGACGATCTACGTGCTTTTTATTCACGGAGCCAGGAACCGGGTCAGTTCCCTGTCAGTGCAGGGCCGGGCCATCATCACGGAGGAGCCAGGAGCCGGGTCAGTGCCCTGTGACGGTGAGAAAAGGAAGAGCCTCTGTTCGCGCTCCTTTTTTCTTTCTTTTTGGAAGTTAGAGCGTGTGCAAATTTTGGGCTCCATAAATCTGATTAACTTCTTTTTTGAGTGAAATAAGGTCTATGAATGAAAACAAAACCCTGTTCCAATCGAATGGCACCTA
>NC_041393.1:107576612-107582441 GCF_002162155.2 Triticum dicoccoides
GCGAAACTCGACGCACACGAGTGACGTGACGCACGACTGGGCCGGAAACCATTTATGCTTGCTGTATCGTGCGCAACCCAAAAAAAACGGAAATTCTCAAAAAAATAAACCTAAAAAAACGGAAAAACAAACACGCTACGCTGGGATTCGATCCCGCGACCTCGCTAACACCGCAGAGAGAACAGCGACCACCTAGCCACTCCACCACAAAGGTGCAACTCTATGATTAAGCACGAAACTCTATAACAACAGCCAGCAGGGTTGAGATTTTAGGGAAAAACATTTTAGAAAAATTTCTTGAAAATTTCAAACAATTTTGAAATGTTCCTGTAAATTTTCTGAAACATAAACATTTTATGAATGACATTCTGAACATATTTTGATAAAGAGAACATTTTCTTAAAACCTGAACATAATAAAGATTTGAAAACAAGAACATTTTTTTTGAAACACGAACAATTTTTTGAAATTGTGAACAGAATTTAATAAACAAGAACATTTTTTGAAATTCCTGAAAGAGTTTTTGAAACACGAAGATTTTTTGAAATGGTGAACAAAATTTGAAAACGGGAACATTTTACGAAATTCCAAAACATTTTTTGAAAACATTAATGTACCAAATATTTGAAAACAAGAACAAATTTTTTGGATTTACTGAACATTTTTCAAAACACGAACATTTTTTCAAATTGTGAACAAAATTTAAAGCAAGAACTTTCTTTTCATATTCCTCAAAGACTTTTCAAACACTAACATTTTTTGAAATTCTGAACAAAATTTGAAAACAGGAATATTTTATGAAATTCGTGAACATTTTCTCAAAACCTGAACGTTAAAAATAATTGAAAATGAGAACACTTTTTTTAGTTTACTGAACAATTTTATAACACGAATATTTTTTGAAATTGTGAATAAAATTTAAAACAAGAATGTTTTTTGAAATTCCTGAAAGACTTTTTTAAAGTTGAACATTTTTTGAAATTGTGAACAAAATTTGAAAATGGGGACATTTTATGAAATTGAGAGTAAATCTTGAAAACAAGGACATGCTATAAAATTCCAAATAAATATTTGAAATTCTCAAACAAAAGAAACATGAAAACAGAAAAAATGAAAGAGCAAAGAAAAAAAGAAAACAGAAAAAGGAAAGAAAATATTTGAACAAAAAAGAAATAGGAAAAGAAAAGAAACAAAAATGTAAAAAAGGGGAAATAGAAAAACCGGTTCAGGAAGCTCCTAGAAGGTTCCCAAAACCATAAAAAACCGGCTGGGAACCACCTAGATGTTGGGGAACGTTGCAGAAAATAAAAAATTTCCTACGGTTTCACCAAGATCCATCTATGAGTTCATCTAAGCAACCAGTGATAGGAGAGAGATGCATCTACATACCACTTGTAGATCGCGTGCGGAAGCGTTCAAGATAACGGGGTTGAGGTAGTCGTTCTCGTCGTGATCCTATCACCGGAGATCCTAGCACCGAACGGACGGCACCTCTGCTTTCAACACACGTACGGTCAGCGTGACGTCTTCTCCGTCTTGATCCAGCAAGGGGGAAGGAGAGGTTGATGAAGATCCAGCAGCAGAACGGCGTGGTGGTGGATGCAGCAGGACTCCGACAGGGCTTCGCCAAGCTACTGCGGGAGGAGGAAGAGGTGTAGCAGGGGAGGGAGGCGCCAAGACTTAGGTGCGGCTGCCCTCCCTCCACCCTCCTTTATATAGGCTCCCTGGGGGGGTCGCCGGCCCTGGAGATGGGAATCTCCCAAGGGGCGGCGGCCAGGGGGGTGGAGTGCCCCCAAGGCAAGTGGTGCGCCCCCCACCCTAGGGTTTCCAACCCTAGGCGCAGGAGGGGCCCAGGGGGGGGCGCACCAGCCCACTAGGGGCTGGTTCCCCTCCCACTTCAGCCCACGGGGCCCTCCGGGATAGGTGGCCCCACCCGGTGGACCCCCGGAACCCTTCCGGTGGTCCCGGTACAATACCGGGTGACCCCGAAACTTTCCCGATGGCCGAAACAGCACTTCCTATATATAATTCTTTACCTCCGGACCATTCCGTAACTCCTCGTGACGTCCGGGATCTCATCCGGGACTCCGAACAACATTCGGTTTGCTGCATACTCATATTCATACAACCCTAGCGTCACCGAACCTTAAGTGTGTAGACCCTACGGGTTCGGGAGACATGCAGACATGACCGAGACGGCTCTCCGGTCAATAACCAACAGCGGGATCTGGATACCCATGTTGGCTCCCACATACTCCTCGATGATCTCATCGGATGAACCACGATGTCGAGGATTCAAGCAACCCCGTATACTATTCCCTTTGTCAGACGGTATGTTACTTGCCCGAGATTCGATCGTCGGTATCCCAATACCTCGTTCAATATCGCCGCCGGCAAGTCACTTTACTCGTACCGTAATGCATGATCCCATGACCAGACACTTGGTCACTTTGAGCTCAATATGATGATGCACTACCAAGTGGGCCCAGTGATACCTCTCCATTATATGGACTTGACAAATCCCAGTCTCGATCCGTGTCAACCCAACAGACACTTTCGAAGATACCTGTAGTGCACCTTTATAGTCACCCAATTACGTTGTGACGTTTGGTACACCCAAAGCACTCCTACAGTATCCGGGAGTTACACGATCTCATGGTCTAAGGAAGAGATACTTGACATAGGAAAAGCTCTAGCAAAACGAACTACATGATCTTGTGCTATGCTTAGGATTGAGTCTTGTCCATCACATCATTCTCCTAATGATGTGATCCCGTTATCAACGACATCCAATGTCCATAGTCAGGAAACTATGACTATTTGTTGATCAACGAGTTAGTCAACTAGAGGCTCACTAGGGACATGTTGTGGTCTAAGTATTCACACGTGTATTACGATTTCCGGATAATACAATTATAGCATGAATAAAAGACAACTATCATGAACAAAGAAATATAATAATAATCCTTTTATTATTGCCTCTAGGGCATATTTCCAACAGTCTCCCACTTGCACTAGAGTCAATAATCTAGTTACATTGTGATGAATCAAACACCCATAGAGTTCTGGTGTTGATCATATTTTGCTCGCGGAAGAGGTTTAGTCAACGGATCTGCGACATTCAGATCCGTATGTACTTTGCAAATATCTTTGTCTCCATCTTGAAACATTTTCACGGATGGAGTTGAAACGACGCTTGATGTGCCTGGTCTTCTTGTGAAACTTGGGCTCCTTGGCAAGGGCAATAGCTCCAGTGTTGTCACAGAAGAGTTTGATCGGCCCCGACGCACTGGGTATGACTCCTAGGTCGGTGATGAACTCCTTCACCCAAATTGCTTGATGCGCTTCCTCCGAGGCTGACATGTACTCCGCTTCACATGTAGATCCCGCCATGACGCTCTGCTTGCAGCTGCACCAGCTTACTGCCCCACCATTCAACATATACACGTATCCGGTTTGTGACTTAGAGTCATCCAGATCTGTGTCGAAGCTAGCGTCGACGTAACCCTTTACGACGAGCTCTTCGTCACCTCCATAAACGAGAAACATGTCCTTTGTCCTTTTCAGGTACTTCAGGATATTCTTGACCGTTGTCTAGTGTTCCTTGCCGGGATTACTTTGGTACCTTCCTACCAAACTTACAACAAGGTTTACATCAGGTCTGATACACAGCATGGCATACATAATAGATCCTATGGCTGAGGCATAGGGGATGACACTCATCTCTTCTTTATCTTTTGCCGTGGTCGGGCATTGAGCCGAGCTCAATCTCTCACCTTGCAATACAGGCAAGAACCCTTTCTTGGACTGATCCATTTTGAACTTCTTCAAAACCTTATCAAGGTATGTGCTTTGTGAAAGACCTATGAGGCGTCTCGGTCTATCCCAATAGATTTTGATGCCTAATATGTAAGCAGCTTCTCCAAGGTCCTTCATTGAAAAACACTTATTCAAGTAGGCCTTAATGCTGTCCAAGAATTCTATATCATTTCCCATCAAAAGTATGTCATCTACATATAATATGAGAAATGCTACAGAGCTCCCACTCACTTTCTTGTAAACGCAGGCTTCTCCATAAATCTGCATAAACCCAAACGCTTTGATCATTTCATCAAAGCGAATGTTCCAACTCCGAGATGCTTGCACCAGCCCATAAATGGATCGCTGGAGCTTGCATACTTTGTTAGCATTCTTAGGATCGACAAAACCTTCCGGCTGCATCATATACAGCTCTTCCTTAAGATAACCGTTAAGGAATGCCATTTTGACGTCCATCTGCCATATCTCATAATCATAGTATGCGGCAATTGCTAACATGATTCGGACAGACTTAAGCTTCGCTACGGGAGAGAAGGTCTCATCGTAGTCAACCCCTTGAACTTGTCGATAACCCTTAGCAACAAGTCGAGCTTTGTAGATGGTGACATTACCATCCGCGTCAGTCTTCTTCTTAAAGATCCATTTGTTTTCTATCGCTCGCCGATCATCGGGCAAGTCAGTCAAAGTCCATACTTTGTTTTCATACATGGATTCTATCTCGGATTGCATGGCTTCAAGCCATTTGTTGGAATCTTGGCCTGCCATCGCTTCTTCATAGTTCGAAGGTTCACCGTTGTCTAACCACATGATTTCCAGGACAAGGTTGCCATACCACTCTGGTGTGGAACGTGTCCTTGTGGACCTACGAAGTTCAGTAGCAACTTGATCCGAAGTACCTTGATCATCATCATTAATTTCCTCTCCAGTCGGTATAGGCACCACAGGAACATTTTTCTGAGCTGCACTACTTTCCGTTTCAAGAGGTAGTACTTCATCAAGATCTACTTTCCTCCCACTTACTCCTTTCGAGAGAAACTCTTTTTCCAGAAAGGATCCGTTCTTGTCAACAAAGATCTTGCCTTCGGATCTAAGGAAGAAGGTATACCCAATGGTTTGCTTAGGGTATCCTATGAAGACGCATTTTTCCGACATGGGTTCGAGCTTTTCAGGTTGAAGTTTCTTGACATAAGCATCGCATCCCCAAACTTTTAGAAATGACAGCTTAGGTTTCTTCCCAAACCATAATTCATACGTGTGGCGACCGATTCTCCGGGTGTTAATTCCCAGAAAATGGCCCTTGTGCTCACCAGCCCCAGGAAAACTGTTAGCTATGAGGCACCAACTTGATACAGAAATTCCAAGCAAAATACAAAATATGTAGTACAAGACCATTCTGGCCTGTGAGTACAACAAATGGTTTCTAGTGGTTGATGGCGGAAGTGGGTTGTGAATCATCAGTGTCTATGGGACTCCATTTCCCATGGGAACAGCTGACCAGGTTAACTTCTATCTTCACGAGGCTGCTATCACTGTTGCTTAGGTTCCGGGGCTGTCCTCGCGGTCGCTCCTCTCCGTGCAAGAAATCTGGCCAAGACAATAGCCAAGGACAAGCCAGTGAGTACTTTGAATGTACTTGCAAACATTATGAACACTGGTATAATATGACAATGATGTGCTGAAAATATTCTATGCTCATGACGTCAGTCACAAAAGATAAATAAAACTCTGATGCGTACAAGCATGTTAATTATGAATATGCAATAACTTAGCAATATTAAAATCATGAAATAAATAACAAACATGCCACAGTCGGGCGTCTGAGCGACACCACATAAAGGGCTTTAAAAGAAATGCCACAGTCGGGCGTCTAAGCGACACCACATAAAGGGCTTTAAAAGAAATGCCACAGTCGGGCGTCTGAGCGACACCACATAAAGGGCTTTAAAAGAAATGCCACAGTCGGGCGTCTAAGCGACACCACATAAAGGGCTTTAAAAGAAATGCTACAGT
>NC_041393.1:107582736-107625165 GCF_002162155.2 Triticum dicoccoides
CGACACCACATAAAGGGCTTTAAAAGAAATGCCACAGTCGGGCGTCTAAGCGACACCACATAAAGGGCTTTAAAAGAAATGCCACAGTCGGGCGTCTGAGCGACACCACATAAAGGGCTTTAAAAGAAATGCCACAGTCAGGCGTCTAAGCGAGACCACATAAAGGGCTTTAAAAGAAATGCCACAGTCGGGTGTCTAAGCGACACCACATAAAGGGCTTTAAAAGAAACAATCATGGTGAATATACCGGAGGTAAAACCATCCCAGGGATATTCGATAATACCAAAAATATCACGGGTTAGTCCACAACAAAATAATAATCATCATTATCACATGTCACAAGTTGTAATATCAGTTCTGATTTAACAGTTTCACCTCCGAAGACCGACACTTGACCCATCCCAGACTGTAATCCTTAACCATGGACACGGCTACTCGAATAGGTTTAATCTCTGCAGAGGGTGTACTCTTTACCCATGAGTAACGGATTTCTTTAGTCCATCGAGACTAATTCCGTCTACGGTCTTTTTGTTGAAAACACACCTAACTTGCACACACCAGCTTAACTCACACGTGTCTGGAATCACCCACGACACCTGTCAAGCAAACTCTAAGTGGGGAGGCTACAACCTCGCGTAGCATGGGATCAAATTTATATCGCGCGCTCTAAGGGGTGGCCTCCCCTCTCGGTCTCAACCGGAAACACCCATGCCCCCGGACCAGGTGGCCTGCCTACCAGCTACAACCGGTATCTTCCACCCTGGCCTCTCTGTATGGTGTGTGCTAGAAAGAGGTTGACAACTTACTGAACCATACTCTACTTGTTGTAGAGACGAGTGGTAGTACGAAACAAGTATGGGGGTTACTGGAACAAGACTCGATCTATGGTCGACTCAGGAGGTTCATAACTTTCCCTACATGACATGTATAACAAAATGTTCCAACTAACACGATCACCGCTCACCATACCTCACTATGCCATACCGGACATAATCGTCCCAATGGGGACCGGCGACAAACTCATGCCTACCCAAGGCAGAGGTTTTCCCGGATTCCTTCCGGCATGCAAGCAAGGCACATGAGGATGATTATTATCACAAGTGTGATCATTTCCAACAGCATGGAAATCACAAATATGCATCCATGCACATGATCATCTCACATGAAATAACAAGTTCTCCAAAAATGAGGTAGTGTTATAAACGTGTCAACGAACACACAAAAGTATTATGCCGGGGTTCAGAATGCTTGCCTTCAGGTCATGGGAAGGCAGGGTGCATTTCATACTCTTGAAATACTTCTCCTCTCTTCAAAAATCCTATTTTAGAAATATACATGAATTAACACACAAAATAAAAACAGCACAAAAAGTTGTTCTGAATTTTTTTCAAATAAATCTTAAAATAAACTAGACAATATTTGAGAGAGGTAGGAAAAAGAATTAATTCATTTGGAGTTATATTTTAAAAGATAAAGCTAGTCAAAGTCCTGGTAAAAATCTGTTTTTAAAATAAAACAGAAAAGAAAATGTTTTAAAAGAAAAACACGTCGAAGGCGTATTCGGGAAAGGCGCTTCCACTTACTCATGCGTGGACAGGCGCTGGGTCACTGACGGTGGGCCCGCCTGGCCCACTGGTCAGGTTTGACCGGCCACGCGCGCGTCGTTTCCCCTCCGACCAAACAGAGGCGGAGCTTCCGGCGAGGATTTGCCGGCAAACGGGGGCGTCCCTTGGAGATCTGAGGACATGGGTGTGCTCAGGGGGTCGAGAAGAATCCGTGGGTACCCGCCATGGTCGCCGACGTGAACGGAGTCGCCGGCGACGAGCTTCGCGGCGGAGAAGGCATTCGGGTGGATAGTGAGTTTGGGGCTGCGGTGGTCTCCGGCCAAAATTGAGCGTGGGGTTGTGCTCGCGAGAGGGAGGGAGAGTTCTTGGTGGGGAGAGTGGAGAGGGAGAGGCAATGGTGGCGACGGAATCGGCCGGAACTTGGCGGCGACCGAACCGGCCGGACTCGGGGAAGATGGCCTTCCCCTCCTCGACTGCTGGCCGCGGTAGCTATAGGGGGATCATATGAGGTTTCTCGAGGACTCGATTGAGCTCCAGGGCCCTTATATAGGCGGTGGAGGTCGGTTCCGAGGCGACCAGCGATAAGGACGACGGCGAACCGTCTTTCTGTAGCAATAGCGACGTGGCGGCGACGCGCGCTAGGGGACGAAGCTGCGTCTGAGCTGGAGATGCTTAAGGGGGCAGCTGGCGAGCGCTGGCGGCTTGTCGGCACCGACGGAGGCAGGGGTGCGCTGCGGACGCCGGCGTCCCGCCAAGGCTCTGACGGCGGCGCTGTTGGCTGCCAGGGTGGCTTGGCGCGTTGCTGTGAGGAGGGTAGTGCGTGGCGTGGTGCTACAGAGCGGGCCAAAAACCAGGGGCGCGACGTGTCGACTTGGGCGCGGCTCGTGCAATACGTGCGCTCTGGACGCGTCCAGTGCACGCACGGAAGGTGTTCGATACAATGCCGTGGCATGCTACAGGTCACAGGTGAGGTTGGCAAGCAACAGGACTAGGTTAGAGATAGAGGGAAACTCAAGGGACAAGGTGGTTTGGTCAGGTGGTCAAGTTCATAATGGAAACAAAACTCATGCCAAAACAGTTCATGCCCTCCAGGTGTTTGACAAAATGCCACAGGCACTTAGGCTTTTCTTGGAGTGGCCAAATCTTCCAGATCAGTGTCTCTTTGGAGGCACAAGAGGGTGGTGAGGTTAGTTGGTGAAAAGCACAAACTTGCTAGTGCAAGTTTTGCAGAACTTCAAATCTGGACAGGAGGTGAATGGCATTATTTCATTAAGCAAAATTATGCCAATGGTTGCATGCTCCTGGACTTAGGGGTTTAGCATGGAGGACTACAAGTAGGAGAAAGAATCAAGGGCCAAGGAGCAAGCAATAATATGGATGATGTACAAACCATCATGTTGGACCAGAATGAAGATGAGGTTGATTCACTCAAAATTTTCAAAGAACATCCCTGGATTTTTGCATATAATGGAATCATATGCTACTATTGACATCCCATAATTTCGGTGGAAGCTAGAAACAAATATTTTAAAGGGTTGTAGTGCAAAGTTGTCCACTGGACCAGAGAAGAAAAACATGTGTAGCACTCAAAATATGCAATGAATGAAATATATTATTGCACAAAAGTGATTTAGGGGCATCACATGACATCTCCAAATTTTGGTTGGAATATTAGTTAAAGTTATCAACTGGTTGCAGTTCAAACAGAGCTCCAAAACTTAAAACAAGTCATTTTAATGAATATAGCTCAGGGTGGAATAATTTAATAAATAAACCTACTGATTAGGAAATTTTTTTAATGAGACGGCATAGAAGTTCAATATGTTTGGAAGGATCCACTAGGGTAGATACTCATTAATATAAAAAGAAAGGTTCTGAAATCAATAGAAATATTCTTGCAGGCAAAAAATTTAAACTCTTGTCAAAATTTTAATAACTAAAACCTGGTTAAATTTTTGGGGTGTTACAATACGGTGTCGTCTCAACGGATTTAGACGATGCCCTACTTAAAGTGAATGTAGCTGTCTCTAGAGCGTATCCTCAAAATGATAGCGGTAAATCGGTAAGAGACATCATAGATCGCACCATATCCAATAGAGTGTGATTACGACGTTCGGACACACCGTTACGCTGAGGTGTTCCAGGCGGCGTGAGTTGTGAAACGATTCCACATTTTCTTAAGTGTGTACCAAATTCGTGACTTCAATATTCCCCTCCATGATCTGATCGTAAGAATTTTATCTTTCGGTCACGTTGATTCTCTACCTCATTCTGAAATTCCTTGAACTTTTCAAAGGTCTTAGACTTGTGTTTCATCAAGTAGACATACCCATATCTACTCAAGTCATCAGTGAGAGTGAGAACATAACGATATCCTCCGCGAGCCTCAACGCTCATTGGACCACACACATCAGTATGTATGATTTCCAATAAGTTGGTTGCTCGCTCCATTGTTCCGAAGAACGGAGTCTTGGTCATTTTGCCCATGAGGCATGGTTCGCATGTGTCAAATGATTCATAATCGAGAGACTCTAAAAGTCCATCAGCATGGAGCTTCTTCATGCGCTTGACACCAATGTGACCAAGGCGGCAGTGCCACAAGTATGTGGGACTATCGTTATCAACTTTACATCTCTTGGTATTCACACTATGAATATGTGTAACATTATGTTCGATATTCATTAAGAACAAATCATTGACCATCGGGGCATGACCATAAAACATATCTCTCATATAAATAGAACAACCATTATTCTCGGATTTAAATGAGTAGCCATCTCGTATTAAACGAGATCCAGATACAATGTTCATGCTCAAACTTGGCACTAAATAACAATTATTGAGGTTCATAACTAATCCCGTGGGTAAATGTAGAGGTAGCGTACCGGCGGCGATCACATCGACCTTGGAACCATTCCCGACGCGCATCGTCACCTCGTCCTTCGCCAGTCTCCGCTTATTCCGCAGCTCCTGCTGTGAGTTACAAATATGAGCAACGACACCGGTATCAAATACCCAGGAGTTACTACGAATACTGGTAAGGTCCACATCAATTACATGTATATCACATATACCTTTAGTGTTGCCGGCCTTCTTGTCCGCTAAGTATTTGGGGCAGTTCCGCTTCCAGTGACCCTTCCCTTTGCAATAAAAGCACTCAGTCTCAGGCTTGGGTCCATTCTTTGACTTCTTCCCGGCAACTGGCTTACCGGGCGCAGCAACATCTTTGCCGTCCTTCTTGAAGTTCTTCTTACCCTTGCCCTTCTTGAACTTGGTGGTTTTATTGACCATTAACACTTGATGTTCTTTCTTGATTTCAACCTCTGCTGACTTCAGCATTGAAAATACTTCAGGAATGGTCTTCACCATCCCCTGCATATTGTAGTTCAGCACAAAACTCATGTAGCTCTGTAGGAGCGACTGAAGGATTCTGTCAATGACCGCCTCGTCCGAGAGGTTGATCTCCAGCTGGGACAGGCGGTTGTGCAACCCAGACATTTTGAGTATGTGCTCACTGACAGAACTGTTTTCCTCCATCTTACAACTATAGAACTTGTCGGAGACTTCATATCTCTCGACTCGGGCATGAGCTTGAAAAACCATTTTCAGCTCCTCGAACATCTCATATGCTCCGTGTCGCTCAAAACGCTTTTGGAGCCCCGGTTCTAAGCTGTAAAGCATGCCGCACTGAACGAGGGAGTAATCATCAGCACGTGACTGCCAAGCGTTCATAACGTCTTGGTTCTCTGGGATGGGTGCTTCACCTAGCGATGCTTCTATGATATAATCTTTCTTGGCTGTTATGAGGATGATCCTCAGGTTCCGGACCCAGTCCGAATAGTTGCTGCCATCATCTTTCAGCTTGGTTTTCTCTAGGAACGCGTTGAAGTTCATGTTGACATGAGCGTTGGCCATTTGATCTACAAGACATATTTTGCAAAGATTTTAGACTAAGTTCATGATAGTTAAGTTCATCTAATCAAATTATTTAATGAACTCCCACTCAGATTGACATCCCTCTAGTCATCTAAGTGTTACACAATCCGAGACGACTAGGCCGTGTCCGATCATCATGTGAGACGGACTAGTCATCATCGGTGAACATCTCCATGTTGATCGTATCTTCCATACGACTCATGTTCGACCTTTCGGTCTCTTGTGTTCTGAGGCCATGTCTGTACATGCTAGGCTCGTCAAGTTAACCCTAAGTGTTTTGCATGTGTAAAACTGTCTTACACCCGTTGTATGTGAACGTAAGGATCTATCACACCCGATCATCGCGTGGTGCTTCAAAACGACGAACTTTAGCAACAGCGCACAGTTAGGGGGAGCACTTTCTTGAAATTATTATAAGGGATCATTTTATTTACTACCGTCGTTCTAAGTAAACAAGATGCATAAACATAATAAACATCACATGCAATTATATAATAGTGACATGATATGGCCAATATCATATAGCTCCTTTGATCTCCATCTTCGGGGCTCCATGATCATCTTCATCACCGGCATGACACCATGATCTCCATCATGATGTCTTCATGAAGTTGTCACGCCAACGACTACTTCCACTTCTATGGCTAACGCGTTTAGCAATAAAGTAAAGTAATTTACATGGCGTTCTTCAATGACACGCGGGTCATCCAAAAAATAAAGACAACTCCTATGGCTCCTGCTGGTTGTCATACTCATCGACATGCAAGTCGTGATTCCTATTACAAGAACTTGATCTCATACATCACAATATATCATTCATCATTCATCACAACTTCTGGCCATATCACATCACATGACAATTGCTGCAAAAACAAGTTAGACGTCCTCTAATTGTTGTTGCATCTTTACGTGGCTGCAATTGGGTTCTAGCAAGAACGTTTTCTTACCTACGAATAACCACAACATGATTTTGTCAACTTCTATTTACCCTTCATAAGGACCCTTTTCGTCGAATCCGCTCCAACTAAAGTGGGAGAGACAGACACCCGCTAGCCACCTTATGCAACTAGTGCATGTCAGTCGATGGAACCTGTCTCACGTAAGCGTACGTGTAAGGTCGGTCTGGGCCGCTTCATCCCACAATACCGCTGAAGCAAAATAAGACTAGTAGCGGCAAGCAAGTTGACAAGATCTACGCCCACAACAAAATTGTGTTCTACTCGTGCAATAGAGAACTATGCATAGACCTAGCTCATGATGCCACTGTTGGGGAACGTTGCAGAAAATAAAAAAAATTCCTACGGTTTCACCAAGATCCATCTATGAGTTCATCTAAGCAACGAGTGATAGGAGAGAGATGCATCTACATACCACTTGTAGATCATGTGCGAAAGCGTTCAAGAGAACGAGGTTGAGGTAGTCGTTCTCGTCGTGATCCTATCACCGGAGATCCTAGCGCCGAATGGACGGCACCTTCGCGTTCAACACACATACGGTCAGCGTGACGTCTCCTCCGTCTTGATCCAGCAAGGGGGAAGGAGATGTTGATGAAGATCCAGCAGCACAACGCGTGGTGGTGGATGCAGCAGGACTCCGGCAGGGCTTCGCCAAGCTACTGCGGGAGGAGGAAGAGGTGTAGCAGGGGAGGGAGGCGCCCAGACTTAGGTGCGGCTGCCCTCCCTCCCTCCTCCTTTATATAGGCCCCCTGGGGGGGCGCCGGCCTGGTGATGGGAATCTCCCAAGGGGCAGCGGCCAGGGGGGTGGAGTGCCCCCCAAGGCAAGTGGTGCGCCCCCCCACCCTAGGGTTTCCAACCCTAGGCGCAGGGGGGGCCCAAGGGGGGCGCACCAGCCCACTAGGGGCTGGTTCCCCTCCCACTTCAGCCCACGGGGCCCTCCGGGATAGGTGGCCCCACCCGGTGGACCCCCAGGACCCTTCCGGTGGTCCCGGTACAATACCGGGTGACCCTGAAACTTTCCCGATGGCCGAAACAGCACTTCCTATATATAATTCTTTACCTCCGGACCATTCTGGAACTCCTCGTGACGTCCGGAATCTCATCCGGGACTCCAAACAACATTCGGTTTGCTGCATACTCATATTCATACAACCCTAGCGTCATCGAACCTTAAGTGTGTAGACCCTATGGGTTCGGGAGACATGCATACATGACCGAGACGGCTCTCCGATTAATAACCAACAGCGGGATCTAGATACCCATGTTGGCTCCCACATACTCCTCAATGATCTCATCGGATGAACCACAATGTCGAGGATTCAAGCAACCCCTGTATACTATTCCCTTTGTCAGATGGTATGTTACTTGCCCGAGATTCGATCGTCGGTATCCCAATACCTCATTCAATCTCATCGTCGGCATGTCACTTTACTCGTACCGTAATGCATGATCCCGTGACCAGACACTTGGTCACTTTGAGCTCAATATGATGATGCACTACCGAGTGGGCCCAGTGATACCTCTTCATTATATGGAGTGACAAATCACAGTCTCAATCCGTGTCAACCCAACAAACACTTTCGGAGATACCTGTAGTGCACCTTTATAGTCACCCAGTTATGTTGTGACGTTTGGTACACCCAAAGCACTCCTACAGTATCCGGGAGTTACACGATCTCATGGTCTAAGGAAGAGATACTTGACATAGGAAAAGCTCTAGCAAAACGAACTACACGATCTTGTGCTATGCTTAGGATTGGGTCTTGTCCATCACATCATTCTCCTAATGATGTGATCCCGTTATCAACGACATCCAATGCCCATAGTCAGGAAACTATGACTATCTGTTGATCAACGAGATAGTCAACTAGAGGCTCACTAGGGACATGTTGTGGTCTAAGTATTCACACGTGTATTACGATTTCCGGATAATACAATTATAGCATGAATAAAAGACAACTATCATGAACAAAGAAATATAATAATAATCCTTGTATTATTGCCTCTAGGGCATATTTCCAACACTAGAAGGTTCCCAAAACCGGATTCGCACAATCCTTTGAACGGGCCGGCTCATCCCAACGCTGGTCGATCTCCCGTGTGTGTCACGTCGACTGTTTGCCGCAACGAGCGGCAAATAGGAATTTCCGCGGGGGCCTGGCCCCCCCTAATGATCGAGCAGAACCTGTGATTAGCGACTGCATTGCGTTTTTTCTTTTGAGAAAATAGCGATGCATTACATGATTGCCCCCCCCCCCCTAACTCAAACATGGGACTCTTGCCTGAATCGTTAAGTCTGCAAAATAGAAAAGGCCCATACAGAAACCCATGTAAGGCCTCCTCGCTCTCAGGTCATACGTTAAGCACCCCTCCCACGATGTGATTAGGGTTGTTATCTGCCTCTTTCCCTCTTCGGTTTCTACCGATCTGATCCAGATTAGAGACGCCAGCACCGTGACGAATCCTGCACTGCAATCGTGAATTCTCAAGACTCCACCCAACTAGCCAAGGTTGAAGTTTGAAGATTAGCACTACCCACCACTATCTACCATCTACTAATCCGCCTATTTATTTGTTAAGGAAGGCATTTTGTTACCGCTTGTTTTGCATTGCGTGGCGTTGTATGATCTGCTGGCTTAGTCATTAGAGTGGCCTTGCATACAAGGGTTGGTAAAATCACATTAGACTAGCAGTACTCCATTGTGACACCCGGATAATTAAGCTACAGTAACCTCTGCTAATGATACCATGTCACCATGATTACTGTTGTTAATCTCGTGAAGTTTCAAATCCTGTTCGAATTCAAAATTTAGAATCAAGTCAAATTATAGAAGTTTTCAAACGTCAAAACTAAAATGCTCATAATGTTGCAAATATTCCATGACCAATTTTGGTGCTGAACCAATCTTTTTATAAAGTGGTTTAATGCCCTTTAATAATTAAAGCAGTGGCTAAAATATTAAATTAAATGTTTTTAGAATTATAAAAATGCTAAACTATTTTATTTAAACCTCAAACTAATTGTGACATTGGTATAATTAGTGACACCAATTTAGGTATTGTTCATATATTTGATGAAACTAATTGCTATTAAATAAATACTGTAAATAAATTAAAGAAAATAAAACACAGCAAAATAAAAGGAAAAGATCCCCCCCCCCACTGGGCCGACTGGCCCAGCTAGCCACCACGCCCCCCTAGGCCTTGACCCACCTGGGATGGCCCAACTCCCTGCACCGGTTGCCTCCCCCTCCTTCCTGTTCCTCGGACTCGGCCGCTACAGGGCGCTCCCGCCCGCGGTTGGCACAACACCACCTCGTCGATGACGCAGGAGAGGATAAGGCCTCCCCGCGTCCCCTCGAGCTCTCCCCCAGCTCCACTCCACCACACACCACTTCCCTCTCTCTCCCTTCGCCTAGCCCCTCGCCCAGATCCACCTCTCCCCCCTCTGTCGATCTAGAGGAAGGACCGGCGCGCCTGTCGTCATCCGCCTCGCCTCGACGTGGCCACCGCCCTCCCTGCGCCAAGCCGACGTGCCCACGAGCTCCACCTCGTCCTCCGCTCCTTCTCCGTCAAACCACGGGACCCGAAGCGCTCCACAATGACGACGACAGCATCGTCTCCCACCTTTGGATGCGTCGGAGCTCGTCGTCGACCCGCACCGCCCCGAGCACCTCGAGCCGTCCCCGGGCCTTCTCTGCAACGGTCGTGAGCCCTCGATCCTCCTCCCTCTCTCCCCGGCCTTTCCTCATAGCCGTAGCTCGCCCCCGACGCACTCGCGCTTCCGCCGCTGCGGTCGAGCTCGCCAGCATGGCCCCTGTGGCCGCAGCCGCACCCGATCCCGCTTGCTTGCTCCGTACCGCCGGCCACAACCAACGCACGCGCTCGCTCGCCCCCACTGCCCGGTCCGTCCCGCCGCGCCGCGTCCACCCCTGTGCCCGCCGTGCGTGTGTCCCGCTGATGCTGCTCTGGTGGCCTACTACTGCTGCTGCCATCTGCCCCTTGCCGCCCACTCCAGCCACCACGGCCCCTTCCGCCTCCGGCCGCCGCAAGTCCCAGCCGCGGCCCCGCTTCCCCTTGGCCGGCGCCCCGCCGCACCCCGGCGGCCTTCGTCCGCCGCGCCCGTGCGTTCAGGCGTGCGCCCATGCCCCGCCCCAGCGCCCGATAGCCCGTGCCTGTTTTGGCCTATGGGCCACTGCCTAGTAGGCCCCACCGGCTTCCTTTTCTTAAAAAAGAGCCTTAAAAGAGCTTTAAATAATTAACTTAATTAATTAGGTTTAATTAAAATAATTACTTGCTTAGTCTAATTAACTAACTGGTTAATCAAATGGGCCTATGACAGAGGGCCCCACCCCCCTGTTGACCAGTCAAGAGTTGACTGGTCAACTGGGTACCCCCTGGCCCACCTGTCAGGCACTGGGTACAGTTCTGTGTACCCTGTGCTGGGTGCGCTTAGCATTTTAGCAATTATTTCTGAATTAATAATGATTTTAGGAATTGTTTAAATCTTTGAAAAATCATAGAAATTAAACCGTAGCTCGGATAAAATGTTTTCTACATGAAAGTTGCTCAGAACGACGAGACGAATCCGAATACGCGATCCATTCGTCTGCCACATGCCCCTAACTACCTGAACATGCAACTTTTCCCCTCTGTTTCATCTGTCCGAAAATGCCTAACTCCGGGAAAACTTTGCTGGATGTTATCCCCCTTCGCTGGTAACGTGTAGCACCGCGTTAGAACACGTCTAGCTCTTCCTGATGTCCTGTTATGCACTTGCCTGCTATGTATTTACTGTTTCTTCCCCCTCTTCTCTCCAATAGACCCCGAGACCGATGCCGATGTCCCTGTGATCGACTACGTCAGCGACGACCCTCCTTCTTGTCTGAGCAACCAGGCAAGCCCCTCCTTTGATCATCCCGATATCGCCCATTCTATACTCTCATGCTTGCATTAGATTTTGCTACTGTTATTGTTTGCTCCTATTCTGATGCATAGCCTGCTTTTGTAACCTGCTTATTGTACCTTACTTGCTTATCCTAAACTGCTTAGTATAGGTTGGTTAGTGATCCATCAATGACCCCACCTTGTCCTTGTTGCCCCTACTTCATCATCGATGCCTCGATCGACGTGATCGACGACCAGAGCCCGACACCTCACATCACATCATGCCCCTTTAGTTGCTCGACTCTGCAGAGCTACTATCGAGTGCCGAGGGTGATCCCTCATAACGCACTCTTGATGATAATTCTGTAGTGTAGCTATTCGATCGTGGTCATCGAGGGTGATTTCCTCTTTCACCATTTCCGATACGACTCTGTCGTTCAACACCTCAAGTGTGAACCTCGAGGGTGGTCCCTCTTACGTTCACCTTGATGATTACATTGAGTGGAATCCACCGGGGGTGATTCCTCGGGTTTTCCCCTTGATGTCTGGACCCACGGTTACAATGACTTTATTGAGACTTTGGTGAAAGTTGGACGGGGCCGGAGAGCACCCGCAAGATAATGACGTGGCACGGCCGGGCATTTTGAGCCCTTGTCGTAAGTCCACGAGACGGGGCGACGGGGTCACTTTCGATCGTGAGTCTCTGCTCGTCTCCGCAAGCTAATAATACACTATGGTTTGGGTATTTGTTCTGAGTTGGCCTCTGGCCTTTACGCACTAACCACCACGCGAGAATAGATATGGGCCTCGACATCGCAGTATCAGCCGAAGCTTTATCAAATGTCCAGTTCAGCAATGCGGCACGGTCGGATCGTGCTGGCCATCCGAGGCGGTGCTGGTATTCACCCTGCGCGCAACGACCCGGAGTGCTGCGGGCGATGGGCCCAAGACCCCGGAGTGCTTAGGATGTAGACCGGCGGGGACCTCTTTGCTGAGCCTAGGTCAGGGCTGCGACGTGTTGATCTTCCGAGGGCGGGCATTGACCCCAGAAAGGTGTGACCGGCCAGAATGATCGAGCGTGTTGGGTAACGTGGTGCACCCCTGCAGGAAAGTTATATATTCGAATACCGTGTCCACGGTAATGGACGTTCATACTTATATCCTGATCTTATACAACTACAAATGGATACTTGAGATATGTGGCTCCGGGATTGCTTTCTCGCAGGGAGTCGAGGAAGGATCTCTGGGCCTTAATGTTACAACATGCTTGTTAAATTTAAAATGTTATTATTTACTCTTCTACATGCTGCAAGATGCTTGGAGTTGCTTGAAGATGCTAGTCTTCGTTAGGCTAGGCCTTCCCCTATATTCTGGTATTCTGCAGTTCAGTCCACAGATACAACCCTTCCATTTGATACTAATACATACTTAGTATAGATCTGATGCTTGCGAGTACTTTCGATGAATACTCACGGTTGCTTTGCTACCCCTTTTCCCCCTTATTCCTTCTTTCCGGTTGATGCAACCAGATGGTGGATCCCTGGAGCCAGATTCCACCGCCGATGGATGCTGCTACGTGAAGACCGCCGACGACCAGGAGTAGTTAGGAGGTCCCAGGCAGGAGGCCTTGCCTCTTCGATCGTTGTTGCTTTTGTGCTAGCCTTCTTAAGGCATCCTTGTTTAACTTATGTCTGTACTCAGATATTGTTGCTTCCGCTGACTCTTATGTATCGAGCTATGTATTCGAGCCCTCGAGGCCCCTGCTTGTAATATAAAGCTTGTATTATTTTATTTGTGTCTAGAGTTGTGTTGTGATATCTTCCACTGAGTCCCTGATCTTGATCGTACACATTTGCGTGTATGATTAGTGTACGATTGAATTGGGGGCGTCACATCCATGTGGGCACGATGGGTGAACCTAGGATGTTAATTACTACTCCTATGCAATACTTTCAGATACCTGTAATTTTTGAATGTCTAATATAATTTAATATTACCAATTTCTCTCAATTGTGAATTTTTGTTATCAAAATTGTAATCAAATTTTAGTTCTTTGATTGCATGATTTATGATGCTAATTTTGACACTTGTCACGATATTCGAAGAAAAATCGCCTACTTGCTGTCGTCGCAGCCACTACGGAGTACTACTACATAAACTAAGCTAGTATGGTCTGTGATCCATGGAAGCTAGGGAAACCTGGAAGCTTAGGTGGTGTTTGTTTCTTTAGTCCTAGGACTTTTTCTAGTCCCTGGGATTTTTTTAAAAAGACTCTCAAAGAGATGCTTCTAAAAACTTTTAGCAAAAAGTCCTAAAAAAATCCCATCCTATTTGGTTTGCTAAGAATTTTTTCTAGTCCCTACACCAAAAAGTTACTGAAAACAAACACCCCTGAAGCAGGGGTGAATAGCTCGCATGCGACGTCGTTGGTGTGAACTGTCTCTCATGCGACGTAGTTGGTTGTAATCGCTCTCATGCGACATCTTCGTTGGAAAAAATAGCTCCCATGCGACACTGCTGCCTAATCCAAAGACACATGTTTAAAACTCGAATCAGGTGAGCGGGACCCACAGCATGGGACCCACTAACTTATCCAACTCAGCATTGGTCAGGTGAGCAGGACCCACAGCGTGGGACCCACTAACTTATCCAGGTCAGCATTGGTACAAGAGGACACCGAGCCGTGCCCCGAGCCGTGCAGCACCCGAGCCCATCCTCCCCCCTCCCCCTCCCCGACCGTTGTTGTTCTTTTTCTCCGGCGACGACGCGCAGCAACGCCGTTCCGGGCCGCGACCTAGCAATGTCGAGCTCCGCTTCAGCCTCCCGCCGCTCATGGCCGCGCTATGGCACAGTGCCCATGACAAGATGCCCTGCATGCCCACGTATCGCACCCTTGAAGCGGCTAGTCACAACGACCGACAAGAATGGCAACCTTGGGCGGGTATTTGTGAAATGCGAGAGCAAACCAGAGCAGGGAAAGGTGAGATTTTACTTCTCAATATGCCAATTTTGGTTTTTGTCTCCCAATTTCATATTTGCCCATTTTTCCCCATCGGATTTGGGATTTAGGGTTCATCTTTCCGATTTCAGAAATTGAAGCAATGCACCCATTTTGAGTGGCTAGATGAGTACATAGAGCGGATTCAACTGGAGGGTGCATCAGGGGAGCTCGATTTACTGTTGGAGGCGGAGAAGTTGGGCAAGTTTGGATCGGGTGCATCTGGATCCGGGGCCCCTGGATCTGGCAATTCCATCGGGGGCGCCCGCCCTTCCATTGGTGCTACTGTGGGGGATGCAGGAGTGACGGCAGAGCTGAAGAAGCTGAACAAGCAGATGAAGAAACTCATCAAATTGCAGAAGCAGGGCAATTTGATGGGGCTCATGGCCGCACTTTTTTATGTTTGTGTAATTGGTCTCGCATTTGTTTATGTGATGATAATTAGTCGTAAGTGAATAGATTGGGCATCATTTGTAATCGGGATGATATGTACATTTGAATAAAAGTGTTGCGCTGTATGAATTCAGCATGTCCTCTCCACTCTGTTTCGGCCCCGTTTTTTATTTCTTCAGTTCGTCATCAGTTTCAGTTTCAGTGGTAGAGGGAGAAAAGGAAAAAAAGGTTCGTCCACAGTTGCCCGAAAAGGCCAGGCCCATATAGAAGTTAGGCAGGGCCGAATAGAACATATCCAGGCCCATTGATAAAAGGAGTGCAAAAAAAATGCACACGGTCATTAACATCGATATATCTTTTCGGCTTTAGATCATTTCACAAATTTTAAGTTTCCTGCAGTCACCTTTTTTGAGATAACTCATCTGATAATTATTTGAGATATTTTTATGCATAAGCTATTTGAGATAATTATTTGAGCAGTCTTTGTGAACCAAAAAAGTTGCAATTGTTTGGTTCTAGTTTATTTCAACCAAGCACCATTTCTTAATATATTTTTTACTTGTGCTATGGTGTTTTCAAAGTTTTTACTCGTGTGTTTCAACCGAAAAAGGTTGTGCCCAAAAAAGAAGACATCTAGTGTGCCCCTAGTAGCATCTCCTTACAACATAGAGGGGCATCCCCTTACAACCAGGGGCGGATCCATACTTGGTCATGGGTGTACACCCAAATCTTTTGGCTAGACATTTTTATATATGGTGTATACTTTAATACATTCAGTGCCCAAATGACCTTTCTCGCTAATGCCATGTTTGGCAGCAAAAAATGACATAGCAAGCATGATTTAAACATCAAACAACACTTGCGCATGTCATCAGCACCAGATAATTAGCATTTTTCTTGCCCATTGTCTTCAAATGCATTGTATACCAACTGTATGATTATGTAGTACAGTACATAATCTTTATTGTAAATTTCTTGGTAACGTACATTTTAGATACCAGATCAATTGTTTTTTAGTACACATGGCCACATAAATAAAATGCAATGGAGAAACTTTAGGACCGAAAAAACATATAGATAGATAGTGGGGCATCGGGTACCCTAGTAGCATAGATAGATAAAACATATAGAGGGGCATACCCCCACTACATATAGTTCATAAAACATGAAAGTAAAATAATTAAAACTAGATATATAAAAGACACGGGCACACACGCCCGAACCAACACAAACACAAACTAGAGCCCCAAACTAGATAGATAGAAGACTCGCCCCTTGAACAACTCCTTGGCCCCTCCTCCTTGCCACTCCTTGGCCCCTCCTCCTTGGGCCCCTCACTCGTCATCCTCCGGCATCTGGTAGGGGAGGGTGTGCATGCCGTTGGGGTGAGGGAAGATGTGGTGGAAGTTGGTGAAGATGTTGTAGGTCGTGAACGCGATAAACTCGCATCCACACCAGAACACCTGGCCGAGGAGGTGGTGAGCGTCGTAGGGGTTGGTGAAGGTGACGTGGAGGCCGATGACGAGGCCGTTGGCGTTGCCATCGTACTGCTCGTGGAGGTGGAACATGGGCGGAGTGCCCGGAGGGAGGTGGCGGTAGCCGGCTTGGAGGAAGAAGCGAGCCAACTCTCTAGGGCCCCTCCACCTAGAGATGGCCCATACCCTCAGGCTATTCTCGACGACGACTCCGGCCGGGTACTGCCTCTCCGGCACGGTGGGAGGGCGACGGTAGGTAGGGCCGTTGAACTGCATGGTGGCTCGAGTGGTGGATTTGGCTCGAAAAGAAGAAGGGGAGGAGGCTTGATAGATGAGTGTGAGAGGATGAGGAAATGGTGCCCTTTTATAGCCGTGTTGCAGCTATGGTCAATGTGTACACGGTGCCTTCTGGATCGTTTTCTCTTCTCCGTTCGCACTGGCATAAGTAATTGCGGGCATTAATTCAAAAAACGGCGGCCAGAGCATCCAAAGAGGCACGGGCAGCACAGGCGAGTTGCATCATTTCGTGCACTTGCATCGGCGGTGACGCCGCGTGGGAAACAGGCTCGTTCATCCGCGCATGACACTGAAAAAGGAGTTGCACCACCGACGCGTCCGTCTCGCTCAAACATGCATTTGTTAAAATAGCTTAGATGCGACGTACCTATACGCTGCGCCCCTGCCGTGCTTTACTGCGTCGATGCGTGCATGCAATGGCGGGCTAGGTGTTCACGAGCAAAGAATAGCTAGGCTGCGACGTTGCATGGCATGCATGGGACAGGGATGGCCCACATGTCATTGACCCTCTCGCATGCAGCCCATCCCCCTCTCGACGGCCGTGCGCACGCACGCCAGGCTCTGCCGGGCCCGATCCGCTCGGCCCAACGGTCACTTAGATGATCCCCCGCTCAACGTTACCTGTTCGTCAGAGAGAAAAAACGGTGGCCAATCAGATTGGAGCCCACGGATCGCCCCCACGGAATCCTTCTAGAAGGCCTATCCGACGGCCGCAGTTTGGCGTTAGGGTTAGATCGACGATGGACGTTTGGCGCTAGGGTTACATGGGGTTTGGAGGCAGTCAACGGGGTTTTGAAAGGTTTGACCGAACATTCAAATGTGTATAACTAATTCAAAAAAAATCTAAAAAATGAAAAACCTGCGCATATAGCCTTTTTATGTTACATAGTTATGATATAAAATGATAAACTTGATCTAATGATCTTTGCTTGAAAAAACCTTCACAAATTGGACTATCTCGACTGAGGTTGCATGGAGTTCACAGGAGTGAGAAGAGGGTTTGAGGTTTTGAAAATGCAAAAAAATCAAAAACATCACCTTAGCTTCATTTTAGAGTGACTAAGGAGGATCTGAAGTTATTTTTGCATTTAAAATTTTTAAACTTGTTTTATTGCTAACTTTGTATTAAAGGGTGTTTTTTCAAAAATAAATTAAATAATATGAATACTTATTCAAAAAAAGGTGAGACTTCGTATTGATCCTATATAGGTATAATATAAGCTAAGAAAATCTTTTTTGGGTGATTTTGAGAAGGTCGAAAAAAACTTGCTTAGAAATGGGGCCGTTTTCCCTTACTTTGGAGCCTGTTTGGTCAACATTGTCCGTGACTATGAGTTGGAATTCACAAAAAGGGTTGGATTTATGAACTAAAGTGCATAGTAGTACATAAAACAATGCAACATCACAGAACAAACAAATGAACTCAAAAAATATTGAAGATAGGTACAAATTTGAATATCGGTTCAAATTTGAATTTTATTTCAAGTCAAATCAACATCATAGCACATAAGTTATCACATGAAAGAACATAAGTTTTCACATCAAATGACAATAAACTTAAGTTTTCACATCAAATTTGAATGTTTTCGACTCTATTTCTTCTGCTTCTTTCTACCACTCGATTTCTTCTGCTTTTTTCCACCGTTTGGTTCCACGGCGCATAGTTTGTTGATGCTGATGCTCTTGCTTTTTGGCCCCCTCAATTTTTGCACCTGACCATGTCTCACTTCTTCAGTTTGCACTTCTGCAGATTGAGTAGATGGCACACATTGTTCAACTACTTCAGTTTGCAACTCAACACTTGGCAGCACAACCTCCAAACATGGCAACACAGTTGTCAAAGCAGATTCGAATGGCAGCACAACAGTTGCTTCATCTGCAACAGTTTCAGATTGCCCTAACGTCTGCAAAACAGATTCAGTATGCATCACATCGTCCAAAACACAAACACTTAGCTCATGTTCAGCAGTAACAGTTTCAGTTAGCTCCATATCTTTGTCACCAAACATTATCTGCTTAGTGCTCTTCCTTCTATAGCCACTGAGTCTTGCTTTTTTCACTGGCCAGCATTGTTCAACAACAAGCGGTGGGGCTTTTTCTGCACGCTTCCTCCTAAAAAATAAAGCATTTGACTTGGTTAGATACTAGAACAAGTAGCAAAATCAAAAACTTGCAAAAACAGTAACATAAACATACTTTGGCCTCTGAGGAGTGTAGATGCACTTGGATGAACCAATTATGTGCCCAAGTACCTCACACAACTTGCACCTATTTTTGTTACCTTTTTGAGCCCTTTTGGGCTTATCATTCTTTTCCTTTTCCTTTTTCCCCTTCTTACTACAACCACCTTTCTCAAACCAAGCTTTGAATCTGCTCTGTTTAGGCCTCCCAGCCTTTCTTCTAGTGATAGGGGGACACAAGGTAAATTCTATTTCCACCTCAGGCCACTGAGATTGGTCAGTCAGTGCAGGAATTGGACTTGCATATGCAGCATTGAATTTTTGTACTGAATAATACTCATGCAAATATGGGTGCATATTTAACCTAGGTTTAGATGCCAAAAAAAGTATGGAATGCTCACATGGTTTTCCAGTGTGTTGCCACTCTTGGCAAGTGCACTCATGCAACTCAGTATTTACCACATGCCTCTTGCCACTCTTTGTATCTCTAACTTCAGCACCCCACAAGGAAGATTTCTCAACAGATAGATGTGAAAGATTTTTACTCCTGTTGACCACCTGTTGTACCACTGCTGGAAGCTTGTCCCCTTCCAAAATATTAGCAATTTTTCCTCTCAACTCCCACAAACGCATGATCATGATTCTTATTTGGTCCTCCATGTCATGCACAGGCAAGTCTTTCAAATGCTTCACTTTGTTGTTAAAACTTCCTGCCAAGTTGTTATTGATATGATCACATTTTATGGCAGTATTAAAATATGATCTATACCACAACAGAGAATGGTGGGTGTTCAACCATGAAGCAAATTCATTATCACTACATGATGCCAATATCTTACCAAGGTGATAGGAATGTGTCTGTCTGGTGTAGGATCTTGCTGCTGGCCACATGCGCCCAAATTCATCTCCTCTGAATTTTTTTATCAGATTCATCCACATATGTCCAAAGCACTCCCTCTGCTCAGCATGGGGGAAAACACTTTTTACTGCATTTTCCAACCCTTTACATGCATCTGTGTGGATGGCCAAAGGAGAAACTGGCCCTATGCATCTTTTCAGTTGCATCATGAACCATATCCATGATGCCTCTGTCTCTGATTGAAACATTCCTATTGCAATTGGGAACATCCAGTTGTGTCCATCTAGAGCATTGCATGCAACCAACTGACCATTCCACTTTCCAGTCAAAAAAGATGAGTCTATGCTCAAATATGGACGACAACCTGCTTTGAATCCATCTATGCAAGGCTTCAAACACATAAAAAACTTGCTGAATAAAACCTTGCCATCCTCTGTTACCTCTGTATCTATCTCCACTACACTCCCATGTGACCTCTTCTCCACCTCTGCTTTAAAACTATACAACATCCTAAATGTATTTGCCCAGTCACCATACAATGATTTCATGGCCCTTTGTTTTGCTTTCCACACTGTGGTATATTGCAGCTGGATGGGGTACAACTTCTCCAAGTCAACTTTAAGCCTCTTTGCAGTAGTGTTTGGAGTCTTGGCTAAAATAGGAGTAATCTTCTCTGTAACCCAAAGTTGTGATGTCATCTTTGAAACTCTCTGTGAAGTGGTCATACATGTATGCTGGTGTGGTATTTGATTTACCCTTACTGTACTTCCATCAGGTTGTAGTCTGGCAGACAAGTACCATTTGCAAGGATTGCCACCACCATCATAACCTTTGCACCGAGCATAATTTTTTTTCCGATCAGTCCACATAGTCTTGGCATCAAACTCTTTTTTCACTGCATAGGTCCTGAAAGACATCCTAAACTCCTTCATGCTTGGCCACAACTTTCCCACCTCAATAACTGGGTTCTCTTTGTCATACAAACAAACCAGCTCATTATCATCTGCATCATCCACATCATCTGCAGCCTCTCTCATCAGGTGTTCTTCATCCTCATTTGCATTTCTAGGGCCTGTGTTACCTTCAGCTGGCAAAGAACTGTCATCCTTCTCCTTATCTTTGTCATCAACTTGAATGCCAAACATTTCGGCCATATCAATGTCAGATATTGGTGTAATGACCAAATCTGTTTTTTCATTCAACTCTACTACATTCCAGTCAACAACAATCTTCCTAGCACCATGGGTTCCCTCCTCTCCATCTGCATCAATCCCAGTATCTTCAGCTACTATAGTCGGTTCAGTCAACAATGCCAACATCTTCTTTTGTGAAACCCACTCATCATCTTCCATCTGTGCAGCCATCTTTGATGGCACATAACCAACTCTGGAATGAGTTTGCAGATCAATTAGTTCTGCATAAAATGTTACTTGTTTGCTTGCCCATCCTCCTTGCTGATCAATTTCAGCAACCATGGATTCTCCATCTTCAATTCTCACATATTCACCATTATAGTTATCGAAACGTTGCAGAGATACCTCTTGTTCTGGACCCCAAACAATACTCTCCCCAATTCTCTCCACCAAATTGCCCACGGCCTTCTCCTTCATGATCTCCAATTCCTGGGGATCAACATCTGCAAAATCGACATCCAACCTCACGGTGGTATCTCTATCAATGTCTTGGACACTGCCATCACTGAGCTTGGCTTTACAGGGAAAAAATTCCACTATAATTGCGAATGTGGTGGCAGAACCTGAACCTCCCCTGTTTTGTCAATGGCAGGCAGCGGCGGCAGTCACTACCAAATCGAGTTCGATTCTAAATCGCCAAGAAAAGAGGGTGGCACTACCGATTTGAAGCACTGTCTCCTCGGGGCAGCCCGTCTCCTCGCTCCATCTCATCTAGCCCTCGCTCCATCTCCTATCCAATCAAGCAACGGGTACCCTCAAGCAACAGGGACAGCATGAGGCCACAGATTTATTCAAAATTCAGTGGAATGGGAGTAGTGTTTGGAAAATACTCACTCGCAATAGCCGCTGCAGGGATAGGCGCTCCACCACCGGGCCGCGGAGAAGAAACAACCCCCGGATCCAATGGAGCCCGATTCTAAATCGCCAAGAAACAGAGGGCAGCATGAGGCCACAGATCCTCCAAAATTCTGGGGAGTGGGACTAGGGTTTCGGGCTCACCTCGCAATAGCTCTGCCGCTGCCGAGAAATGCGCTCCACCACCGCGGAGAAGAAACCACTGCCGGAGAAGATGCTTACGGCGGCGCCGCTCGCCCAGTCCAGCACGGGCGAGTCGAGCACGGTCACACAGTCACCGGTCGAGTCATGGACGGTTGACTCTTGACTACGTGGCCATAGGTGGACCCCACCAGTCAGAGCACATAACCCCCAGTGTCCTAACCAGATCTCAGCCTAACGGACAGCCAACTAGCCGCGTAAATGGTGTGTCGCATGGGAGCTATTTTTTCCAACGAAGATGTCGCATGCAAGCTATTACAGCCAACGACGTCGCATGAGAGACAGTTCACACCAACGACGTCGCATGGGAGCTATTCACCCCTTAAGCAGTTCTAACCACAGGTCGCCGAGTGCCCAGACCAGGATTATTAGTTAGCTGCATGAGCAGCTAGGGCGCCCCTGCCGGCGAGGGCCTGAAGGGAGACACATAGCTTCCGCCATTGCCGCCGTTGGACGGAGACTGGTCCCAGACCTTGACGATCTCGATGGGTATGATGCTGCGAGCGACTTCCCTGGGACAGGCTTCGCCGCTGCCATAAAAACCAACGTACCGGATCCGGAGCTCGCGAGCGATTTCGCGAGGGTGCTCCACCCGGACGACGAGGCGGAGCGGGGAGAGGTCCGCCGCGGTGAGGCAGGCGGGGTCGATCTCGACCACGTGGCCGATGCTGGCCATGTTGGCGCTGATGTCCTTCTCCGCCCGCTCCTCCGTGGGGTAGCTGTGCAGGTTGATGTGGACGAGGTAGTCCAGCCGGGACCGGTAGTAGTTCCTCTGCTGCCCCTCGGGCACGACCTGCACCGAGTAGCCGTCGAGCTCGAACGGCTGCCTGGCGATGGCCGCCACACGGTCCTCCGGCGAGGCGAAGCGCAGGCCCATGTCGGCCACGATGGGGGAGGTGGCGACCACGTCGAACTACAGGTCCGGCGCCGCGGCGTGGATGGCGGAGCGGACGAGGGCCTTGAGGTCCGCGACCTCGCGGCCAGCCGGGTCGGGGGTGATGAAGGCGTAGCCGGTGCACCTGGCCACGCGGCTCATCTCGGGGGTCGTCTGCAGGTACACGGTGGGCCCGCACTCCGGACGGCCGGAGCGAACCACCGGGGGATCGGGAGCCCAGCGGCGGACCGCAGACGCGGGGACGGGGTGGTCGATGCGCTTGTGCACGCTAACGAAGGCCGGGCGGCCCTCGGGCGCCTCCAGCGCAGAGGCGCCGGCGGGGAGGCGGGAGCTTCCCGGCAGCATCTTGCTTGCAGTTGCCTTTCTCTCTCTCAACACCGACGGCTGCGGGCAACCAGAAGACAGGTGTGGAGTGGAGTGGAGCCGGACTGCCGGAGGAGTCTGATGGAGGTCCAAGGGACGGATGTGACCGGCTTTAAGCACAGCACGGCATTCACTCCGGCGTATACTGGGGTGGTGGAGTGAAGTTAAAGGAGAGTTTGGACTGAAGCGGCGTGCGGGTTGAGCTGATGAGCCCTGGCTTTGCCTCAGAGCATGCTTGGATACGTTTTAGTCCCATGACTAAAAGTAGTGGGACTAAAACTTGCTAGTCTCACCCATGCTTGGATCCAAATACTAAAGAGACTAAAATCTAGTTATTGAGCATTTATTATCCTCCAAACCTCCAATCCAGAACTAAGGAGAGGAATTAAATGAGGAGAGAGAGCTAATACATATTTTAGTAGGTTTTCCATGACTAAAAGATTTTAGCCTCAAGACTAGTCCTAGCCTCTTTTTAGTCAGGGGTGCTTGAAACTTTTGCCTCTAAAAGAGACTATTTTTAGTCAGACTAAAAATAGTCCCTTGTATCCAAGCAGCCTCTCAGTCGGGCATTGAAGATGACAAGAGGCGCATGGAGTGGTCGCGTCAGTCAGAGCCTCGGGGCATGGGCAACCAAAGGCATCTCGTAGGCCCTAGCCTCTAGGAGAGGCGCTGATCGCTGGTGCGACAGTATTTCGAGGAGTGCGGGATGCCGCTGGGATTTGCTTGGATTTTGCCGTCCAGCTGCAACGCAGCCGTTTGTGTTATACTTTAGCACTGTTTGGTGAGTTAAATCCGCAGAAGCATACTCCATTGTTTGGAGTATATCACGATTAGCGAAAAACCATCACTTTATGAACAAACATTTTGCATCATGTACCGAATCGAAATAAAAATATTTAGTAAGAAATGGATCTTGTTTTGACGTGGCTAATCCTGACCAAGCAGACAGCGGTGACGGCGCGTTGTTAACAGCCGCCAATTTTCTTTTGGGTCTGTCTAGAACTCAGTCGACTGAGACTTAACCAAGTCTCAGTCAAGTGACGTCAGCATAGTTTTTTTGCTGCAAGCGGCACGGCTAGATGCTACAACCGATGATGAAAAATGTTGCAATGGTTTTACAAGCAATGAAAATTGGTGCTGCAGCCTATGTGATTAAAATGCTAAAACCGTCAATGACAAATGTTACAACCGGTGAGACGATATGCTACAATCGATGAGGGACAACATGCTACAACCAACAAGACAAATGTTGCAACCGGTATAAAAAAAAGTTACAACCGTTGAGAAAAAATGTTGCATGGTCGACTGAGACTTGGTTAAATCTCAGTCGACTGATTTTTAGCAAGCCCGTTTTCTTTTAGCACTCGGTACGAAGCAGCTGGCTCGGGCCTGCAGTTCACTTGTTAACTGGGCTTGCTCGTCAACTGGGTCGGCGCGTTCGTTCGATCATACACACTGTCGCCTGTTCGGTTTCAACTTCCAAAAATCTCCAGCATTGTCAGTCACTCCATTGCATTCATTCACTCTCGCACAGATAACCACCAGCTTCTCCATGAAACTTCCACAGAAACCACCACCACCACAAGAAAACCTCCATGGCGCCAATGGTGTTTGGCCTCGGATGGGACCAGGCTGCAGGATCTTTATCGGTGACAACAAGAAGCTCTCCTACGCGCATGAGGTTAGCACCTGGTACATCGATGTTGCAATCCTACAGAATCATGCACGCCCAGTGAGGGCGTGCGCCATGGCGGAGGGGAGACACGATTTCCAGACCTCCACCGCCCACTCATCGAAAACTTGGTCCGGGTGATGGAGGAGGCTAGGGATTCTCCAGATCCGTTCTAGCGGTCCCGCTGCTACATGTACCAAAACCGCGAGCAACTCCGTTCGGTGGACTACGAGGTCGAGAGGGTGGTGCCAGTGCTGCCCCTCGCTCTGATGGAGATGGAGCCACCGTAAATGGAGCAACAGTAGCGGACACGGAAGGTGGAGACTGGCATAGGTAACGGGAGGAAGAAGAAGCAGCAACTCTGCATCCAGGGGCCAGTTCGTCGATCACTGCGTCTTCAGAAGCTTTAGCAAAAGTGAGTTTGATGCGTCACCTAGGTCTTACAGATGGTGTAATCAGCTTATGCATGAAGATCTGAACTAATATACAAATTCAGTTACTTTTCGAACTTAATTGTGTGTTTGTGTCTGAAGAAGTATGCGTGTATGTGTGTGAAACTCCTATATCTATATATCTATTAGTTTAAATGTTTGAGGTTAGGTACCTTCAGATTGTCTAAATTTTATGTAAAATTGTCTAGCTATCTTGTTGAACTATGTTAGCTAAATATCTAAACTTTATGTAAAGTGACTCTTAATGTTGTCTCAAGTACTGCAAATTCCTTTGAATATTGTAAGATAGTTAGGTAAATAAATGTCAAAATTTGGTAAGATGATCATATTAGTTGAAGGTAAGCAAGCCTTGTAGTGTAGTGCTCAGGGGTTTACTGAATTCATTTTAACTGAATTTTAGTAGTGTAACTGAATTTAGTAGTGTTAACTGAAGATAAAATGTGTGCTCTAGGTGTCAATGCAAAGAACAGGCCTAGAGTTTATTCAGTCAGTTTACTATGGAACAGAGAGTTTCTTCTAGCTAAGTATAGTTCCTTCAAGCCATTATGTTCCATAGTTCCATGATCTGATTGAAAAAAGTCTGAACATTGCAAATTAGGTGCACTTGTAGTCTTTAATCAACACAACATCAAAACCAGTTTGAACATTAAATTGAGCACAACTACTAACACCTCACATCAGTCAAATAACTTAAAATGATGTAAGTACACTGACTCATTTCTTTTGTGGTCAACTTGTCCACTGCACCAGTCAACCCAAATTTAACTCATCTACCCACTACACAACACCCTGAAACTTCAGTAGTGGTGTCAGTTACATCCAGTGCACAAAATAATTCCAATGTAAACTACAACTATCAATCAGTACACTAACTAACCCTAGAATAATTCACCATTGGAAGGCACCGGGCTAGATAAAGTGAAACTCTATTTTCAGAACCCTAAAATTCAGTCAAACGGGACATGAACATTCAATTAATTCAAAACCCTAAATTCATCATTTCAGTTAATCCAGTCAAACAGCAACAACGACATTCAATTAATTCAGTCAAACAATAAAAACAACATTAAGTTAATTGGAGTTTCAGAAACATCATGAACCCTGAATCAGCAAACCCGAGTTTCCAAATCTGGAACCTAAAATTCCAGCAACGAAATTTGCTAATTGAGACATGCATGCAGCTCAAGTAGGGGGCAGACCAAATGTTATATCTATTACTGTGGAAAATTTGTGATATATTTGGTTGTAAACTATATGCAATGTTTCATAATTGTAAAAATTTGGCCGCCAGCCGGCCAGGGCCGGACCAAATGCAGCGGCCACACCGGCACCGCGTCAGCAAAAGAGGTCGGACGACGCCCCTTTGTCCGACCCAAACGGATAAAATCCAGACAAAACGGACACCCGTTTGGGGTTGCCGATTAGAGTTGGCCTGAAGAGATGCTTCATGTTCTCATATACTCACCATCTCATATTTTAGATAGTAAAGGTTCCATTAATCCACGAAAGTCTATTTGTTGGAGTCGAGCTTACAAGTAAAACTGAAGAAATAAGAAATGTGCAATAACTAAAACACTTCAAAGTTTCAGATGTTAATTTACGAAAATTATACCATCAAACGAACAACCACCATTTGTAAATTAAATATTTGTATCTGAAATCAACTGGGTGCAATGCCAGAATGCACACGCAAGGGCCAACAAACCAGAACACCTAGCGAGGGTTAAAGCATTAGAGAAATTTGACCCTAGATTATGGATTTCTCAAATTTGCTATGCAGTCCTAGACTTCTAAGATAAGCCTCATGAACTAAAAATAATGGTTTATTAGGGTGCCATATTTTTATTCCTGGCCAAGGGTAATCCTCCTTTTATAAAAAAGAGAGTCAATTACGTTGGTGGTGCTAGAACTTGACGCAAACGGTCACTTTGGTGCTACAAGTTGCGGTGTACATGATGCAAAAACTTGGCTCAGACGTGCAAATACAGTGTTAATCGTGTTGGTATACGAAATCTGCGCTGACTAGGCATGTGGGTCCCGCTGTTAGCCACTGGACCTGGCGTATGGCCTGCATTTTTTTGAAAACCCCCTCAAAATATATCTTTTTGCAAAAAAGTACATATCGACATGTCATTACATCTTTAATCAACGGGCCCGCCGGTCAAAATTGTTTGTATTAAGTAAATGTTTACATTCATCATTTTAAAATTTAAATATAAGCCATGAGTATATACTTTTTTGTATTCATTAAACATTGTATTTAATATACATTTTAATATCCGTATTAACTTAATATTTTACATATACATGGGTATATATGTCATTGTTTTTATTTACATAGTATTGATAACACACAAATATTGGAACATAATTTTTATTACTTACATTTTAAAATATCTTATAAATATAGCTTGTGCAAAATGGGCTGCAATATCTGCAGCTCCATAAGCGTCATTGCTAAATATTTACTCTGTCGTTATCATTGTTTACTAATCAAGGCTTAGGAGTGTCTCAAAAAACACTAATCAACGCTTACGGTGGTGTGGTTAGCCAGGGTCGCGGGTTCGAAACCTGCCTAAAATCTTTTTCTGTTAATATCTACAGGCGGGACCCACTGGGAATAGAGAAGTAAAATGCCACATCCATATGGTCTTTTCGTCAAAATTATGTTTTTAGGGGGTTTTCAAGAAAAACATTCTTCCTCGTTCACTTGCAGACAACGGACCCCACGTGCCTAGTTAGCATAGATTATGTATACAAAATGGGATATGCACTATATTTACACGCCCAAGCCAAATTTTTGCACCACTTCGATGTGCACCGCAACTTTGATGTACACCGCAACTTCTAGCACCACAGTGACCATTTACGTCAAGTTCTAGCACCACCGGTGTAATTGACTTTAAAAAAAACTTTTTGTTGCTGAAGCAATGCTAAAGTTTTGTCTTTTCATTAAATGAGCATGGAGTAGAGAGCATGTACAAGGTCAAATTCAAATGGAGCAAACAAACGATTGCCTCTGAATGTTTCGGCCCAATGATACTCCCTCCGTCCCAAAATTCTTATCTTAGATTTGTTTAAATACGAATGTATTAAATCATGTTTTAGTATTAGATATATCCATGTAGACAAATGTAAGACAAGAATTTTGGGATCGAGAGAGTACATCACAACCTAGCCCCTCTCTCTTTATATTGCCAAATAAAGCTGTAGGCAAAGATGCAAAATTGCAGAAAAGTCGAGGATTCCTCATTCCAATCTCCCATGAAACAAGATTAAGAAGATAAGCCAGTGCATTGTTTGGTCGCTCATTTGACTTGACCTCTTCGGTCCACCAAGATTACAAATTAAGCCCCTGACAAGCTACTTCAAACACTGACCATCACCCAAACATGCTTGACAGACAAGAGACGAACTTGAACGAACACCATCACATCGGCAAGATGAAGAACTAACATGCATATAGAGTTGCTAGCTGCGCTTATCGCAGCAACACACAGCACAAGCTAGCTAGTCTGTGATCGAGATCCATGGAGACTTTACGAACCAAAGGAGCATCAAGCCCCTGCAGCCTCAAGGTCTCACCCAGACCAGCTAACAGCCAAAGCGAAGGCAGCTAGGAGGCCGCCGCCGCGGCCTCGAACATAGGCACGTACTCTCCGTCAGCGCCGGTGGACAGGGACTTGTCCCAAACCCTCATGATCTGGACAGGCACGACGTTGCGGAACCGATGATCGCCGTACCTGATGCGGACCTCGCGGGGGATGTTCCGGGGATGCACGAGGTTGACGACGAGGTGGACCGGGGCCAGGTCAGGCGCCGCGAAGCAGGCGGGGTCGGTCTCCACCACGAACCCGAAGCCGCCGCAGCTGCGGTTAATGCCCTCCTCGTGGCGCTGCTCCTTGGGGTAGTCGAGCAGGGCGACGTGGGCGAGGTAGTCCGCCCGGAAGCGGAACTGGTTCCTGGGCGGCGGGTGCGTGATGATCTCCACCGAGGGGTCCTTCAAGCGTCGCTGCAGATCGGCCATGGTCATCTCTGGGAGAGGGGGCGCCGGGGGCATGAACACGTTGATGAAGGCCGGGCGGGTCGTCCGACGCTCCCGCTCCGGAGTGGTCGCGCGGATCGCCGTCGCCGGCACTGGGACACTGGTGGGCAGAAACACGTTGAGGAAGGCCGGGCGGCCCGAGTCATTGTCCCACTCCGACGCCGACGCGTCCGTAGGCGCCATTTGCAACGAGGCGGCGACGGAGGCAGCGGGACCGTTGGCGCTGCCGGGAAGCATAGTGCTGGTGGTGGCGATCAGGAGCACGCAGCGGTGGAGTGGAGAGAGTTTGATGTGGGGAGGGAGAAATGGAGTGGAGTGGATATGGCTTTAAGCACATGCGTCCGCTCATCAAGATGGTGGTGGCGCGGGGTTGGACTGAAGCGGCGTGCGGGTTGAATTCGAGGCCACTTTGCCATCAACGGAGCGCGTAGTAATGGCCGCTCCCACTGCCATGCCTCAGTTGGGCATTTGGGGGCGTTCAAGAAGATGACAAGCGGCGCATGGAGTGGTCGCGTCAGGGCCTCATGCTCAGGGTAGGCAACCAAAGCATCTCGTAGGCTATATAGCCTGCGTGTAGGTTTTTAGGTGGTGACAGGGGTCGATACCGCACTTCACACGATATCATGATAGCTAGCACGTCTCAAAATTTAAATTTGCAAGTTTTTCAAAAAGAAAAAGAAAGTGTAGTTTGTGGTTCTGACCTTCTGCAAATAGTGCTACTCCCTTCGTCTAGGTGCAAAGAGCATCTAAAGGAGTTGCGTCACAACTAGATATACGAAGATTGAATGGAGGATACTCCCTCCATTCCGTTTTATAGTGCGTATAAGTTTTTGAGAGAAATTCCACAATCTAGTGAGTATCTCCCTCCTCCAGCGATTTTAGACGAAAATGCCCCCCACCAAATCGAACAGCCAGCGCCCCACCCAGCCCACCGCATCGCTCGCCTCTCTCTCCCTTATCTCTTTCTTGTCGCTTCTTTCCCCACCTCCTTCCCCGCCTCGCTGATCCCCGCCGATCTCCCTTCTTCCTCGCTGATCCCCATCGATCCCCACCTCCCTTGCTGATCCCCGCCTCCCACAACGCTTCCTCTCCCTCTCTCATCGATCTTCTCCACCTCACGACAGGAGCCGTCCAATAGATCGTGGCCGAGAGCTGTGGTGGAGGCGGCGGTCTTCATGGCCGGCGGAGTTGAGGGAGAGGTGAGGAGGAAGGTGCTGACTCTATTGAAGGAGGCAAAGGCAGCAATACAGCAAATCGAGTTGTTGCTAGGCCAGACGCCCATTTTTGTACTGCCTTCTCTTTTTCTTGCCTTCATTTGCAAATAAGTGGCGTCATGGATTTATTACATTGCTAACTATATGAACAATCATGCAGGAACCTGTACAGTATGCATGAAGCAGTACAAGCATGCATGATCCAGTATACATGACCACTATAAGCATTCATGAACCAGCACACATGTATGCATGAACCAGTACAAGCATGCATGATCCAGAATCCATGAAGCAGTACGCATGTATGCGATCAGTGCAAGCATGCATGATCCACAATGCATAGCACACATGTATGCATGAACCAGTACAAGCATGCATACCAGCTGGAGTTGGATGTTCCTCGTCGTTTCCTTCAACATTTTCAGCATCAACTCCGGCGTCGACTGCATCAAGTTCAACATTCAAGTCAATGCCAAGCATGCCATGTCCGTCGCCGCCGCCGCCGCCGCCGCCGCCGCCGGATTCCACGTTCAAGTCAATGCCAGTATCGACATGAACGGAAGGTTGGCCGAGGCCGGCGTCACCAAGTGGAGGTTGGCTAGCCTGCCACCTAACGGTTGGTGATCTTCCGGTGAGTCCCAACCTCGTCCGCGTCCCAACCTCTGGGAAAATAAATCAACAAACCAAGGTGGTGAGCAAATGATCAGCAAGAAGACGAGAGCACCAACAAAAATGTGAACCTCGGCAGGGAGAGAGGACGTACCTTCATCCGTGACGATCAGCTCCAGATCGTAGTCTAGCTCTCCAGCAAGACCGCCGTAGTCTTCTCCCAGTTGATCTGGTTGTTTAAATCTAACCCTGCCATTGCAGGGTGAAGAACTAGAGAGAAATGAGATGGGGAGAGAAAAATGGTGTACTAGTACACTCTTGGTCCCGTCCTGGAGAGTTGATTCAAATTTGAAAAGGCTGAGCGGGCGTGGGTGGGGCTGGCCACGCAGACGTGGACGCGGGAATGCGCTGAACTTTCCCTCCAATTTCTCTCCGTGGCGGGATTACGCGTGGCTGAGGTGATGCGCACATGGGGCTGGACAGAGTTAGTGGAGGGGTATATTAGACCCAAGTACATGTGCCAGCTCACTCATTGGTATTGCCGCTGAAAACTATACGCACTATAAAACGGAATGGAGGGAATATTAAACAATGACGATAATGACTTCTGTTTTCTCGCAAAAAAAAGATAATGACTTCTGTTTGGCACATTTGGAAGATTGGGTGGAGCGAAACACTAAGTTGATTTCCCATCTCTACTCCTAATGAAGTAGTTGGTGAATAGTCTTCAGGGTTTATTTTTGCTGGGATTTTTCGTCTCTCCTCCCACCACCCCCTCTCATTCTGGTTCATCGGTTTATTTTTTTCTCCACTCTTTATTACAACTAGGACTTTCCTAACGTATAACAAATCACGGATCTAACTTCCTTAAATTATTCATATCAATCGATTCCTTTTATTGGTCCAATTTGTCTTAGGAAACAAATAACAAATTTTACCGAAAAAGGCTTGCGCCCCGCTATATTAATTTAGCAACCATCCGATACAGCCAGAAGTTCGATGCTGGGGCAAACATCACAAGCATGCCCAAAAGAAAAACAAGAGAAAAGCAAGAGAAAGAAATGCCGGCAGCACCGGATGAACGAAAGCTGAAGTATCCCGCAACCGCTGCGCCCACCAGAGATATCCACCACGCTCCAATGCCATCGAGTCGCCGCGAACCAAGCAACACCTTTAAGAAGGACTGCGACGACAACGACGCTGCTGCCCGGACGAATCCTAGGATTTCTCCCGGTACACGGAGGGAAGCGGGCGAGAGGTACTCCCGACGCCCTTCAAGAAGGTTGATCGCGCCCGCAGGCGTCACCACGTTGGTGCCGGGCGGACCCGAGAGGGATTTCGCCCTACCCCTCATACCCACAACCCAGGACCAACCGGCGGCTCCACCACGCCAACCGCCCACCAACCTGCGCCACCACAGTCACGAGGACACCACCGTCGTCTTTCCACCGCAGACACTGCGAGGCTGGCCGAACCAAACGAGACCACCGCCGATAGGGACCAGGAGCACCACAGCCACGTGGGAGGGGACAACCTCCACGGCACAAGCCGTAGCAGACCGGACGCAGGCGCGGGAGCACGCCGGACCCCCTGCCCACCCGGGCCCAGATCGGGCCCGTTAAGCTCCTGCAGCCACGCTGCAGCCGACGCAGCGCAAAGCTGCCGGTCCCAACGACCTCATCCCGCCAGCCCAGCCGGAGGAGACCCGCCGGAGGCCAGACCAACCCGCCCTGACCCAGATCGGGCCTAAAAGGGCCCAGATCTGGGCCTGCAGGGCTCCGCCATCCAACCCCCGCCGCCAGCCGCCACCGCCGCCAAAGGGTCGCTCCGCCGCTGAATCTGCGCCTGATGTAAACCGGGGCACCACCCGCCGAGGTGCACCGTCGCCGGAAACCGCCGCCCGAGATGGGGAACCGCGAGGGAGAGAGGGAGAGGACCGCCATCGCCGGCCTCGCCATGGCGTCGCGCGGGTAACGCCCGACCACGCCAGCCGGCGGCCGCGGCGGGAGGAGGGGTGGGAGGAGGGAGCTAGGCGGCGAGGGGAGGGAGGGCCGCCCCGGTCGCCCCGCTCGGGAGGGGGGGGGGGAAGGGGTACGGGGGAAAAGGGGTTGGTGCTAGATGAAGCCGGACTCCAAAAAAATAACAAATTTTTAATAAACAAATAATAGATTTGAATCTAACTTTCCTAACTTATCTAAATCAATAGATTTCTCTCATTAGTAAAATTTATTTTAGGAAACAAATAACAGACACGTCACAAACTTTCCTCCCAATAAATAGTTTCTTAACATTTGCAAACTTTCCTAATCAGACATGTCACAAACGGACAGGTACTGATATCATGTTACCAAACAATAAAACCCCATTTGCATAGAAATCAGTTCAAAATCCTAACTTTCCTAAATTTTTACCTTTCCTCGATAACATCCAATATTTCCTATGTTTTCCACCTATTGAAGGAAATCACCCCTCCATCGGTATTAGCATTTTTTGGAATGAAATCTCCGGGTTATGATTTTTTTGTGATTCTTTCCAGTTGTGACCTCTCCTTCCGCTCCGGCTCCTTCTCACATAATCACCTCCACCATAGCCAGCTGACGCCACCCTAGGGCTCTTGCCTCTCCACACCTTCTCCGCCACCTCCTCCTCGTACTCCATTGACAATCCCTCCGCCACGTTTGTCCACGGCGGTGTCGAGGGCATGCCACAACAGCATACCAGTGGTCGAGCAGCGCATAGCAGCAGGAAGAAGCACGCAGCAGGCGAGGCGAGCGGCTGACGGTGGAGGGCAGAGATGTGGCCAGCGTGGCTGAGGGGGCGGCCGATAGAAATGGCCGCGACAAGAGGCGGCGCGAGGCAGGGGCGTGACAGCGGGGCGAGTGAAGGGATAGGTGGCAGCAGACGGAGCGAGCGCAACCAGCGAGGGTGTGACGTGCGACCAGGGTGTGCGTCGCACGGGGCATAGTGGTGCGGTGGTTGTGGCGAGCGTGATGGCAACGGCGGGCACGACGGACGCGGTGTGGCACGTGCGTGGGCATGGAGAGCCAGAGAGGGAGTGGCCCGCGGGCGCGGAAGAAGAGCTGAAGGCTCGGGCATGGGCGCGCATAGGAGCGGGCATGTGCCACGGGGTCAATCCGAGGAGCTCAGTGGCTACCCCTGCAATGGCCATGGCGGACGGCGGTTCTCAGCCATGGCGAAATACCTAACGAGAGCAAACGAGAGGAGAAACTGGGGAAAGGCAAGAGGAGATCACGACGGTGTTAATGGCACCCTAGGGGAAGACAGGGGAGCTCAGGGCGGCATGGATCGAACGGCAATGTCGCGGTGGCCGAAGGTTGAGGAAGATGGCAACGACGTCGATCTAGGGGTGCTGGACTTAATCTCGTTGGCGCAGACGAAGTAGCGGAGGCATTCATAGCTCCTCGACAAGCTACTAGCCAGCAGGGAGGGCAGTGGTCGTGTGGACAGGGTCGGTCATGGTGGCCGTGGCATCTGACTTCGTCCAAATCACCGAGAAGTGGATCTGGGAGGGGGCATCGAGGAGGAGTGAGGCCATGGGGCTAGGGGAGGCAGGGCGTCACCCTTATCCATTCCCCTTCGATGCCGGCAAGGTGGTCGGGCAGGAGCCCGGCTCTGTAGCGACGGGCTCGGGGAACAGGAGAAGACGACCGTGCGGGGACTGAACCACTGGGTCGGTTCGGTGGCAAGGCCCGGAGGTAAGGGGAATCCCCTTTTTCATCGTCCTTTTGGTTTTTAATGTATTCTAATCCGTTTCTCCTTTTTAACACCGTTTTCTATTTATTTTTATATCAACTAAATGGATTTTGTTAATTGTGAAACTATGCACACAATTCGAGCACAATATTTTTAGGTGGCACAAAAAGTTTGGGGCCAAAAGGAAATACATAAAATTAGGTTTATATTTAATTGGTTATTTTAACTACTATTGGACCTCTTATTAATTTGACAAGATTTAATTTTTGGGTCAAATAATGTTGGGCTCAACTTGTCAAAGATCAGTGAAATTTATAGAATATGGTGAACATTTTAGTTTTACTGTTTGACGAAATAATTTATTTGACTTTATTTTAAATTTGAATTGGGCTTTGATTATTATCAAGTGGCAGTTTGGCTTAGCAAGCCTGATGACATGGCATCATTAGGGGGAGGTCATTGTAGCTAACGACTTGAGGTGTTACATAATCTTCCCATTTCTGAAATTTCATTGTTAAATGATTGAGGAATATATCACACTGTCCATTAGTTTAGTCAAGCTCACCACAAGTCCACACATTATTGCCAATTGAGTAAGTCTTATTAGCGGGCAGAATAGGCTATTTGTGTGTGTGTGTGTGTGTTAGAGAGAGAGAGAGAGGGAGAGAGAGTGAGGAAGAGGGAGGGGGGAGAGAGTGTGTGTGTGAGAATTTGATGGTAAAAAGGTCACCAATGTCGTAAAATTGAACTCTTAAAGTTAATGTGGCCCCGTTGCAACGCACAAGCGTTCTTCTAGTGTAATTTAATGTGTCAGTCAATAAAAATATTAGGAATAATAAATTTTCATTAGATGCCCTATGCACCTGAACGGAGGGAGTAGATACATACGTTTGAGCGACGAGTAATTCCAGACGATGGGAGTACTATTTATGTTGGATTTGTCTTTTTTTCTCTATGTGTATTTGGAATTTGTCACTGAAATTTTTAGTGATTGTAGACGCATATCTTGTGGGTATTCCTTTTTCTTACAAATTTGAATTATGAGGAGTGTATCATATCATGTGATATGTCCCCATGGTGACAGACTAGTATGCCTTAGCGTGTTGAGCATCGGTGTGACGGTATTGCCCTCCTGATTCTGCGTCATCCCTTCATGATACCCAAGTTTTTTAGTCTTGGCCAATTAATTATTTGTTTGTTCCTCTTTATTGTTTATGCCTTGTATTGGTAGTAGTTTCCCTAGCGACTACTAACGCTTGGGTCATCTCATGTCTTCCTCACCCCCTTGGGGAACCATATCCTTTGGTTGGGTGATCTACCCTCAAACCTTGGAAGTTAGAACCCAAGATCCATGATTTTTCCCTTGAAGAATCTCTTCGTTAACCCTTATTTCCAAAACCATAATTCTTCCACTCCAAAGCACTCCTCCCTCCATTTGAAATGCTTTGATAAATCTATAAAAATCTCAAAGACTCCTCTCCACTCATACGTCCACATTCCACAAAAATATGTTCTGCTCCAATGCAAATATATGGAATTAAAATGCATTCCATTTCTATCATTCTCGACAATAAATTGCAAACCCCACTTTTGTGGCATCTAAAAAAGGGAAAATATCATGTAGCTCCCTATGATCGTTGCAACACATTTTGTGCAAAAACAAGGGGACCCGTAGTACAAATTTACACTCGTTCATCTAAACCCTGGAAATGGGCTTAGATAACAATTGGGAAGCAACCTGTAACTCATTTTGTCTTTTTGACCTGAAACTTGGCCGCAAGGCTCACCCTTGATGACATATGAAGGAAATATGCCCTAGAGGCAATAATAAAGTTTTTATTTTATATTCTTGTCGCCAACCGTGCTTTCTACCAACTCCTCCAACGCTAGACGGGAATATTGATTGCGATTTAGCCGCACCTGAGCCCGCAACTGCTGTCTCTACTCCGCCTACTTCTTGATGATAAATGTTTATTATTCATGCTAGAATTGTATTAACTAGAAACTTGATACATGTGTGGATACATAGACAAAACACCGTTTCCTCTAGTAAGCCTCTACTAGACTAGCTCGTTAATCAAAGATGGTTAAATTCCTAACCATAGACATGTGTTGTCATTCGATGAACGAGGTCACATCATTAGGAGAATGATGTGATGGACAAGACCCATCCGTTAGCATAGCATATTGATCGTTCAGTTTTATTGCTATTGCTTTCTTCATGTCAAATACATATTCCTTCGATTATGAGATTATGCAACTCCCGGATACCGGAGGAATGCCTTATGTGCTATCAAACTTCACAACAAAATTGGGTGATTATAAATATGCTCTACAGGTATCTCTGAAGGTGTTTGTTGGGTTGGCATAGATCGATATTAGGATTTGCCACTCCGAGTATCGAAGAGGTATCTCTAGGCCCTCTCGGTAATACACATCATAAGAAGCCTTGCAAGCAAAATGACTAATGAGTTAGTTGCAGGATGATGTATTACGAAACGAGTAAAGAGACTTGCCAGTAACGAGATTGAACTAGGTATGTGGATACCGACGATCGAATCTCGGGCAAGTAACATACCGATGACGAAAGGAATAACGTATGTTGTCATTATGGTTCGACCGATATAGATCTTCGTAGAATATGTAGGAACCAATATGAGCATCCAGGTTCTGCTATTGGTTATTGACCGGAGAGGTGTCTCGATCATGTCTACATAGTTCTTGAACCCGTAGGGTCCGCACGCTTAACGTTCGATGACGATATAGTATTATATGAGTTATGTGCACTACTAGAAAAAGGGCTATAGATGGGATTGACACTAATGGCGCATCAGACAAGCGGTGCGCCATTAGTATACACTAACGGCGCACCACCTTCTGATACGCCATTAGAGTTGAAACTACTAATGGCGCACCTGGCCCAAGGTGCGCCATTAGTATCAATTTTTTTGAACTAGTGCGCCTGTCCAAACATACTAATGGCGCATCCGAACTCAGTGCATCATTACTAGTTGTAACTAGTAATGGCGCACCTGTCGGAAAGTGCGCCACTAATGTTGTTTTTTTATTATATTTTTTATTTCTTTTTTTGCAAAACTACTAATGGCGCACTGTTCCACCGTGTGCCATTACTAGTTTAAACTAGTAATGGCGCACTGTGGAACAGTGCGTCATTAGTATGTTTTTTTTGCAAAACTACTAATGGCGCACCACCAGAAGGTGCGCCATTAGTAACCTGGATTACTAATGGCGCATTTAGAGTTGGTGCGTCATTAGTAAGTGGGCAGCAACAAGATATTTTGGACAGCCTCTCCTACCCACACTCACTTTCTCCCCACTTCATTCTCTCCACCTCCTCCTTGTCTCGGGTGCCTCCTCTTTTTCACCTCATTTCCACCATAGATTCATTCAAATTAAGTGGTTAAATTACCTTGTTTTGATAGGTAAGTAAGGGGGGAAGCTATATTTATGTTGTTCTCCCTACAACAATGTGCACATGCACTTTTTATGGCCTAGCTAGATCTATGTATGTTCGTGGTGTTGCATATGTTTGTGGTGTTGCATATGTGTTTGTGTTTGGAGGTGTACCGGTATTTGAAATGCGATAGTTGCCAATATTTTGCCGGAGTGTTGATTCATTTCCGTTTCGGCGAGAATTTTGGCATTAAGCATTCTTTTTGGTCCTATTTTTAGGGAAAGTCATGCCAAATTTTTTCTTGGTTCTAAAATATCGTTTTGCTCTACCCCGCAGGCGACCATGGTCCGCACGATGACCGAAGGCATCGTGAATAGGTTTTTGAGGTCCGCGAAGGCCGAGATGCTTCAAAAGAATGAGACGGAGATAAGATGTCCGTGTCGAAGATGCAAGTTGAAGAGGCTTATTGCGGACCCGGATTCCGGGCAGGTGCGGGACCACCTGCTCTCGCGTGGTTTCATGGATGGCTATCGGTGGCAAGGTGATGAAGATGACTACGAAGTCGTCCATGGGGGCCGGGCAAGAAATGAGGAAGGGCAGCAAGACAACCACCGCGGCTCGGGCGGGCGAGAAGACGAAGAATCCCCAGGAGATGATCATGACGGTGATGCTGTACATAGTCATCATGTAGAAGATGCAGGACATGATGATGAGGAAGATGTCGGAGCAGACGACGGGCATGATCATGAAGATGATGATGCCGGCGGAGCAGACGACGCTGGACCGTCGATGGGCTGGGTGCAGGACCCTCATATTCAAGAGCTGCTTCTCAAGCAGACGGATAACGCAAGAGCTGCCGCCCGAGAGAAAGCCAAGATGGATCAACTTGAGTTAGACGCGGTTACTCCATTGTATGAAGGATGCAGGCCCGAGGATACCCGCCTGAAAGTAACGCTCATGGCTCTGGAGATGAAGGTAAAACACAAAATGACCGACGCATGCTTCGACGAGAACATGTCATTCTGGCACGAACGTCTTCCCAAGGGGAACAAGTGCCCGACCAGTTTGGAGGAGGCGAAGAAAATCGTGTGTCCTCTGGATTTACCGCACGTGAAATACCATGTGTGCATGAACAATTGCATCATTTATCGGGACGAGCACGCGGAGTCTACCATATGTCCGGTGTGCGGCGTCACTCGATACAAGAAGAGGAAGAAAGCTCCTCGAAAAGTGGTGTGGTACTTTCCGATCGCTCCTCGTCTGCAGCGGTATTTCGCAGACCCTAAGGTAGCAAAGCTCCTGCGTTGGCACGCGGATAGGGAGGAGAAGAAGCGAGAAGATGACGCAAATGATCCGGAGATAGATAAAAAAGACAAGATGCTGAGTCACCCTAAGGATGCGAGCCAGTGGCAAGCGTTGAACTTCGAAGACCCAGAATTTGGGAAGGATCCAAGGAACATCGTGCTGGGCGCGAGCACCGATGGAGTCAATCCGTTTGGCAACCAGAGAAGCACACATAGCACCTGGCCTGTGTTTGTGTGGATGTACAACCTTCCCCCCTGGTTGTGCATGAAGAGGAAGTACATTCACATGAGTATGCTAATTGAAGGGCCGAAACAACCAGGGAACGGCATCAATCTGTATCTGGGGCTGCTGAAAGAGGAGCTTGACACGCTGTGGAAAACACCAGCTAATACGTGGGACGCCACAGAGAAAGAATATTTCCCTATGAGAGCCGCACTGCTCATGACGATGCACGACTATCTCGGTTACGGATATCTCGCGGGGCAGGTAGTCCACGGATTTTCTGGATGCGTAAGGTGCATGGATGACACAACATATCGCCAGCTAGATAGAGATCCCGGGTCTTCGAAAACCGTGTTCATGGGACATCGAAGGTGGCTTCGCGACGATGACCCGTGGAGGAAACACAAGGATCTGTTCGATGGTGAACCCGAACCCCAAAAACGCCCGTGTACGAGGAGCGGCGAGGAAATAGACAAGCTGTTGAAAAATTGGAAAGACTGCCCACTGCCAGGAAAGAAGCAAAAGGCGCCAGAGCCGGGAAAGAAGCGAAAGGCGCCAGAGCCGCTGCTGAAGGTATGAAAAACGAGGTCTGTTTTCTGGGACTTGCCGTACTGGAAGATCCACCGTGTGCCTCACAGCCTTGATGTCATGCATATCACGAAGAACGTGTGCGAGAGTCTGCTTGGTACCCTGCTCAACATGCCAGAGAGGACCAAAGATGGGCCGAAAGCCAGGGCAGACTTGAAATCAATGGGCATCAGGCAGGAGCTTCACGCTAATGATGATGATGATGATGATGATGATGATGATGATGATGATGATGATGATGATGATGATGATGAGGCGAAGCAGGACACAGTAAGTCATCGCAAAGGCAAAAAGGCGAAGAAGACCGGAAATGACTACCCTCCCGCGTGCTTCACTCTAAGTCAGGAGGAGATCGAGCAGTTTTTCACCTGCCTCCTAGGAGTAAAACTTCCTTACGGTTACGCGGGGAAGATAAGCAGATACCTAGACCCAGCGAAGCAGAAGTTCAGTGGGATGAAGTCTCACGACTGTCACGTGATGATGACGCAGATACTTCTAGTTGCAATCCGTGGGATCATGGACGCGCACGTCTGTGAAATGCTATTTGGCCTATGCAACTTTTTCGACGTCATCTCTCGGAAGTCGATTGGCGTGAGGCAACTCAGAAGGCTACAGGAAGAGATCATGGTGATACTATGCGAGCTTGAGATGTACTTCCCGCCCGCATTCTTCAACGTTATGGTGCATCTGCTGGTCCATATAGTGGAGGATATCATCCAACTCGGGCCGACGTTCCTGCATAGCATGATGTCGTTCGAAAGGATGAATGGTGTCATCAAAGGATACGTTCGCAACATGTCACGTCCAGAGGGAAGTATAGCCAGGGGCTTTCTGACCGAAGAGTGCATCTCCTACTGCATGAATTATCTAGGCATCGAGAACCCCGTTGGTCTGCCCGTCAACAGGCACCTCGGCAGGCTCGCTGGATGGGGTCACCGCGAGGGTCGCCGCGAAATGCATGTCGACTTAGAGGGTCGACTCGCCGACTTTGAAAGAGCAAACCTAGTCGCGCTACAACACATAGACGTGGTCGATCCTTGGGTGGTAGAGCACAAAACCTTTATTAAGAAGACGTACAATGACTGAGGCCAACAGAGGACGGACGGAGATATAATCAAAGAGCACAACTCATGTTTCACGCGTTGGTTCAAGCAGAAGCTTCTGTTGTACCCTTTACATGAGGATTCTTCCGCGGAAGAACAACTCATATTCGCCTTGTCACAGGACGCCGAGCACAACCTGATGACCTATGAGGCGTACGATATCAATGGCTACACATTCTACACCGAGGCCAAGGACATGAAGAGCGATGGTTATCAGAACTCCGGGGTAACGATGGAATCCTACACCAGTAATGACAAGGACAGATACTACGGAAGGATCGAGGAGATCTGGGAGCTGAGCTACGCTGGAGAGAAGGTCCCGATGTTTCGTGTCAGATGGGCGAAGAGCGTCCTAAAAGAAGACCGGTATTTCACCACCATGGTTATAACCGAAGCCAAATCCAAGACCGCGGGCACAAACGTCACTGCGAAAAATGAGCCATGGGTACTGGCTTCCCAAGTTGACCAATGCTTCTTCATTACCGACCCGTCAAAGCCCAGTCGTGTTGTCGTGAGGAGAGGCAAAAGGAAGATCATCGGAATGGATGGAGTAGCCAATGAGCAAGACTTCGACAAGTACGGCGACCCGAGGATCGAACATGACGACGATGATGAAGTAGCAGCATACACCACAAGAAGAAGCAGGACCACCCTACCTAAAGGACGTCCGTTCCACAGAAGAACTCCATTTGCCAAAAAGAAGGGAAAGAAGATTGTGAACAGATAGCTAGCTAAGATCGATTGTATTTAAATCGTAGCCTTCATTTCTCGATTGTATTTCATGGGCACTTTTTGAACTATCATGAATATTTTTAAATTTCATGGACACTCGATCTCGATCCCCCTCCATCTCGATCGCTATCCCACCTCGCCAGATCCGGTCCCCCTGGCCGCCGAGCACCTCCCGGTCCACCGACCGCCGCCGCCGACCCCCCGCACCCTCGATTCCCCTACTCAACCGCCGCCGCCGACCCCCCGCACACCCCTCCCCTACTCAACCGCCGCCGCCGACCCCCTGCACCCCCCGCACCCTCCCC
>NC_041393.1:107625478-107649334 GCF_002162155.2 Triticum dicoccoides
CCCGCTCCACTGGCATTACTGTTTGATGATATTTTTAAAAAAATTATTACTGTCTTATAAAAAAATATTACTGTTATGATTTAAACAAGTTTGAACATATTTAAACACAAATAAGTATCAAACAGCATTTTAAATGCATAAAAAAAATTGTGGAGCCTGGGAATCGAACCTAGGACCTCCTGGTGTGAGAACTGGCTACTGACCAGTCGAGCTAGTAGAGGGAACTTGATGTGGATCAGGTCAGGTGGAAGATAACCTGTTGGCTCGAGCAGAAAAAAAAAAATACTAATGGCGCACCAGGGCGAGGTGCGCCATTAGTATGGATGTACTTATGGCGCACCGAGGGGTGGTGCGCCATTAGTATTGTGCCGCCCCCATCCATATTTCCTCCCCGGCCCAAACCTATCCCCTCTCTCTCCCTCGCCCTCGCCCTCGATCCCCTTCCCCTCTCCTCTCCCGACGCCGCTGCCCCGCCGCCTCGACGCCGCCCCGACGCCGCCTCGATGCCCCGACGCCGCCTCGACGCCCCGACGCCGCCTCGACGCCTCGACGCCGCCCCGACGCCGCCTCGACGCCTCTCCTGCTCGTCGCGGCCGCGGCCGCTGCGCTCGTCGGGGGCGCCTACTTCTGGGTGGTCGTCGCCTCGTTCTGCCTCCCGGAGCCGGGGGCCCTCCACGTGGCCGGTGGCCAACCCGGTGCTCACCTGCGCCTCCGCCACCGACGCCGGCTACCCCAGCAACTTCGTCGCCGACCCCTTCCTCTACCTCCAGGTACGGTCCGTCAACCCCGTGGAATTGCGCTCTACTGCCTTGTACATGTACAGACATCTTGCGAAATTTACGCCGTCAGGGCTGCAAGAAATCCGTGAGCTGCGAAATTCAGGTTGACTGGGTGGATTTTGGTGGCGGTTGCGGTGTTTCTGAATTCAGCTCCTCTGCAAGTGAGGATTGGGAAGGGCTTGCGGTTTGACTCTCGGATGCTTGGGACAGGATTTGGGACTGCGATGTCTAGTCGGGTAGCTGGATATGGTGTTCTGACGGTGTGTTATTAGTATGTGAAAGACATTGTATGAACTGCTCTAGTCGGGGATGCAAAATTAACTAGTAAGCCTGGTGCATACTGAATTGCCAGTGCACCATGAACAATTTGACTTGATAACTTTACTTGGGGAGGACTGCTACCTTGTTTATACTGAAACATGTCTTCATGGCATAATTGAACACTTTAGCTATTAATCCTATAATTTGATTGTCAAACAGGCTAACTACCACTGGAACATGCTTGCATGAAAAAGAATTAGTGCGATTCTCAAATGTATTTTGAAGGAAATGTAGCTTCTGAAATGCTACTGATTTGGTTGATGGTTTCAGACTTTCATGCACCAAAGTACCAAACAAAAGCACGTCATTAGCGTGCTTGTACACTCCATGACAACACAAGTGGATTTGCCCAACAAAATAGTTTTTATAAGGCCCAGAACCACAGTTGAGGATATTTATTTGTGCAATTCTCTGTTTTAGATGATATTTATGTGGGTTTTCATACAAGACACCTAAACCATGTTTCTTACTAATATTTTTTATCAATCTAGAAATGCAATTTTCATGGATTATATGCTTGGACTTATATTCATAGAATTGCATTCTTGAGTCGAGAAAGAACTTCATGCGATGTGCCTTCTGCATTCTTTTCTACTTACCATAATATGTGCCTTCTGCATTCTTTTCTACTTACCATAACTTGTTCCTTTGTGCACCATAAGTAAAACTAGCTAATTTTATGAAAATGTATCATGTCACTGTCCGTGACTCTCTCTTTTTAAGTCCACATTCTGTTGGTGGCTCGGTTAACTCCTAGGGTTTTAGCAGTTATGTATAAAAAACATAGAAAAGCCCAGCGGAATTAACTTTGGATTTTCTGCATTTAACTAAAAAACCCATAAAGAGTATAGTTCATTATTGAATAAAATGAAATGGCAGTTTATTTAGAAATTTGGAGCAATTGTTCTATGGTTTTTTAGAACAAAATGTCTGATTATATAAGCAAAAACAATTGTTAGCTTTTAGATGTTGTGGTGGTTCACTTGGGGGTATGTGTAGCAGTTAGCAAAAACAGAGGACTAAAGTGCTCTATTTTGGCAAACCAGTGCATGCATGCCTTTTTTCTTCTTCATTTTTTTTCACTGACGACGAATGCTGGCAACTCGACAGCAGCTAGCTAGCAGGTGTTCCTTTACAATCATAATAGAGCATAGTATGGATTCTAATGTTCAACTCTGACTAAACAGGTTCTGCAAACGGTCTTCTACTGCATTGACTGAAGAAGTAGGTGTCTGCTATATCCTGCACTTGAGGTGAGTTGTGTTCTCAGGTTTACATTGCAATGGGCACTCTTCTTGTAAACACAAATTCAGATTTATATACTATATGCTGGCATGACTGTTTTTATTAGGCAGGACAGTGCAGTAGTTGATGTATCTTGGGTTGATTATAAAGTTGCTTGGGTTTAATATTACCCAGCATGATGATGTATCAATGTAGCGTTAGCATATGATCCAAGTGCTAGTACTGCTAGTAAATAGCTAATACAGTTAATGAAGAAGAAAAAAAACTGCTAGTACAGTTAATGAAGAAGAAAAAAACTGCTACTACTGCTAGGAAAAAACATCAGACTGAATAACTAACAGTGGGTAATTAACCTAACTATTCATTTTTCCTTAGGTTAATATTAAAATGTCCAGTGTATATATATTTGAAAATGATTGCTGCTAGATGTTAATTTGCTGGTACTAGCTAGAATTTGGCACTGAAAAGCAAAAGCAAAAGCTAATTAACTGCTGGGTAATAGCAGTGGTACTAGGTAGCTAAAATATGTGTTCTGAAACACTGAGAGCAGAAACACTTACTACATACATATGCTCAAGAAACACTTACTAACCAGAAAAGGTTTTGACTTGAAATGTTAATAGCACAGAGAGCACCACAAGTTAAACACCTCAATCTGTTAGTATTTGTCTGCATTTTCTCACATTCTTCTTGTATCTGATCCAGTATTGCTTGTAGTGGTTTGTCCAAAATGTTGAATGATACTGCTTGGAGATGCATATATTGTTTCACCTCTTCACATGCCAATGTATTTTCCATGTTGTGATGGAGGCCTTTTTTGCCTTGTCCACCCAAGAGGCCCTTGAGTTTGCTGGAATGTCGATTAACTTCCGTTCCAGCAAATTCGGGTACTCCATATGTCCTATTTTCAGCAAAGGTCATGCTGAAATTTTCCGTGAATTTTAGCATGACTTTGCTAAAAATAGGACATATGGGGTACTTGTGACTAATGCATGGGCCGGGGTACTTGTGACTAATGATGAAAGCTTAGGCTTTTAGGGTGCCTCGGCGTTGAAAAACCCTCAATGATAAAAGCTTAGCTTTTAGGATGCCTCGGTGTCGACAAACCCTAAATGATGAGACCATGATCTTGTTCCTTGACAATAACCAACTTTTTGACCAAACTTTGTTTCTATTTAGAGAGAAACATGGCCAACTCCGATAAGGCCGGGGGTTCGGGCGGCAAGGCATTCTGGAAGCTGTCCCAGGAGATGGAGGAACAACCTCACTTGTATGAGGACGCCGCCTTCCCCACCGATCCTGAGACTACTGATGGTACCGCCGAGGATGACCCCACTGATGCCACCACTAATGGTGCCGCCGAGGATGCCACCACTGATGATGGCGGCGCACGCACAGATGGCAGCCAACCGAAGAGGTCTGTGAGCGGTATGTGAGCAGAACTCGGTCCCATTACAGGAGAAGAAGAAGGCACGCAAAAGAAAGACTAACAAGGGTGCGAGCCAGCCGGCACCGAGTACGATCCGTGCTCAGGACGGGCCACCTTCACCTAAGGATATCTCGAGGAGGGTGCATGTGGCGGGTAGGGCGATGCTACCGACAAATATGCTCAATGCTGCAACCGGTGCTATGCGGAGTCTGCATGACAGTGTTCTTTCTTTGGAGAAGCGGCGTCTTAGAGAGAAGGATGTGGCATACCCGGTTTTCGCGGCCAAGGTGCCAGAGGGCAAGGGCTTTGTGGATAACTCCATCGGGCGTACGATCTTCCTGCGGTTTGATGACATCCACGCTATGTTGAACCTTCATCCGCTGCACTACACCTTCGTTCGGCTATTTTCGCTGAGTATGGAGATGCGGATCATTCGCGACAAGACCCCGGACATCGTGATAGTCGACCCCTTCTACATGCGTGCCAAGATCTTGGGCAGCGCTGGGGACCGGCAAGTCGCGAGTTCTTACCTCGAAGGCGTCATTCTAGCAAACCAAGATAAGGATAATTTCCTCGTGCCTTACTTTCCCGAGTAAGTCCTCCCCTCAACCGGCCCGTAACATATGAATTCTTAGATTTCGATCATTTTTCTTTTAACATTCCGTGTTTTCTGCAGTGACACACATTGCACGCTCATCCTCCTAAGCCCCAAATATTCCATGGCCACGTATTTCAACCCGGACCGTCAGTCGAACATAGACTACACAAATGTCAAGAAGGTTCTTGATGATGTTCCCCCCGACTACGCCAAATCTGGAGGCACCTTCACCAGGCCTATTCGTAAGTACGGCAAGCACGTGTTCTCCCACAATACGATGTTCTGCTGCGTCAAGCAACCGCCTGGCGGTCAGAAGGGTGCCTACTACGCCATCCATCACATGCGGGCGATCGTACGGGACCATCATCAACTTCTGCTACCGAGTAAACTCAAAGATTGGGCCGCGAGCGTGTCGGCAATCCAGGACGCGGACATCAGACAAGAATTCTTTCGCATCCAGTCGGAGTTTGTGGAAATCATCCATCAAGATGTCCTTCGTACCTCGGGGCAGTTCTACCTCAGAAATCAACCATCCAACAATGACATCGACATAATGCTACAAATGCAGGCTGACAACGCCCGTTCTTTCATGACTCCCACGATAGACGGCGGCTTCATCCATGCTCCGGTCCCTTGAGTCGAGTCGAAAGCAGTGATGCTGTGTCTAGTTCTGAAACATCGATTGGCTCATGTTGTAATTAAACTTTAATGAACTTGTAGTATGTCTCTTTGGTTTCGAGAGTCGTTCAACTTAGATGTAATCGATGCTATTAATGTCTTGCTTTTCTCTTCTGATCATTCTGTTGCATACTTATATATTGCTTATGTATTGTCTGTGAATTGGTACTAACGTTTCATTTGGCTAGTGCATAGCGATGTCGTCGTATGTCGTGTACAAGGGTAAGGTTCCCGGAGTCTACGACGACTGGGAGGAGTGTTAGAGACAGGTTCACCGATTCAGCGGTAACAGTTACAAAGGGTACACTACTAGGGCCGAGGCCGAATCTAGATACGCCCGCTATCTAGCGGGAGAGGGGAGGGAGCGTTGGAGGAACCGGATGAAGACGAGTTTCATCGTGATGATGCTCATCGTAATGACCGCAACTCTCTTCTATGTGATGGTAGTTTAGATGATCGATATCGACTTGTAATGTGAAGACAAACTCGCTACTCGCGGTCTCGAGACTTATAATATAATGTTCTATCTTTGTTCGGTCTTTTCATTTCGGAGACTAATATGATGAATTGTATTCAGAGACTTATATGATGAATTGTATTCAGAGACTAATCTTCTATTGTATTCGATGAATCTGTTGTTGATGTGTGCTGTCTATATTTTGTCCAATTATACATTTTGTAACCTGTGCAAAAAACAGAAAATAAAAAAAAACCCTAATATTCATACTAATGGCGCACCACATCACAGTGCGCCATTAGTATGCCAAAGGATACTAATGGCGCATCATTAAACAGTGCGCCATTAGTATGCCGAAGTTACTAATGGCGCATCTTGTTGTTGTGCGCCATTAGTATGCCAAAGCACCTGGGTATACATGCCCCCCTGGGAGGCATACTAATGGCGCACTATTGTATATACTAATGACGCATCCGAGGTCCGCCATTAGTATACCAGATACTAATGGCGCACCAGTGGTGCGCCATTAGTAAAATATACTAATGGCGTGGCACTAATGGCGCACCACTAATGCGCCATTAATGGCCAAATTAGGTGCGCCATTAGTAGGCCTTTTCCTAGTAGTGGTGATTTGGTGACCGAATGTTGTTTGGAGTCCCGGATGAGATCAAAGACATGACGAGGAGTCTCGAAATGGTTGAGAGGTAAAGATTGATATATAGGATGATGGTATTCGAACGCCGGAAGTGTTCCGAACAGTATCGGGTACTTATCGGGTCACCGGAAGGTGTTTCGAGTACCCCCGGCAATCCTATGCGCCATATGGGCCTTGTGAAGGAACACACCAGCCCACAAGGTGCTGGTGCACCCTATAAGGTCATAGGAGGAGGAGAAGGAAAGGGGGAAAGGGAAAGGAAAGTGTGGATTAGGATTCCCACTTCCTTCCCTCACCCCCTCTTTCCTTCCCCTTCATGCATATAAGGAAATGGGGGGGGGCGAATTGTGGAGGACCCCAAGTAGGATTCCTCCTACTTGGGGCGCCCCCTTTGCTGCCTCTCCTCCCCTCCAACCTATATATATGTGGGAGGTGCACCGCTAGAACACACAACATCAATTGTTAGCCGTGTGCGGCGCCCCACTCCAAAGTTTACACCTCTGGTCATATTCTCGCGGTGCTTAGGCGAAGCCCTACGCGGATCACTTAACCATCACCGTCACCATGCCATCATGTTGACGGAACTCATCTACTTCCTCGACACCTTGCTGGATCAAGAAGGCGAGGGGCGTCATCATGCTGAACGTCTGCAGAACTTGGAGGTGCCGTACGTTCGGTACTTGATCGGTCAGAGCTAGAAGAAGTTCGACTACATCAACCGCGTTGTCAAATGCTTCCTCTCTCGGTCTATGAGGGTACATGGACACAGTCTTCCCCACTCGTTGCTATGCATCTCGTAGATAGATCTTGCATGAGCGTAGGAATTTTTTTAAAATTGCATGCTACGTTTCCCAACAGTGGCATTAGAGCCAGGTCTATGTGTAGATGATATGCACGAGCAGAGCACAAAGAGTTTTGGGCGGTGATCATCATACTGCTTACCACCAATGTCTTATTTTGATTTGGCGGTATTGTTGGATGAAGCGTCCCGGACCAACCTTACATGACCATGTTCATGAGACCGGTTCCACCGACAAACATGCAACTAGTTTTGCATAAAGCTGGATGGCTGGTGTCTGTTTCTCCAACTTTAGGTGAATCGAAATTGACTGCGTCCAGTCCTTGTTGACGGCTAAAACAGTAAACTTGATAAATCATCGTTGTGGTTTTGATGCGTAGGTAAGAACGGTTCTTGCTAGAAGCCCGTAGCAGCCACGTAAAACTTGCAACAACAAAGTAGAGGACGTCTAACTTGTTTTTGCAGGGCATGTTGTGATGTGATATGGTTAAGACATGATGTGATATACGTTGTTGTATGAGATGATCATGTTTTGTAGAAGTTATCGGCAACTGGCAGGAGCCTTATGGTTGTCGCTTTATTGTATGAAATACAAACGCCATGTAATTGCTTTACTTTATCACTATGAGTTAGCGATAGTTGTAAAAGCAATAGTTGGCGAGACGACCACGACGCTACGATGGAGATTAAGGTGTCAAGCCGGTGACGATGGAGATCATGATGGTGATTTGGAGATGGAGATCAATGGCACAAGATGATTATGGCCATATCATGTCACATATTTTGGTTACATGTGATGTTTATATTTTATGCATCTTATTTTGCTTAGTACGGCGGTAGCATTATAAGACGATACCTTACTAAAATTTCAAGGTATAAGTGTTCTCCCTGAGTATGCACTGTTGCGACAGTTCGTCGTGCTGAGAAAACATGTGATGATCGGGTGTGATAGGCTCTACGTTCACATACAACGGGTGCAAGACAGTTTTGCACATGCGGAATACTCGGGTTAAACTTGACGAGCCTAGCATGTACAAACATGGCCTCGGAACACTGGAGACCGAAAGGTCAAACATGAATCATATAGTAGATATGATCAACATAGAGATGTTCACCATTGATGACTACTCCATCTCACGTGATGATCAGACATGGTTTAGTTGATTTGGATCACATGTCATTTAGATGACTTGAGGGATGTCTATCTAAGTGGGAGTTCTTAAGTAATTTGATTAACTAAACTTAATTTATCATGAACTTAGTCCTGACAGTATTTGCGAATTATGTTGTAAATCAATAGCTCGCGATGTAGTTCCCCGTTTATTTTTTTATATGTTCCTAGAGAAAAATAAGTTGAAAGATGATAGTAGCAATGATGTGGACTTGATCCGTGATCTGAGGATTATCCTCATTACTGCACAGAAGAATTGTGTCCTTGATGCACCGCTAGGTGACAGACCTATTGCAGGAGCAGATGCAGATGTTATGAACGTTTGGCAAGCTCGATATGATGACTATTTGATAGTTTAGTGCGCCATGCTTTACAGCTTAGAATCGGGGCTTCAAAGACGTTTTGAACGCCATGGAGCATATGAGATGTTTCAAGAGCTGAAATTGGTATTTCAGACTCATGCTCGTGTCGAGAGGTATGAGACCTCTGACAAGTACTTTGCCTACAAGATGGAGGAGAATAGCTCAGCTATGAGCATATGCTCAAAATGTCTGGGCACTACAATCGCTTGAATCAAGTGGGAGTTAATCTTCCATATAAGATAGTGATTGACAGAGTTCTCTAGTCACTATCACCAAGCCACTAGAACTCCGTGATGAACTATAATGTGCAAGGGATAACGAAAAAGATTCTCAAGCTCTGCGCGATGCTGAAATCAGCGAAGGTAGAAATCAAGAAAGAGCATCAAGTGTTGATGATTAACAAGATCACTAGTTTCAAGAAAAAGGGCAAAGGAAAAGAAAGGGAACTTCAAGAAGAATGACAAGCAAGTTGCCACTCCCATGAAGAAGCCCAAAGCTAGACCTAAGCCTGAAACTGAGTGCTTCTACTGCAAAGGAATGGTCACTGGAAATGGAACTACCCCAAATACTTGGCGAATAAGAAGGATGGCAAAGTGAACAAAGGTATATTTGATATACATGTTATTGATGTGTACTTTACTAGTGTTCATAGTAACCCCTAGGTATTTGATATCGGTTCAGTTGCTAAGATTAGTAACTCAAAACAGGAGTTGCAAAATGAACAGAGACTAGTTAAGGGCAAGGTGACGATGTGTGTTGGAAGTGATTCCAAGGTTGATAAGATCACCATCGCACACTCCCTCTACCTTCAGGATTAGTGTTGGACCTAAATAAATGTTATTTGGTGTTTGCGTTGAGCATGAATATGATTGGATCATGTTTATTGCAATACGATTATTCATTTAAGTCCGAGAATAATTGTTGCTCTATTTACATGAATAAAACCTTCTATGGTCATACACCCAATGTAAATAGTTTATTTAATCTCGATCGTAGTGATACACATATTCATAATATTGATGCAAAAAGATGCAAAGTTGATAATGATAGTGCAACATACTTGTGGCACCGCCGTTTAGGTCATATTGGTGTAAAGCACATGAAGAAACTCCATGCGGATGGACTTTTGGAATCACTTGATTATGAATCATTTGATACTTGCGAACCATGCCTCATGGGCAAGATGATGAAAACTCCATTCTCCGGAACAATGGAGCAAGCTAATGACTTATTGGAAATAATACATACCGATGTATGCGGTCCGATGAGTGTTGAAGCTCGCGGCGGGTATCATTATTTTCTGACCTTCACAGATGATTTGAGCAGATATGGGTATATCTACTTGATGAAACAAAAGTCTGAAACATTTGAAAAGTTCAAAAAATTTCAGAGTGAAGTGGAGAATCATCGTAACAAGAAAATAAAGTTTCTACAATCTAATCGCGGAGGCGAATATTTGAGTTACGAGTTTGGCCTTCATTTAAAACAATGTGGAATAGTTTCACAACTCACGCCACCTGGAAAACCACAGCGTAATGGTGTGTCCGAACGTTGTAACCGTACTTTATTAGATATGGTGCGATCTATGATGTCTCTTACCGATTTACCACTATAGTTTTGGGGTTATGCATTAGAGATAGCTGCATTCACGTTAAACAGGGCACCATTTAAATCCGTTGAGACGACACCGTATGAACTATGGTTTGGCACGAAACCTAAGCTGTCATTTCTTAAAGTTTGGGGTTGCGACACTTATGTCAAAAGGCTTCAGCCTGATAAGTTCGAACCCAAATCGAAGAAGTGCGTCTTCATAGGATACCCTAAGGAAACAATTGGGTACACATTCTACCACAGATCCGAAGGCAAGATCTTTTTTGCCAAGAATGGAAACTTTCTAGAGAAGGAGTTTTTCTCGAAAGAAGTGAGTGGGAGGAAAGTAGAACTTGATGAGGTAATTGTACCTTCTCTCGAATTGGAAAGTAGCATATCAGTGAAATCCGTTCCTGTGATGCCTACACCAACTAGTGAGGAAGCTAACGATGATGATCATGAAACTTCAGATCAAGTTACTATTGGACCTCGTAGGTCGAGTAGAGCACGTTCCGCACCAGAGTGGTACGGTAATCCTGTCCTGGAAGTCATGTTACTAGACCATGACAAACCTACGAACTATGAAGAAGCCGTGATGAGCCCAAATTCCGACAGATGGCTTGAGGCCATGAAATCTAAGATAGGATCCATATATAAGAACAAAGTGTGGACTTTGGTGGACTTTCCCGATGATCGGCAAGCCATTGAGAATAAATGGATCTTCAAGAGGAAGACGGACGCTGATGGTAGTGTTACTATCTACAAATCTCGAATTGTCGCAAAAGGTTTTTGACAAGTTCAAGGTGTTGACTATGATGAGATTTTCTCACTCGTATCGATGCTCAAGTCTGTCCGAATCATGTTAGCAATTGTCGCATTTTATGAAATCTGGCAAATGGATGTCAAAATTGCATTCCTTATTGGATTTATTAAAGAAGAGTTTTATATGATGCAACCAAAAGGTTTTGTCGATCCTAAAGGTGCTAACAAAGTGTGCAAGCTCCAGCGATCCATTTATGGACTGGTGCAAGCATCTCAGAGTTGGAATATATGCTTGATGAGTTGATCAAAGCATATAGTTTTATACAGACTTTCGGACAAGCCTGTATTTACAAGAAAGTGAGTGGGAGCACTACAACATTTCTGATAAGTATATGTGAATGACATATTGTCGATCGGAAATGATGTAGACTTTTCTATAAAGCATAAAGGAGTGTTTGAAAGGAGTTTTTCAGAAAGATATCGGTGAAGCTGCTTACATATTGGGCATCAAGATCTATAGAGATAGATCAAAATGCTTGATAAAACTTTCGATGAGTACATACCTTGACAAGATTTTGAAGAAGTCCAAAATGGATCAGTCAAAGAAAGGGTTCTTTCCTATGTTGCAAGGTGTGAATTTGAGTAAGACTCAAAGCCCGACCAAGGCAGAAGATAGAGAGAGAATGGAAGTCATTTCCTATGCCTCAGCCATAGGTTCTATAAAGTATGCCATGTTGTATACCAGACCTATTGTGTACCTTAACATGAGTTTGGCAAGGGGGTACAATAGTGATCCAGGAGTAGATCACTGGACAGTGGTCAAAATTATCCTTAGTTACCTAAGAGGATTAAGGAAATGTTTCTCTATTATGGAGGTGGTAAAGAGTTCGTCATAAAAAGTTACGTCGATGCAAGCTTTGACACTGATCTAGATGACTCTAAGTCTGAATCTAGATACGTATTGAATGTGGGAGAAATTAGCTAGAGTAGCTCCATGCAGAGCATTGTAGACATAGAAATTTGCAAAATACATACGGATCTAAATGTGGTAGACCCATTGACTAAACTTCTCTCACAAGCAAAACATGATCACACCTTAGTACTCTTTGGGTGTTAATCACATAGCGATGTGAACTAGATTATTGACTCTAGTAAACCCTTTGGGTGTTGGTCACATGGCGATGTGAACTATGGGTGTTAATCACATAAAGATGTGAACTATTGGTGTTAAATCACATGGTGATGTGAACTAGATTATTGACTCTAGTGCAAGTGGGAGACTGAACGAAATATGCCCTCGAGGCAATAATAAATTTGTTATTTTATATTTCCTTATATCATGATAAATGTTTATTATTTATGCTAGAATTGTATTACCGGAAAATTGATACATGTGTGGATACATAGACAAAACATTGTGTCCCTAGTAAGCCTTGATGTCGCTTGAAGCTACGTCGGTATTTCCCCAAAGAGGAAGGGATGATGCAGCACAACGGCGGTAGGTATTTCCCTCAGATATGAAACCAAGATTATCAAACCAGTAGGAGAACCAAGCAACACAACATAAACATCCCCTGCACACAAATAAAAACACCTCGCAACCCGACGTGTTAAAGGGGTTGTCAATCCCTTTCGGGTACGGCGCCTCAAACAGTGCGTGGACAGGAAATAAATTGTAGTAGATTGAATAATAGATCACAAATAAAATAAAACGCAGCAACGTATTTTTGTATTTTTGGGTTTAATAGATCTGAATAAAAAGAGCAAATAAAATAGATTGCAAAGGCAAATATATGAGAAAGAAGACCCTGGGGCCGTAGGTTTCACTAGTGGCTTCTCTCGAGAAAAATAGTAAGCGGTGGGTAAATAAATTAATGTTGGGCAATTGATAGAATTTCGAATAATCATGACGATATCCAGGCAATGATCATTATATAGGCATCACGTCCAAGATTAGTAGACCGACTCCTGCCTGCATCTACTACTATTTCTCCACACATCGACCTCTATCCAACATGCATCTAGTGTATTAAGTTCATGGAAAAACGGAGTAATGCAATAAGAACGATGACATGATGTAGACAAGATCTACCTATGTAGAGATAGACCCCATCGTTTTATCCTTAGTAGCAACAATACATATGTGTCGTTTCCCCTTCTGTCCCTGGGATCAAGCAATGTAAGATCGAACCCACTACAAAGCACCTCTTCCCATTGCAAGATAAATAGATCAAGTTGGCCAAACAAAACCCAAATATCGGAGAAGAAATACGAGGCTATAAGCAATCATGCATATAAGAGATCAAAGAAACTCAAATAACTTTCATGGATATAAAAAAGATATAACTGATCATAAACTCAAAGTTCATCAGATCCCAACAAACACACCGTAAAAAGAGTTACATCATATGGATCTCCAAGAGACCATTGTATTGAGAATTCAGCGAGAGAAAGGAAGCCATCTAGCTACTAACTACGGACTCGTAGGTCTACAAAGAACTACTCATGCATCATTGGAGAGGCACCAATGGAGGTGGTGAACCCCATCCGAGATGGTGTCTAGATTGGATCTGGTGGTTCTGGATTCTGCGGCGGCTGGATGAATATTTCGTCAACTCCCCTAGGGTTTTGGGAATATTGGGGTATTTATAGAGCAGTGAGGCAGTCCGGGGGGCACCCGAGGTGGGCAACCCCCACCAGGGCGCGCCTGGGCCTCTTGGCGCGCCCTGGTGGGTTGTGCCTCCGTCGGCGCACCCCCAGGCGCAGCCAGGGCCCATTATGTTCCTTCTGGTCCAGAAAAAATCTCCATTAAGTTTCGTTGTATTTGGACTCCGTGTGATATTGATTTCCTGTGATGTAAAAAACATGCAGAAAACATCAACTGGCACTTGGCACAATGTCAATAGGTTAGTACCAAAAAATGATATAAAATGACTATAAAATGATTATAAAACAACCAAGATTGATAATATAACAGCATGGAACAATAAAAAATTATAGATACGTTGGAGACGTATCAAGCCTCGACTAGACTAGCTCGTTAATCAAAGATGGTTAAGTTTCCTAACCATAGACATGTGTTGTCATTTGATGAACGAGATCACATCATTAGGAGAATGATGTGATGGACAAGACCCATCAGTTAGCATAGCATATTGATCATTCGGTTTTATTGCTATTGCTTTCTTCATGTCAAATACATATTCCTTCGACTATGAGATTATGCAACTCCGGATACTGGAGGAATGCCTTGGGTGCTATCAAACATCACAATGTAACTGGATGATTAGAAAGATGCTCTACAGGTATCTCCGAAGGTGTTTGTTGGGTTGGCATAGATCGAGAATAGGATCCGTCACTCCGAATATCGGAGAGGTATCTCTGGGCCCTCTCGGTAATACACATCATAAGAAGCCTTGCAAGCATAGTGACTAATGAGTTAGTTGTAGGATGATGTATTATGAAATGAGTAAAGAGACTTGTCGGTAACGAGATTGAATTAGGTATGTGGATAACGACGATCGAATCTCGGGCAAGTAACATACCGACGATGAAGGGAATAACATATGTTGTCATTATGGTTCGGCCGATAAAGATCTTCGTAGATATGTAGGAACCAATATGATCATCCAGGTTCTGTTATTGTTTATTGACTGGAGAGGTGTCTCGGTCATGTCTACATAGTTCTTGAACCTGTAGGGTCCGCACGCTTAACGTTCGATGACGATATAGTATTATAGGAGTTATGTGATTTGGTGACCGAATGTTGTTCAGAGTCACGGATGAGATCACAGACATGACGAGGAGTCTCTAAATGGCCGAGAGGTAAATATTGATATATAGGATGATGGTATTCGGACACCAGAAATGTTCCAGAGAGTATCAGGTACTTATCGGGTCACCGGAAGGTGTTTCGGGTACCCCCGGCAATCCTATGGGCCATATGGGCCTTGTGAAGGAACACACCAGCCCACAAGGGGCTGGTGCGCCCTATAAGGCCATAGGAGGAGGAGAAGGAAAGGGGGGAAACGGAAAGGAAAGTGTGGATTAAGATTCCCACTTCCTTCCCTCACCCCCCTCTTTCCTTCCCCTTCATGCATATAAGGAAATGGGGGAGGCCGAATTGGGGAGGACCCCAAGTAGGATTCCTCCTACTTGGGGGTCTCCCCTTGGCAGCCTCTCCTTCCCTCCAACCTATATATATGTGGGGGGTGCACTGCTAGAACACACAACATCAATTGTTAGCTATGTGCGGTGCCCCCTCCACAATTTACACACCCGGTCATATTCTCGCGGTGCTTAGGCGAAGCCCTGCGCAAATCACTTCACCATCACCGTCACCACGCCGTCGTGTTGATGGAACTCATCTACTTCCTCGACACCTTGCTGGATCAAGAAGGTGAGGGACGTCATCGTGCTGAACGTGTGTAGAACTCGGAGGTGTTGTACGTTCGGTACTCGATCGATTGGAGCTAGAAGAAGTTCGACTACATAAACCGCGTTGTCAAACGCTTTCGCTTTCGGTCTATGAGGGTACGTGTCCACACTCTTCCCCCCTCGTTGCTACGCATATCCTAGATAGATCTTGCGTGAGCGTAGGAATTTTTTTGAAATTGCATGCTACGTGATAACCTCATCATGGGCGTTATGTTGGGGAACGTAGCATGCAATTTCAAAAAATTTCCTACGCTCACGCAAGATCTATCTAGGAGATGAGAGGGGAGAGTTTGTCCATGTACCCTCGTAAACCGAAAGCGGAAGTGTTAGGTTAACGCGGTTGATGTAGTCGAACGTCTTCATGATCCAACCGATCCAAGTACCGAAATACGGCACCTCCGTGTTCTGCACACATTCAGCTCAATGACGTCCCTCGAACTCTTGATCCAGCAGAGGGTCGAGTAAGAGTTCTATCAGCATGATGGCATGGTGACGGTGATGGTGATGTGATCCGCGCAGGGTTTCACCTAAGCACTACGACACTGTGACCGGAGGAGTAAACTGTGGAGGGGGGGCACTACACACGGCTAAGAGAACAATTGATGTGCTTTGGGGTGTCCCGCTGCCCCCATATATAAAGGAGGAGGGGAGGAGGCCGGCCACCAGGGGTGCTCTAGGGAGAGGGGAGTCCTACTAGGACTCCAGTCCTAGTAGGATCCCCCCCTTTCCTTCTTCCGGAGGGGGAAAGGGGGAAGGAGAGTGAGTAGGAGAAGGAAAGGGGGGTGCCGCCCCATTCCCTAATCCAATTAGGCCTCCTCCCTTGTGGGGGGCGTGCCAGGACCTTGTGGGCTGGTTAGCCTCCCTCTTATGGCCCATGTGGCCCATATCTTTCCCTGGGGGGTTCCGGTAACCCCTCCGGTACTCTGGTATGTACCCAATATACTCCGGAACCCTTTCAGTGTCTGAATACTACCTTCCAATACATCAATATTTACCTCTCGACCATTTAGAGACTCCTCGTCATGTTCGTGATCTCATCTGGGACTCCGAACAAACTTCGGTCACCAAAACACACAACTCATAATATAAATCATCATCAAACATTAAGCGTGCGGACCCTATGGGTTCGAGAACTATGTAGACATGACTGAGACACATCTCCGGTCAATAACCAATAGCGAAACTTGGATGCTCATATTGGTTCCTACATATTCTACGAAGATCTTTATTGGTCAAACCGCATAACAACATATGTCATTCCCTTTGTCATCGGCATGTCACTTTCCCGAGATTCGATCATCAGTATCATCATACCTAGTTCAATGTCGTTACCAGAAAGTCTCTTTACTCGTTACGTAATGCATCATCCCGTAACTAACTCATTAGTCACATTGCTTGCAAGGCTTATAGTGATGTGCATTACCGAGAGGGCCCAGAGATACCTCTTTGATACTCGGAGTGACAAATCAATTCTCGATCTATGCCAACCGAACAAACACCTTCAGAGACACCTGTAGAGCATCTTTATAATCACCCAGTTACGTTGTGACGTTTGATAGCACACAAGGTGTTCCTTCGGTATTCGGGAGTTGCATAATCTCACAGTAAAAGGAATATGTACAAGTCATGAGGAAAGCAATAGCAATAAAACTTAATGATCATTATGCTAAGCTAACGAATGGGTCTTGTCCATCACATCATTCTCCTAATGATGTGATCCCGTTCATCAAATGACAACACATGTCTATGGTCAGGAAACTTAACCATCTTTGATTAACGAGCTAGTCAAGTAGAGACATACTAGGGACACTTTGTTTTGTCTATGTATTCACACATGTATCAAGTTTCCGGTTAATACAATTCTAGCACGAATAATAAACATTTATCATGATATAAGGAAATATAAATAACATCTTTATTATTGCCTCCAGGGCATATTTCATTCACATTATCCATCCAAACACTCAGAGAAGAAAACCTAGCTAACCTTGCTAGTTCATGAGCTACTCGATTATGTTCCCTATTACAATGATCATAAATGACATGGGAAAAACCTAATGACATATAATAACAATCATCTATAATGGATGAGCGACTGAAGAAGAGTATCCTTGACTCAACGCATTGACCACCTCCATTCTATCCGAATTCACTTCAATCTTATTGCATCCAACGGTATTAGCAAGATTCAAACCAAACCAAACTGCAATTGCTTCTGCCGTGAACGAGTTGAAGTAAAGGTCCATCTTTTCATTAGCAGCCGCTATAAATTCCCCCTATGGTCCCGGATAACTGCTCCAAATGTTGATGCGAGTGTGTCACTATCAAATCCCACGTCAATGTTTAATTTCATGTAACCATACTTTGGTTTCAGCCAAGCATCTGAATGGACGCAAGCCTTTGGGCTATAAGAGATGGTATAATTTTCTACTAAGCCTCTCACTGACATATTGATTTGACATGCGCTTAGAGTTTCTTTGTCATGTGTCAATTTTCACCTTTCATAGCACAAATACCAAGCCATCGTTGCCATCGTTTCTCTGAACTTTGGCAAGCCCAACACCTGGATTTGTTGTTCTGGAAGGCACAAAAGATGTGCCAACACAAGCTCACCCGCCTTGTCAATTTTTAGTGCCTTTTTGATAACAAGCTCAACACCGAGTAGCTTCCACATGTCCATTGCCAATTTGCATTCAAACAACATATGTCTTATGTCATCAGGCCCCTGGTTACAAGCTGGGCAACTCAGATTTATTTTCAAGTGCTTATTAGCCAGGATAGATCGACAATGAATAGCACTCTAGAGCGTGCGCCACATAATTTTTTTTATCTTTGCTGGGAAGACTAAGTTCCATACTGAGTCCCATGTATAAGATGGGTTTGAAGCTCCAGCGTTGACTCCAACTTGTGCCCAAATTGAAATTCCCATTCTGTATGGTATGCAGATCGCACCGTGAAAGTCCCTGACTTTTTCATGTTCTGATGTCTACTACGCAACTTTATTCTTGTAGACTCGTGTTGGGCCTCCAAGCGCAGAGTTTTGTAGGACAGTAGCAATATTCCCTCAAGTGGATAACCTAAGGTTTATCAATCCGTGGGAGGTGTAGGATGAAGATCTCTCTCAAGCAACCCTGCAACCAAATAATGAAAAGTCTCTTGTGTCCCCAACACACCAAATACAATGGTAAACTGTATAGGTGCACTAGTTCGGCGAAGAGATGGTAATAAAAGTGTAGTAATGATAGTAGATATGAGATTTTGTAGTGCGAACAATAAAAAACAGCAAGGTAGCAAGTAACAAAAGTGAGCACAAATGATATTGCAATGCTTGAAAACAAGGCCTAGAGTCCGTACTTTCGCTAGTTCAATCTCTCAACAATGCTAACATAGTTGGATCATATGATTATCCCTCAAAGTGCAATAAAGGATCACTCCCAAGTTCCTATTAGCGGAGAAAAAAGATAGAAATTGTTTGTAGGGTACGAAACCACCTGAAAGCTATTCTTTCCGTTCGATCCATCTTAGAATTCGTACTAAAATAACACAAGCTATTCTTTCCGATCGATCTAATCAAGAATTCGTACATAACACCATATTACACACATCAACCAACTCTAATGTCACCTAGATAATCCAATGTCACCACGAGTATCCCTGAGTTAATTATACGATATGCATCAAACAACTTCATGATCATAATATTCAACCCGCTCAAAGAACTACAAGTATACCCCAAAGTTTCTATTGGAGAAAAGATAATAAAAACATGCATCAACCCCTATGCATAGATTACCCCAATGTCACCGTGGGAATCCGCAAGTTGAGTGCCATAACATACATTAAATGAATCAATATGATACCCCATTGTCACCTCAAGTATTCATACCGCAATCCATACATCATGTATTCTCAAATCTGAATATTCACATAGCTACTGGTACAAACCCTCAACCCCGAGGGTGGATGTCGATGTAAAAACCGGCGGATCTCGGGTAGGGGGACCCGAACTGTGCGTCTAGGGTTGATGGTAACAGGAGACATGGGACACAATGTTTACCCAGGTTTGGGCCCTCTCTATGGAGGTAATACCCTACTTCCTGCTTGATTGATCTTGATGAATATGAGTATTACAAGAGTTGATCTACCACGAGATCGTAATGGCTGAGTCCCTAGAAGTCTAGGCTGTATGACTATGATTCTATATATCCTCTACGGACTAAGCCCTCCAGTTTATATAGACACCGGAGGGGATTAGGGTTTCACAAAGTCGGTGACAGAGAAAGGAATCTTCATATTTGGTCGCCAAGCTTGCCTTCCACGCCAAGGAGAGTCCCATCCAGACTTGGGAGAAAGTCTTCGGTGTTCGTATCTTCAAAGCCCATCAGTCCGACCCATGGCTAACAGGCCAGACGCCTGAGGACCCCTTAGTCCATGACTCCTTCAGTAGCCCCTGAACCAGGCTTCAATGACGAGGTGTCCAGCATGCAGATTGTCTTCGGCATTGCAAGGCGGTTTCCCCTTTCCGAATACTCCAAGATAGTCTTCGGATGCAATGAATGTGTCCGGATCTGCGACACAAGTACCACACACAATCGTAGAGAGTATAATATTTATGAGTCCAATCCGCTGACAACTTTTGGCAAGGTGACATCACGTCTGCCTGGTCATTATTTCAAACCGTTTTCATCTGCCGTTCCATGTTCCAAGACGCGGTTTTCATTGGCACGTCTTGTCAAAGCAGAGATCGTGTCCCTCTATTGCGGGATTATCATCAATACAGGCGTGGGTAATCCAACCATGCCGTTCGCACAGACCTTGGGAGCAGGCAAGTTTTAAGGCGAGTGGGGAGGCGCTTGATATTCACTGCCTTTATAAGGATATAAGGATTGCCTTTTCTTCACCCATGCCATCTCTCTTCCTCTACCCTTCCATTCTCGAGCTTTGGCGCTGATGACCCACAAGTGTAGGGGATCAATCGTAGTCCTTTCGATAAGTAAGAGTGTCGAACCCAACGAGGAGCAAAAGGAAATGATAAGCTGTTTTCAGTAAGGTTTTCTCTACAAGCACTGAAATTGTAGGTGACAAATAGTTTTGTGATAAGATAAATGATAACGAGTAATAAGTAAATAAAGTAAGTAAAGTGAAGCAAGGTGGCCCAATCCTTTATGTAGCAAAGAATAAGCCTGGGCAATTTCTAATAATGAGAAAGGAGCTCCCGAGGACACATGGGAATTATCATCAAGCTAGTTTTCATCACGTTCATATGATTCACGTTCGGTACTTTGATAATTTGATATGTGGGTGGACCGGTACTTGGGTACTGCCCTTACTTGGACAAGCATCCCACTTATGATTAACCCCTATTGCAAGCGTCCGCAACTACAAAAGAAGTATTAAGGTAAACCTAACCACAACATTAAACATACGGATCCATAACAACCCGTAATGAAGCAACACATAAACTAGGGTTTAAGCTTCTGTCACTCTAGCAACCCATCATCTACTTATTACTTCCCCATGCCTTCCTCTAGGCCCAAATAATGGTGAAGTGTCATGTAGTCGATGTTCACATAACACCACTCAAGGAAAAGACAACATACATCTCATCGAAATATCAAACGAATACCAAATTCACGTGACTACTAATAGCGAGACTTCACCCATGTCCTTAGGAACAAACGTAACTACTCACAAAGCATATTCATGTTCATAATCAGAGGAGTAATAATATGCATAAAGGATGTGAACAAATGATCTTCCACCAAGTAAACCAATTAGCATCAACTACAAGGAGTAATCAACACTACTAGCAACCCACAGGTACCAATTTGTGGTTTTGATACAAGATTGGATACAAGAGATGAACTAGGGTTTTGACAGGAGATGGTGCTGGTGAAGATGTTGATGGAGATTGACCCCCTCCCAATGAGAGGATCGTTGGTGATGATGTTGGTGATGATTTCCCCCTCCAGGAGGGAAGTGTCCCCGGCTGAACAGCTCCGCTAGAGCCCTAGATTGATTCCGCCAAGGTTCCGCCTCGTGGCGGCGGAGTTTCGTCCCGTAAGCTTGCCCACGATTTTTTCCAAGGTAAAAGCTATAATATAGCAGAAGATGGACACCGGAGGCCCACCATGGGGCCCAGGAGATAGGGGGCGCGCCCTGTAGGGGGGGCGCCCTCCTCTCTCCTGGACATGCTGTGGGCCCCCTGGTGTATTTCTTTCGCTCAAAAATTCTTATTAAATCCAATAAGATGTTTCGTGGAGTTTCAAGACTTTTGGAGTTGTGCAGAATAGGTTTCCAACGTTTGCTCCTTTTCCAGCCAGAATTCCAGCTGCCGGCATTCCCCCTCTTCATGGTAAACCTTATAAAATAAGAGAGAATAGCCATAAGTATTGAGATATAATGTGTAATAACAGCCCATAATGCAATAAATATTGATATAAAAGCATGATGCAAAATGGACGTATCAACTCCCCCAATCTTAGACCACGCTTGTCCTCAAGCGGAAGCCAAAATTGAAAAAAATGTCCACATGGTTAGAGATAGAGGTGTCGATAAAAATAAAATACGGACATGAGGGCATCGCGATCATTCTTATAACAACAACATATATAGATTTTATCATATGATTTCTTATGCTCAAGTAACAATCAATTCACAATGTCAAGTATGGTTCAAAAACTTCATTGGGAACTAATAAACTATAATCTCAGTCATTGAAGCAATTGCAATTTATTGTAACATCAAAAAGAGTCAACAATAGAGATTTTCAGCAAGCTCACATACTCAACTATCTTGTAGTCTTCTATAATTGCTAACACTCACGCAGTACTTGTGGTTATGGAGTTTCAGCCGGACACTGAGAAAGATAGGGGCTTATTGTGTTGCCTCCCAATGTATTCACCTTTAGGTGATGTCAACAATAATAGCCCATGCTAACTAACATCCAATTGGATATATATATATATATATATCATGATCTTTCAAACACGAGGAGCTTGCCAAAGGATAAAATGAAAAAGGGAAAGGTAAAGATCACCTTGACTCAAGCATAAAGTAAAAACATAAAGTAAAAGATAGGCCCTTCGCTGAGGGAAGTAGAGGTTGTCATGCACGTTTAGGGTTGTATGCACAAAATCTTAATGTAAACGAACGTCACTTTATATTGCCCCTTGTATGTGGACCTTTATTATGCAGTCTGTCGCTTTTATTGCTTCCACAACAAGATCGTACAAAGCTTATTTTCTTTGCACTAATAAGTCATACATATTCAAATAGTTATTTTTATTGCTTGGACCGATGATAACTTACTTGAAGGATCTTACTCAATCCATAGGTAGGTATGGTGGACTCTCATGGCAAAACTGGGCTTAAGGATATTTGGAAGCACAAGTAGTATCTCTACTTGGTGCAAGGAATTTGGCTAGCATGAGGGGGAAAGGCAAACTCAACATGTTTGGAAGGTCAATGACAATATACTTTAACTGAGATGCACGAAAACATAAGCCATTACGTTGTCTTCCTTCTCCAATGTCAACTCTTTTAGCATTTCATACTTAATGAGTGCTGCCAATTATAAAAAGGTGTCCAAGATAATATATTTGTATGTGAACCCCTCTTTCCTTATCACTTCCTATTAATTGCAACGATGACCAAAACTACGTTCAACAACTCTCAACAATTTTTATGCCTCATACTCTCTATATGTGAAGTTATCACTATCCATAAGATCAATATGAACTCTTTTATTCTGTCTACTTTCTCAAGATCATAGCAACATAGCAAAGCCCTTGAATCAACACTAATATTTATTATAGATAGCTCACGGACTCGATTACAAAAAGAGATTATAAAGCAAAACTCAAACTACTTGATTTCAAAACTTCAATCTACTAGATCAAGACACTACTAAAAGGATCAAACTAAATAAAGCGGTAAAGATAGGAGTGTGGTGGTGATACGATATCGGGGCACCTCCCCCAAGCTTGGCAATTGCCAAGGGGAGTGCCCATACCCATGTGATTATGTCCTCGGAGGTGATGGAGGTGGTGATGATGATGGTGGATAATCGCACATCGAGCATAAAAGCCCCTCCAGCTTGCGGATAATGCCCTTGAGTCCGGTGATATGATCCTTCAATAGAATATTCTCCTATGTAAGATACTTGTTCTGTATGCGAGCTAACTCAATCATCTTAAAAGCTTCGATCTCTGTTGGAGTGAAAAGATTAGGTAAAGGTTGAGGGATGTCTTCTTCTTTCACCGCCCGAGCTTGAACCTCCATGGCCTTCTTGATCCCTTCATCCTTGTTGATCTCTTCTAGTTCTTCTCTTTTTAGCTCTATCTTCAATAGCCAAGCATCCTTGTCTTCGTTGTTGGAGGAGGGTGAAGTCATGGTGCTCTAGATCTGCAACGGAAACAGCTCTAAGCAAAAATAGAGGATATTTGCGTGATATGGTGGTCAAAACCTTCGGGAGTATATATAATAAATTTTTACCGACCAAAATACGTAATGTACAAGAAAACGGAGTCCGAGAGGCACACGAGGTACCCACGAGACAGGGGGCGTGCCTA
>NC_041393.1:107649657-107702596 GCF_002162155.2 Triticum dicoccoides
CTCTTGTCCCTTTCGGACTACTTCTTTCTTCCTAAAATTCTTAAATATTCCAAAACTAATAGAAATTGCCATTGGAGTTGTTTTGGAGTCGGTTTACTTACCGTACCACATACCTATACCTTTTCGGAGTTTGGAACATTCTGGAAAGTGTCCCTTATGTATTCCTCAGGGGTTACGGTTTCAATAATATTAGTTTCAACATTGATAGGATTACCTGAAATATAATGTTTAATTCTTTGACCGTTTACCACCCTTGGGCTCATGCCTTTGAAGTTGTTGATTTTTATGGCACCAGAACGATAGACCTCCTCTATAACGTAAGGTCCTTCTCATTTTGAGAGAAGTTTTCCTGCAAAAAATCTCAAACGAGAGTTGAATAATAATACATAGTCTCCTACGTTAAACTCACGCTTTTGTATTCTCTTATCACGCCAGTGTTTGACTTTTTCTTTGAATAGCTTGGCATTCTCATAGGCTTGGGTTCTCCATTCATCAAGTGAGCTAATATCAAACAACCTCTTCTCACCGACAAGTTTGAAGTCATAGTTGAGCTCTTTAATAGCCCAATATGCCTTATGTTCAAGCTCAAGAGGCAAATGACACACTTTTCCATAAACCATCTTATATGGAGACATACCCATAGGATTTTTGTATGCAGTTCTATAGGCCCATAATGCATCATCAAGTTTTTTGGACCAATTCTTTCTAGATCTATTCATAGTCTTTTGCAAAATTAATTTGAGCTTTCTATTGCTCAACTCTACTTGACCACTAGACTGCGGATGATAAGGAGATGCGATTCTATGATTGACATCATACTTAGCAAGCATCTTACGGAAAGCACCATGAATAAAATATGAACCACCATCAGTCATAAGATATCTAGGGACTCCAAACCTCGAAAAAATAACTTCTTTAAGCATTTTAATAGAAGTGTTATGATCAACACTACTAGTTGGAATAGCTTCTACCCACTTAGTAACGTAATCAACAGCAACTAAAATATGTGTATAACCATTAGAGGCAGGAAAAGGTCCAATATAATCAAAGCCCCAAACATCAAACGGTTCAATAACAAGAGAGTAATTCATAGGCATTTCTTGATGTCTACTAATGTTACCTATTCTTTGACATTCATCACAAGATAAGACAAACTTACGAGCATCTTTGAAGAGAGTAGGCCAATAAAAACCAGATTGTAGTACCATGTGTGCAGTTCTATCTCCAGCATGGTGTCCTCCATAGGATTCAGAGTGACACTTATGTAGGATCTGTTCCTGTTCATGCTCAGGCACACAACGTCTAATAACACCATCTACTCCTTCTTTATAAAGGTGTGGGTCATCCCAGAAGTAATCTCTTAAATCATAAAAGAACTTTTTCTTTTGCTGATATGTGAAACTAGGTGGTATATATTTAGCAACAATGTAATTAGCATAATCAGCATACCAAGGAGCAGTACGAGAAGCATTAACGACCGCTAATTGTTCATCAGGAAAGATATCATTAATAGGCAGTGGGTCATCAAGAACATTCTCTAACCTAGACAAGTTATCTGCAACGGGGTTCTCAGCCCCCTTTCTATCAATAATATGCAAATCAAATTCTTGGAGCAAGAGAACCCATCTAATGAGTCTAGTCTTAGCATCTTTCTTTTCCATAAGATATTTAATAGCAGCATGATCAATGTGAATAGTAACTTTGGAATCAACAATATAAGGTCTAAACTTATCACATGCAAACACAACTGCTAAGAATTCTTTTTTAGTAGTAGCATAATTTCTCTAGGCAGTATCAAGAGTCTTACTAGCATACTGGCTAACATTCAATTTCTTATCGACTCTTTGCCCTAGAACATCACCTACAGCATAATCACTAGCATCGCACATAATTTCAAAAGGTAAATTCCAATCAAGTGGCTGAACAATAGGTGCAGTGATCAACGCTTTCTTAAGTATTTCAAATGCTTCTACACAATCATCATCAAAGACAAAAGGAATATCTTTTTGCAATAAATTAGTTAGAGGCCTAGAGATTTTAGAAAAGTCCTTAATGAACCTCCTATAAAAACTGGCGTGACCAAGGAAACTTCTTATACCTTTTATGTCCTTGGGACATGGCATCTTTTCAATAGCATCAACTTTGGCTTTATCAACTTCAACACCTCTCTCGGAGATCTTATGCCCCAGGACAATGCCTTCATTAACCATAAAGTGACACTTTTCCCAATTCAGGATGAGACTAGTGTCTTCGCATCTCTGCAAAACTCGATCAAGGTTGCTCAAACAATCATCAAAAGAGGATCCATAAACTGAGAAATCATCCTTGAATACCTCACAAATCTTTTCACAAAAATTAGAGAATATAGCCATCATGCATCTTTGAAAGGTAGCAGGTGAATTACATAAACCAAAAGGCATACGTCTATAAGCAAAAGTACCAAAAGGGCAAGTAAAAGTAGTTTTAGATTGATCCTTCGCTGACACAGGTATCTCAGAGAAACAAGAATAACCATCTAGAAAGCAGAAATGTGTGTGTTTGGATAGTCTTTCTAGCATTTGATCAATAAAAGGTAAAGGGTAATGATCTTTCTTAGTAGCTTTATTTAACTTACGAAAATCAATTACCATCCTATAACCTGTAATAATTCTTTGCGGGATCAATTCATCTTTATCATTAGGAACAACAGTAATACCTCCCTTTTTGGGAACACAATGGACAGGACTTACCCATTCACTATCAGCAATGGGATAAATAATACCTGCCTCAAGGAGCTTTAGTATCTCCTTTCTTACCACTTCTTTCATCTTGGAATTTAGTCGTCATTGAGGATCTCTAACTGGTTTGGCATCGTCCTCCATATTAATTTTGTGTTGGCATAATGTGGGACTAACGCCCTTAAGATCATCCAGAGTATATCCAATAGCAGCTCGGTGCTTCTTCAGAGTTTTCAATAATCTTTCTTCTTCTTTCTCTGAAAGGTTAGCACTAATAATAACATGAGTTATTTCTTTTTCATCAAGATAAGCATACTTAAGATTATCAGGTAATGGTTTAAGTTCAAACACGGGATCACCCTTGGGTGGAGGGGGATCCCCAAGAATTTCAACGGGAAGGTTATGTTTCCTTTCTTTCCTTCATAAACATATCGTTTTCATGGTCTAGCAAGTATTGTTCTAATGGATCAGTTGGAGGAACAACAATGGAAGCAAGAACAATAATCTCATCCTTACTTGGTGGTTCCCTATCACGAGGTTGTCTACTAAACTTAGCGAAATTAAACTCATGAGACATACCATCAATGCCAACAGTGACAATATTCTTTTCACAATTAATCTTAGCACTAGCCGTATTCAAGAAGGGTCTACCAATAATAATGGGACAAAAGGCATCTTGTGGGGAAGCAAGAACAAGAAAATCAGCAAGGTATTTAACTTTCCCACACAAAACTTCAACATCTCTAACAATCCCAACAGGTTTAATGGTGTCTCTATTAGCAAGCTTAATAGTAACATCAATGTCTTCTAATTCAACAGATGCAATGTCGTGCATAATTTCTTTATATAAATCATAAGGTATAGCGCTAGCACTAGCACCCATATCACATAAGCCATGATAACAATGTTCTCCTATTTTAACAGAAATAACAGGCATGCCTATGACAGGTCTACGTGTCTTAGTATCTGGCCTAGCAATATTAGCAGTCTCACCATAGAAATAAATAACATGCCCATCTAAATCATCATCCAAGAGATCTTTAACCATAGCAATACTAGGTTCGACATTAATTTTCTCAGGAGGTGTATAAGTCCTAGTATTACTCTTACGAACAACAGTCGAAGCTTTAGCATGATCCTTTATCCTAACGGGAAAAGGAGGTTTTTCAACATAAGTAGTAGGAACAATAGGATCACTATAGGTAATAGTCTTTTCTTCGACTGTAATAGGTGCAACTACTTTCACTTCAATAGGAGGATTATATTTAAACCACTTCTCTTTAGGGAGATCAACGTGAGTAGCAAAAGATTCATAGAAGGAAGCTACTATCTCAGAGTCAAGTCCATACTTAGTGCTAAATCCACGAAAGGCATCGGTATCCATAAAAGATTTAACACAATCGAACTTAGGTGTCATACCTGACTCCTTACCATCGTCGGAACCCCAAACTTCAGAGTTGCGTTTAAGTCTTTACAATAAGTCCCATTTGAAATCAATAGTCTTCAGCATATAAGAACCAGCACAAGAAGTATCGAGCAGGTTGCGATTATCAAGAGAAAGCCGAGCATAAAAGTTCTGAATAATCATTTCCCGAGAGGCTCATGATTGGGGCATGAATATAACATTGACTTAAGCCTCCCCCAAGCTTGAGCGATGCTTTCTCCTTCGCGAGGCCAGAAATTATATATGTAATTACGATCACGATGAACAAGATGCATAGGATAGAACTTCTGGTGAAATTCCAACTTCAGTCGCTTACAATTCCAAGATTTCGTATCATCACATAGCCTATACCATGTCAATGCATCTCCCTTCAAAGATAAAGGGAAGACCTTCCTTTTGACAACATCATCGGGAATACCTGCAAGCTTAAATAGTCCACAAACTTCATCCACAAAGATAAGGTGTAAATTGGGATGCAATGTTCCATCTCCTGCAAATGGATTAGCTAGCAGTTTCTCTATCATACCCGAAGGGATCTCAAAGTAAATATTTTAATAAAGTTCAGTAGGTTGAGGAGCAACTCTTTGATCTTCTAGTTGGGGTGAAGATACCCCAAACAAGCCCCTCAGAGGATTAGTTTCCATATTGACAAGTAACAGAAAATTTCAGCACACTATATAAATGTTTCCTTACCAAGTTCCACTCACCAAAAGCGCTACACTCCCCAACAACGGCGCCATAAAATAGTCTTGATGACCCACAAGTGTAGGGGATCAATTGTAGTCCTTTCGATTAGTAAGAGTGTCGAACCCAACGAGGAGCAGAAGGAAATGATAAGCGGTTTTCAGTCTCTGCAAGCACTGAAATTGTAGGTGATAAATAGTTTTTGATAAGATAAATGATAACGAGTAACAAGTAAATAAAGTAAGTAAAGTGCAGCAAGGTGGCCCAATCCTTTATGTAGCAAAGGATAAGCCTGAACAGTTTCTAATAATGAGAAAGGAGCTCCCAAGGACACATGGGAATTATCATCAAGCTAGTTTTCATCACGTTCATATGATTCGCGTTCGGTACTTTGATAGTTTGATATGTGGGTGGACCGGTACTTGGGTACTACCCTTACTTGGACAAGCAGCCCACTTATGATTAGCCCCTATTGCAAGCGTCCGCAACTACAAAAGAAGTATTAAGGTAAACCTAACCACAACATTAAACATATGGATCCATAACAGCCCCTAACGAAGCAACGCATAAACTAGGGTTTAAGCTTCTGTCACTCTAGCAACCCATCATCTACTTATTACTTCCCCATGCCTTCCTCTAGGCCCAAATAATGGTGAAGTGTCATGTAGTCGACGTTCACATAACACCACTAGAGGAAAAGACAACATACATCTCATCGAAATATCGAACGAATACCAAATTCACATGACTACTAATAGCAAGACTTCACCCATGCCCTCAGGAACAAACGTAACTACTCAAAAAGCATATTCATGTTCATAATCAGAGGATTAATAATATGCATAAAGGATCTGAACATATGATCTTCCACCAAGTAAACCAATTAGCATCAACTACAAGGAGTAATCAACACTACTAGCAACCCACAGGTACCAATTTGTGGTTTTGATACAAGATTGGATACAAGATATGAACTAGGGTTTTGAGAGGAGATGGTGCTGGTGAAGATGTTGATGGAGATTGACCCCCTCCCGATGAGAGGATCATTGGTGATGATGTTGGTGATGATTTCCCCCTCCCGGAGGGAAGTGTTCCCGCAGAACAGCTCCACCAGAGCCCTAGATTGATTCCGCCAAGGTTCCACCTCGTGGCGGCGGAGTTTCGTCCCGTAAGCTTGCCCACAATTTTTTCCAGGTAAAAGCTCTAATATAGCAGAAGATGGATACTGGAGGCCCACTAGGGGGCCCAGGAGATAGGGGGAACGCTCTGTAAGGGGGGGCCTCCTCTCTCCTGGACAGGGTGTGGGCCCCCTGGTGTATTTCTTTCGCTCAGAAATTCTTATTAAATCCAAAAAGATGTTTCGTGGAGTTTCAGGACTTTTGGAGTTGTGCAGAATAGGTTTCCAACGTTTGCTCCTTTTCCAGCCAGAGTTCCAGCTGCCGGCATTCCCCCTCTTCATGGTAAACCTTATAAAATAAGAGAGAATAACCATAAGTATTGAGATACAATGTGTAATAACAGCCCATAATGCAATAAATATTGATATAAAAGCATGATGCAAAATGGACGTATCAGGCGCCCAAGTCCTCATCTCCTCCACCTCAAGAAAGCACTCCCCATGTCCGGTTCTGGAGGGCAAGGCAAGTGGATGGCCTCCTCCGTCAAGGAGAAGGACATCACCGAGCTTCGGGAGGCTGGGTATCTGGCGAAATAAATTGTCACCGGCTTCCGACCAAGGGGCAAGTCGTCCCCACCCCAAAGCCCAATGACAGGATGGTCTTCATCCCTCATTTCGTCCACGGGTTAGGGTTTCCTCTCCACCCTTTCATCCGCAGGCTTATGTTCTATTACGGGCTAGATTTCCATGATCTAGTCCCAAACTCCTTCCTCAACATCTCGGCATTCATTGTCGTGTGCGAGGCCTTCCTCCGCATTCCTCCCCACTTCGGACTATGGCTCAAGATCTTCAACATGAAGCCGAAGGTGGTGGATGGCCAGCACGCAGAGTGCGGAGGTGCCATTGTGAGCAAGATGCCCAATGTCACATGGCCCAAAGGCACGTCAGTGGAGACCGTCAAGGAGTGGCGGAAGTTATGGTTCTACATCACAGAGCCTCGTGACGCCACTTGGGCCGCGGCTCCTGAGTTCAAGTCTGGAGCTCTAAGGCGGCTCACCTCCTGGATAGAGAAGGTCCCAAATTGGTCTTCATCGGACGAACTGATAGCGCTGCAAACACGCATCCAAAGCATGGTGGGTAAAAACATCAAGCTTGTCAACGTGATCCAGGTGATGCTAGTTTGCCAGATCCTTCCATGCCAGAGCCGAACATGCCCTCAATGGGAATTTGATTCGGAGAAGCACCGGACCTTGGAGAGGCTCTTCGGAACCACTCACGAAGATGTCTGGAAGTTGCTCTTTAAAGGCAACGAGACGCTGTCGGCCATAGACTCGGACCGCGGGCATGATCTAGCCCATCCCGCCAGTGCAGTAAGTCCTTCTCATCGAGGTGCATCCCTTACTTGCTTGTTCAAGGAAGATGTCTAAAACTTCACTTTTTTTCCAGGCATGGACAGAGAAAGCGGAGCGGATTCAATGTCCGGCTCCGCAGCCCGAGGAACCAATCATCCCGCTCCTGGCGAAGATGCTTGTTCCAGCCCCCTACAAGGCACCGGAGAAGAAGGCCAAGAAGAAGGCCAAGGGGGTCCGGAGTGGCCCGAGCCGCAAGGGAGATTCGGACATGTCGTCCGAAGACAAGCTGAATCACTCCTCCACCACCGAAGACGACGACGAGGAGGAGGAAGAGAGAAGCTCTCCCCTAGATGGGGGAAGGAAGAAGAGGGCGGCCTCCACAAATCTGGAGGCGGAGGCTCCCAAGAGGGGGAAGGGCCCCCTCGCGGATAACACTACAAAAAAAATACACTTCCATGATGATACGTGTTTGTCACAGTAGGTCGCGTTTTTTGTCATGCATGTACATCCATGACGATTTTATGAAAGAATCAAGATAGTCATACCTGTGCTGTCGTAGAAGTGTTCCATGACATTACCAAAATTATCATCACGGAAGTGTCCACTTCCATGACGATAAATCGCGCGTCACAGAAGTGCTTTCGTCAAGGGTGACCAACACGTGGCATCCACCGTAATGGAACACCATTAAGCTATCAGGTCCGGTTTTGGATCCGATAACCCATTAACAGCCCCGACCAATGGGGATTTTCCACGTGTAAAATCATCATTGGCTAGAGCAAACACGTGTTGGCTCACCATTGGGACAGATGTCATCCACTCATTGGACCGAAGGCGCCTATGATACGCGACATGTGGGACGGCCCAATAGAGGCCCATTCCTGTGAAAAGGCCGAACCGTTTGACTTGGTCAAAAGGTGGTGGGCCGCCCCACGGAAAGCCTGTTCACGACCTGTTCGCATATAGCCCATTTACAGCCCGCTAACCCAGGGCCCATTACGACCTCTCCGAATTAGGCCCAGTAGCATCATCTGGGCCGTCCAATATGATTCCAGCCCGTTTTAACTTCCGGCCTAGGTGTGGCCCATGACTTCTTTCGGCCCATATGAGGCCCTTTGTAACTCTTGGCCCATTAACGGCCCGTGGTGAAACTGGCCCGTAATGAACAGCGTATCACTTTGTACCCCATTAACAGCCCGTTATTCCATTGGGCCATTTCCAGCCCAAGTTATCTTTTGGCCTTCTCAGGGCCCATTGATTCTTGGGCTCATTTGCAGCATTCGGTTACATACGGCCCGTTACTGTCATTTTCTGCTTGTGGGCCAAATTCAGCCCGTCATTACAGTCGGCCCGTCTGCAGACCGTTAATACGTTGGGCCGTTTTCATGTCAAAAAAACCCGTTGGGCTGTTTTCATAGGGTTATCAAATACGGCCTATTAACGACCCGTTATGGTGCACGAATAGTACGACCCATGATTGGCGAAATGATGTTATGCCCCGTAGAAGGCCCATGGATCCTACGGCCCGTATGAGGCCCATGGATAGTATGGCCCATATGAGGCCCATGGATCGTACGACCCGTAGAAGGCCCATGGACCCTACGGCCCGTAGAAGGCCCATGAATCCAAAGGCCCGTATAGAAGGCCAATGGATCCTACGGCCTGTATAGAAGGCCAATGGATCATCCGGAAGAAGGCCCATGGATCATACGGCCTGCAGGAGGCCCGTGGATCATACGGCCTGCAGGAGGCCCATGGTTAGAACAGTCCGTGTGTTGTGATGATTATTTTGTCCTAGTTACCAAAAATAGGCTATTGTGGCCACTAGTAAAACACAGAAAAAGAACTACAGTGACTACAAGCAAACAACTAAACAAGACAATAAGGAAATAAATAAGCAAGCAATTAATGCTAGCCTATTACCGCTATTACATATATTACATCCACTGGGCATCAAAGTTCGCCACTAGTGCATATATAGGGAACAAAGCAGTATATTACATACACTGGTCGTCAAAATTGGCCACCAGTGCAAATAAACGCGGCAGCAAAACAAGAGCATAACTGAAACAACTTCAGAAGAGCTCAAGAAACGTTATCCTGGGTATCCACCATGCTGGCAATAAGCTTAGAAAGCTTATTAGCTTTGTCCTGTTTGGCGCTAAAATCCTCCAACGCTTGCTGTTGCACTAGAAAGTATGCATCTGAATGCTCCAGGGACTTCCGCAGTCCTTCCGCTTCTTGTCGCAGCACAGCTGATCAATGTCTTTCATCTTGTAGTTGAGACTCAAGAAACCGAACTGATTCAGACAGTGAGTTTGAATAGCTTGTGCAAGCGGTAGTGGTCAGTAACTCGAACACTAAACCAAGACAGGACTTTGGGGTTGTCTCGCTATCTTCAAGATAGTCTTCCTTAGCTATTTTATCAGCTTTGTTGGAGACCAACAAGGATGTGTCATTCTCCTGAACCTTATCTGCATTACTTTTTTTACCATTGCTTAATAAGGCACTCTTCCCCAATATTCTGTCAGCATTCTAAAAGAAGAAACAAGCAGACACATAACAAGTTTAGCATGTACTAGTATATGAAACTCATTTCGGTGAACCAGTTCATTAGTAAGGTGGACATGATTAAACTACCAAGTTTTCTATTGCCAAGTACTAGTACATAATAAAAGCATCAAACAAACATATATCTATGTCCTATGGTCACTACATTGTCTTGCCAAATCAAAATAGAGACACGGTTCAAATCATATCAGTTCAAGACAAAGCAGCAGTGAAAGAATACAAAGCGTGGGATACTACATGGCACAACAAGATTTCAGATGGGTACCACTGGTCTACATGTACAACAAAACTATTGGCTCTGTTGTGATGCTAGTAATGTGCATGACATGAAAGTCAACTGTATACACAATTGAAATTGAAATCAACAGAGCTATTGATAAGAGCAAACCTATTAAAGAAACATGCGTGAACATACCCGCTGTGCCATTGGAGTTTCGATTGGATCCTTCAATTTAAAAATAAGTTTGTATGAGTAAATACAGTGATACAAGAGAAAAGCAATCATAGTTAAAAAAGGCGCACCTAAGCAAGCGCTTAAGCACGCCTACGCTCTAGGCATTGGCAAAATGCATTGCACATAACTACGCTTAATCTGTGCATAACTGTGCATAAGCATGTGCTTTGGTCAGTAAAGCGCAAGGCGGTGGCAAAACGCACAATTAACGCCTAGCGCTTTTTTGAACTATGATAGCAATGGAATCTTAAATTAGAACAGTTGTTCTTCAGGTTTAGGCACTTGTTCTACATGAATAGAGTACAGTAAGACGCAAGAATATAATACTTAAAAATAGAAAATGAGCTCATAGACCTTACCACATTCTTGGTTCGGGACCAGTACAGAACAAGGCATTCCCAGTCATCGTCTAGTAAATGTGTCTCAGGAGAACGTAAGGGAATTTGATGAGTTTCTTTGCCTGTGAAGTACGTGAAAGCACAAGTGCTCCCTAGGTGGTTTTGGTATTTAATGACAACATATCTCTTGTTGGACTAACACTTTTATCTAGTATGTTTCAGATAAGTTCAACAATGGAGTGGCATGGACTAAAGGATGTGGGAACTCCTTCAAGATGCTAAGGACAAAGCATTGGCTCAAGCTTCAAGCTCAAGGCTCTTCATTTTACATTTTAGTGATCCAAGATCACATTGAGTCTATAGGAAAAGCCAATACTATCAAGGAGGAATGAGGTGTTGCTTAGTGAGCCTCTTGCTTCAAAGTTCTTCGTGATATGCTCCAAATACCCTCAACTACTTTCCCACTTCCACACATATGTCCTAAATCTAAAGTCAAACTCGGCCCCACTGATTCTTTCTATCCGGCGCCACCGAGTTTGGATGTCTTAGCCACTGCCACAAACCCTAGGCAAATCGGTCTCACCGATAGGGATCTCGATCTCACCGAGATGGGATTGTAATCTCTCTGTGTATGTCCATTATGAGAATCGGTCTCGCCGATTTTGAGCAATCGGTACTACCGAGATTACAATGCAAACTCTCTGGTTAACTTATTATCAAAATCGGTCCCACCGATTTTGATAATCGGTCAAACCGAGTTTGCCTGACCAACTCTCTGGAAAGCTTATTACCAAAATCGGTCCCATCGAGTTTGTGTAATTGGTCTTACCGAGATTACGTTATGCCCTAACTCTAACCGAATCGGTCCCACCGAGTTGCATTCCGGTCCCACCGAAAACCCTAACGGTCACATTATTTGCTAAGTCGGTCTGACCGAGTTTAACGATTCGGTCCCACCGAGTTTGGTAGATTGTGTGTAACGGTTAGATTTTGTGTGGATGCTATATATACACATCCAACTCCTCTTCATTCATGGAGAGAGCCATCAGACTAAACCTACACTTCCAGCATCCTATTTCTGAGAGAGAACTACCTACTCATGTGTTGAGGCCAAGATATTCCATTCCTATCATATGAATCTTGATCTCTAGCCTTCCCCAAGTTGCTTTCCACTCAAATCCTCTTTCCACCAGATCCAAATCCTATGAGAGAGAGTTGAGTGTTGGGGAGACTATCATTTGAAGCACAAGAGCAAGGAGTTCATCATCAACGCACCATTTGTTACTTCTTGGAGAGTGGTGTCTCCTAGATTGGCTAGGTGTCAATTGGGAGCCTCCGACAAGATTGTGGAGTTGAACCAAGGAGTTTGTAAGGGCAAGGAGATCGCCTACTTCGTGAAGATCTACCGCTAGTGAGGCAAGTCCTTTGTGGGCGACGACCATGGTGGGATAGACAAGGTTGCTTCTTCGTGGACCCTTCGTGGGTGGAGCCCTCGGTGGACTCACGCAACCGTTACCCTTCGTGGGTTGAAGTCTCCATCAACGTGGATGTACGATAGCACCACCTATCGGAACCATGCCAAAAACAGCCGTGTCTCCAATTGCGTTTGAATTCTCCAAACCCTTCCCTTTACATTCTTGCAAGTTGCATGCTTTATTTTCCACTGCTCATATACTCTTTGCATGCTTGCTTGCTATATGTTGTGAATGTTAAACTTGTGCCTAAACTCCACTTAAACTTTAAAGAAACTTAAAAACTGCAACTTTGGTACTTAGTGTCTAATCACCCCCCTCTAGACACCTCTTCTCAAGGTCCTACAAGTGGTATCAGAGAATTGGTCTCCATTGCCTTGGTTTAATCACCATTGGAGGAAGATGGATGAGTCTACTTTGGGGAGTCTTAAACATAGAGTGCCTATTCTTGATGGAGAGTATTTCCGTGAGTGGAAAAATGAGATGCTTGTTATTTTCAATCAATATCATTTTAACAAGTACATTGCTAGTCCTTGTGCACCTTATGTTGATCCTATGCATCCAACCCATGATGAGTCAATTGACATGGTTAGGAATCTTAGAACTGCCGAACTTATCATTAGAGGATTGCCTAGAAACTTGATTGGATGTTTGCCTAACACCATATGGAAATTTCTTGAGGAACGATTTCCAGATTATTCCTTGAAAAATGTAGATGAAATTCTCCATAAGTCTATTGCTTTGAGTAAAATGAATACTAGTGATCCTATGTTTGGTGATCGTCTATTTGATATTACAAACCTTATGCGTGCCAAAGGAAATGTTGGTATTATTAGTGACATTATTTCCGAAGCTATAAGAATTCATAGACAAGATTATTGTCAAACTCATTCTAATGAATCACCCTCTCTAGGATTTGATCCACCACATGACGATGTTGAACATGGATACTATGATGAGGATGATGATAGTGACTTCGATCTTGATGATGCAATGAGACATTCTGGTCTTATGGCAAATCTTCGGGGATACATGTCAGGAGGAAAGGAATGGGTTCTTGATAGTGGATGTACCGATCACATGACCGGATATAAAGACATGTTTCGTGAGCTTGCTGATAATGATAGTCCTCGAAAGTATGTCACTTTTGGTGACAACTCAAAGGGTAAGGTGGTTGGCCTTGGTAAGGTGGCCATCTCACATGATAGCTCCATAAAAAATGTCATGCTCGTTGAATCTCTTGGGTACAACTTACTTTCAGTATCTAGACTTGTTGACTTTGGTTTCAATGTCTTATTTACTGAAGTTGATTGCCAAGTGTTTCATCGAGACAATCATAAAATGGTCTTTACCGGTATACGTAGAGGTGATCTTTACATTGTTAATTTCACTAAAAAGGCTCAACCTAAAACTTGCTTCATTGCTAAATCCTCAAAAGGCTGGTTATGGCATAGACGGTTAGGTCACGTTGGCATGAGAAACCTTGACAAGCTTATTAAAGGAAATCATATCCTTGGAGTTAATGATGTCATATTTGATAAGGATAGACTTTGCAGTGCTTGTCAAGCAGGTAAACAGGTTGGAGGAAGGCATCCCGTGAAGAACATCATGACCACGAAGAGGCCACTCGAGCTACTTCACATGGATCTCTTTGGTCCCAACTCTTACAAGAGTCTCGGTGGAAATTCTTTTGGTCTAGTTATAGTTGATGATTTTTCCAGATTTACGTGGGTGTTCTTTCTCGATGATAAATCGCAGGTCCAAAAGATCTTCAAAAACTTCGCTAGGAAGTCCCAAAACCAATTTGAAGTGAAGATCAAGAAGGTTCGCAGCAACAACGGAACGGAGTTCAAGAACGCAAATCTGGACACCTTTCTTGACGAAGAAGGGATTTCACACGAGTTCTCGGCTACGTACACACCTCAACAAAATGGAGTTGTTGAGAGGAAGAACCGTACGCTCATCGAAATGGCGAGAACGATGCTTGATGAGTACAAGACGCCGAAGCACTTTTGGGCAGAAGCGGTTGAGACAGCTTGTCATGTAACAAATCGCTTGTATCTTCACAAGCTACTCGGCAAGACGGCATACGAGCTACTCACCGGTAACAAACCCCAAGTTGGATACTTTCGAGTATTCGGCTCAAAGTGCTACATTCTTGATAAGCATCGTCGTTCTAAATTTGCTCCCAAGTCTCATGAAGGTTTCCTACTAGGTTATGGCTCAAACTCTCACACTTACCGTGTCTACAACAATTTCACCCGAAAGGTTGAAGAGACGGTATATGTGAAGTTTGATGAATCTAACGGCTCGCAAGTAGAGCAATTGCCAATTGATGTAGGAGACAAAGATCCTTCGGAAGCAATCCAAGACTTGTCTATTGGCAAGGTCCGTCCAACGGAGGTGAAGGAGAGTACCTCGTCCATCCAAGTGGAAGCTTCTACTTCACGACAAGGTGAACCAAGAGTTGATACGGAAGAATCCACAAGTGGGACACACCAAGATGAAGGAAATGAGGAAGTGCATCAAGCTGAACGTCAATAACCTCCTTCTCCACCATGACAAGAGAACACCAACGCCAACAATGAAGAAGGCCAAGAAGAAGAACATGATGAAGAAGATGTTCAACAAAGACCCAAGCAAAAGCTTTCACGAGTTCGAGCAAGAATTGCTAAAGACCATCCCGTAGAGAAAATCTACAATGATATTCAAACCGGGAGAATCACTCGCTCTAGAACTCGTTTAGCTAACTTTTGTGAAAACTATTATTTCATCTCTAGCATTGAACCTATGAAGGTCGAAGAAGCATTGGAAGATCTGGATTGGATAAATGCTATGCATGAAGAGCTACACAACTTTGAGAGGAACCAAGTTTGGACATTGGTTGAGAAGCCCGACAACAACCACAACATCATCGGTACCAAATGGGTGTTTCGCAACAAGCAAGATGAAGATGGACAAGCAGTTCGCAAAAAAGCACGCCTCGTCGCCCAAGGCTACACACAAGTCGAAGGTATGGACTATGGTGAGACTTACGCCCCCGTTGCTAGACTTGAGTCCATTCGCATCTTACTTGCCTATGCTAATCACCATGATATCACCTTGTACCAAATGGACATTAAAAGTGCTTTTCTAAATGTTGAAATAGAGGAGGAAGTTTATGTTAAACAACCTCCCGGCTTTGTCAATCCTAAGAAACCCAATCATGTTTACAAACTTCACAAAGCTCTTTATGGACTTAAACAAGCTCCTAGAGCATGGTATAAATGCTTGAAGAAGTTCCTTATTGAAAAAGGCTTTGAAATTGGGAAAATTGATTCTACTCTTTTTACTAAAAGGGTTAATGGTGAACTCTTTGTGTGCCAAATTTATGTTGATGATATTATATTTGGTTCAACTAACCCTCATTTTAGTGAAAAGTTTGGGAAGCTAATGTCGAGAAGTTTGAGATGTCTATGATGAGTGAACTCAAATTCTTTCTTGGTTTGCAAATCAAGCAAACTAAGGAAGGTACTTTTGTCTCGCAAACAAAGTATACCAAGGACTTATTCAAGAAGTTCAATATGCAAGAATGCAAAGGTATGACTACACCCATGCCTACTAGTGGACATCTTGACTTAACCAAAGATGCTGAACCGGTTGATCAAAAGGTTTATTGCTCTATGATTGGTTCATTGTTATATCTATGTGCTTCACGTCCCGATATTATGCTAAGTGTGTGCATGTGTGCACGATATCAAGCTGCTCCTAAAGAATGTCATCTTAAGGCCGTGAAAAGGATAGTGAGATACTTAATCCATACACCAAATTTTGGCATTTGGTATCCTAAGAGGGCCTCTTTCGATCTTGTTGGCTATTCCGACTCGGACTATGCCGGAGACAAGGTTGATAGAATGTCCACTTCGGGTACTTGTCAATTTCTTGGTAGATCTCTTGTGTCTTGGTCCTCCAAGAAACAAAACTCGGTATCCTTATCCACCGCCGAAGCTGAATATATTGCCGCTGGTTCATGTTGTGCTCATTTACTTTGGATGACCCAAACTCTTAAAGATTATGGGATATATGTGAAACATGTTCCATTGCTTTGTGACAATGAAAGTGCTATCAAAATTGGTCATAATCCTGTGCAACATTCTCGAACTGAGCATATTGAAGTTCGTCATCATTTCATTCGAGATCATGTTGCTAAGGGTGACATTGATCTTAAGCATGTTCGCACCGAAAAGCAATTAGCGGATATATTCACTAAACCTCTTGATGAGAAAGTGTTTTGCAGGTTAAGAGGAGAATTGAACATCATTGATGCTTCAAACTTGGAGTAGAAACTCCATTGGATACATGCAAGACATGAGCTTATGACTAATCCTTGATATTTCTCTTATGATGAAAAACTTATGTCTTGGATATATTTGTATCTTGCATGTTATCTAACCCATGTAGGTACTTGGTTGAATCAAATTCCATGAGGTTGAAACCTACTCATATCTTGAGCAATCTCTACATCACCAAGTCTCTATACAAAGGTGGTTGAAGACAAGGAAGCACGAAACCATTCAAACATATCCTTTGACAAATTATATGTTGAGCTTCATGATTGTCATTTTTGGATACACAAGTGCTCTTCCTTGCAAGAACTAACCCATGTAGGTAGATGGACTCAAATTCCAAGTGGTGCTCCAAATTCTTGATGAGCTACATCAACCTTGAGCAACCCACGCAAGTTCAACTACATGGACAACACCACCAACCAAGGTATGTTATTCCATCTGAGAGAAGCTTTACTCCGAGTCATGAGTTAAAGCAACTCGACAAGATGTGAATACATCAAGATGCTTAAACGAAAAATGGCAACCCCATTTTGAGCTTAAACGATGAGTATGGCCTATGATCAAGTGATCTCACTTGACTCCTAAGTCAATATACTCTAACATAGGTGACTTTGTCGCCGACCATCTCTAGATGAAGTTCTCCTGTGTTCTTTTCTGAGTTTTTGCATTTGTCTCATGCATATGTGTTTCCCCTTTCAAAAAAAAAACTTCATCTAGATTTCTTTCTGTTTTCTCTGCATTTTCTGCATCTAATTCATTGCATATCATTTAGTTAATTCCTTGCAAATCTTTGTGAGATCTTTCTAGTCTAGTGAGCTGAGATGACAAGTGTTTTCTCTGCAATGAACTCGGTTACACCGATTTGTTATTTTCGGTCCAACCGAAAACTCTCGGTACCACCGAAGAATACCACTCGGTGCCACCGATTTCACAACAGGAAAAACAGTTTGCCACTTATTCTGAGTTTCTTCTGATCCAGCTCCACTCAATGAATCTTGTCCTCTACAAGCATCACATTTTCATCATTGCTTTGTTCTGTGTCTCAAGGACCAAAACCATCCGACAGACTCCAGAAGACCCTTCATGGAAATTGATGTCAAAGGGGGAGAGAAAGACATCAAAGCTTATCATTTGGAGATAGAGAGAGAGAGCATCAAAACTTATCACCTTTCTTCTTAAGGGAGAGAGAGACCTTCTAGGGGGAGAGACCCTCAAAAGACGAGAGGGATATCCAGGGGGAGAGGATACTTAAGTAGAAAGTATTTCTCATGGATCCCAGATGCTTGGTGTTCAAGAGGAGAGATGTCCACATGTCTTCTTGAGGGGAGAGACATGTTCATATGATCTGTTGTGCTCATTTTGCATTAGCATACATTAGCTCTGAACTTTAACTCTGATCATCATTCATATCTTTCCGCTCTGTTTTCCTTCAGCTCTGATTTTCTGTTCCCTATCTTCTCCCAGTATCCCATGTTAGATTCAGGGGGAGCAAGACATCTAAGGGAAAGAGATCATTTAAATTCATTGCATATCTTTACTCTTGGGGACATGTCTAATCCAATGTGGTACTCAGTACTCACTCTCTACATGTCATCCCAGTCTTGGTATTCTTGTGGTTTCTTATGTTTGCTCTGGTTAGTAGATGCATCTGTGTTATCTGACCTTGTTTTCACAGGTTCATTCCATCCTAAGCCAACTCAAGACCACAAGGTAAGTATATGCATCACAATCATGTGTATGAGGAATTCTTGCTGATGTACATACTATATGCAAGAAGGACTCATTGGCATGAAGGTATTCTCTTTAATACTTTTTGCTCTGATGCATATAGCCAAGATACATGAAACACATTGCCTGCTCTATCATGGTTATGCTATCACATGGTTCTATATTTCATATTCACATGATTGCATACATGTAGGGGGTGCCTATGCTTGTTAAATGTCTTTCCAAGGCTTTACTTGCTATTCTTTATATCCTTATCTAAAGCTTTGATGTATGTTGCCATCAATTACCAAAAAGGGGGAGATTGAAAGCACAAGTGCTCCCTAGGTGGTTTTGGTAATTAATGACAACATATCTCTTGTTGGACTAACACTTTTATCTAGTATGTTTCAGATAAGTTCAACAATGGAGTGGCATGGACTAAAGGATGTGGGAACTCCTTAAAGATGCTAAGGACAAAGGATTGGCTCAAGCTTCAAGCTCAAGACTTTTCATTTTACATTTTAGTGATCCAAGATCACATTGAGTCTATAGGAAAAGCCAATACTATCAAGGAGGAATGAGGTGTTGCTTAATGAGTCTCTTGCTTCAAAGTGCTTCGTGATATGCTCCAAATACCCTTAACTACATTCCCACTTCCACACATATGTCCTAAACCTAAAGTCAAACTCGGCCCCACTGATTCTTTCTATCCGGCGCCACCGAGTTTGGATGTCTTAGCCACTGCCACAAACCCTAGGCAAATCGGTCTCACCGATAGGGATCTCGGTCTCACCGAGATGGGATTGTAATCTCTCTGTGTATGTCCATTATCAAAATCGGTCTCACCGAGTTTGAGCAATCGGTACTACCGAGATTACAATGCAAACTCTCTGGTTAACTTATTATCAAAATCGGTCCCACCGATTTTGATAATCGGTCAAACCGAGTTTGCCTGACCAACTCTCTGGAAAGATTATTACCAAAATCGGTCCCACCGAGTTTGTAATCGGTCTTACCGAGATTACGTTATGCCCTAACCCTAACCGAATCGGTCCCACCGAGTTGCATTCTGGTCCCACCGAAAACCCTAATGGTCACATTATTTGCTAAATTGGTCTGACCGAGTTTAACGATTCGGTCCCACCGAGTTTGGTAGATTGTGTGTAACGGTTAGATTTTGTGTGGAGGCTATATATACCCCTCCACCTCTTCTTCATTCGTGGAGAGAGCCATCAGACTAAACCTACAGTTCCAGCATCCTATTTCTGAGAGAGAACTACCTACTCATGTGTTGAGGCCAAGATATTCCATTCCTATCATATGAATCTTGATCTCTAGCCTTCCCCAAGTTGCTTTCCACTCAAATCCTCTTTCCACCAGATCCAAATCCTATGAGAGAGAGTTGAGTGTTGGGGAGACTATCATTTGAAGCACAAGAGCAAGGAGTTCATCATCAACTCACCATTTGTTACTTCTTGGAGAGTGGTGTCTCCTAGATTGGCTAGGTTCACTTGGGAGCCTCCGACAAGATTGTGGAGTTGAACCAAGGAGTTTGTAAGGGCAAGGAGATCGCCTACTTCATGAAGATCTACCGCTAGTGAGGCAAGTCCTTCGTGGGCGACGACCATGGTGGGATAGACAAGGTTGCTTCTTCATGGACCCTTCGTGGGTGGAGCCCTCCGTGGACTCGCCAACCGTTACCCTTCATGGGTTGAAGTCTCCATCAACGTGGATGTACGATAGCACCACCTATCGGAACCACGTCAAAAACATCCGTGTCTCCAATTGCGTTTGAATTCTCCAAACCTTCCCTTTACATTCTTGCAAGTTGCATGCTTTATTTTCCGCTGCTCTTATACTCTTTGCATGCTTGCTTGCTATATGTTGTGAATGTTAAACTTGTGCCTAAACTCCACTTAAACTTTAAAGAAACTTAAAAACTGCAACTTTGGTACTTAGTGTCTAATCACGCCCCTCTAGACACCTCTTCTCAAGCTCCTACAGTACGTTTTCTTCAGGTAATTCCGATACTTCCACCAAGCATTCTTGATGATAGCAAAGGTATTAGCATAGGTTACCTCATCCAGAGTTTCCAAATTGGTCCTTCTCTATAGAGAAAAATGGGAAAATTTGCTGTATTATAACCATCATGGAGGTAGGATGTATGGGACAAAGCAAAGTAATTGCCATGAATAACAATACTTACACATAACTCGTGGACAAACACCTGCAACTGGCATTTTCCTTCATCTTCAGTATAATATTTCCAAGATGGGAAGATACGCACATACGATTTAACAACATCAAATGCGATAGCTGCTAAACTACGACTAGCTGGTTGTGCTTCCCCCACAGGAATAGGCATACTAACTGGTGGAGTTGGGGTTCATCGTGGTAGTACTGGCCCTTTGGGCACTAGAGATACCTTACTAGCTGCTCTTGTTTGGGAGCTCTGTGGTGGAGATGGTGTTGTGTCAACAGGAACTGGGTTACTATCTGCTGGGATTAGGGTTAGATTGGGTGAAGCTGGTTCTCTATCCATCGCAGTAGGGGTACAATCTGTGAGAGTTTGGGTTATGTGTGGTAGGCCTGGTTCTTGTGCATGTACAACCGGGGTGCTATCTCCACCAAGAGGTAGCACTGTTTTATTTGAAGACCGTATTTTTAGTCCGCTGGATACTGGCATCACCCGCTCCAATTCAAATGGCTGATAAACATGAAACATAGTTGAGTGTACAGACGTTGTATGAGAGATAGATGCAATAGATAGTGTGGAAAAAAGGCATGAAATAGTTGACATGTATATTGTTTAATAAAAACGGATAGCATGACATAATTTCACATATATGATGTCTATCTAAACTGGATAGCATAGCATAACATAATTCAAAGATATGATGAATAACTAAACAGGATCGCATGACATAATACACCTACATGGTATCTAAGTAATCATGATCGCATCTTTTAATTCACATATGTGATTTATATGCTAAACAGAGGGCATTCGATATGATGTCTGAACTAAGAACATGGTGTTGAATATTGTGTATATGATGTCAAACTATGCAATGCAAGACACCATATGCATCATATGAGCAGTATAACCGTGCGATGTTTGAGCATACACCTCAGTGGGGGAATAGGACTGGTCATCTGTCTCTGAATCCATCTCTGAGGAGCTATCGAGACCCAACAAGAGATATTCTTCGACAGGTAGCATTGTCTGCTCTGAAGGCCTTGTTTTCGCTCCAGATTTTTCCATCTCCCACCCAAATGGCTGATTCACGGGAAGAGTAGTTTAATGTACAAACATTGTCGACAAATGGAAATGTAATGAACAAAAGGATGGGAAAGATATCATTCAAATATATGATGCCTGGTTAAACATGATGGCATTGCACATTTCACATATATTATGGCTGGCTAAAAGACATGAGACTGCATAATTCCCATATATGATATAGAAACTAAACAGGTGGCATTACAGAACATGTCTAAATTAAGCAGGTGACATATATGATGTCAAAAGTAGGCACTACAAGGCAACATATGCATGATATGACTAACATCATCATGCCAAGGTAGAGCAAACACCTTGGGGGTAAATAGGAGTGGTCAGCGGCGTCTGAATCCGCCTCAGAATAGATATCTTCCTCTGGATTACAATCTGGAGAGGGGTGGAGAGGGTTTGCCATTGAACCCACCATGGAGCGATGTCTGCATGACATTGTATTGCCGCGCAAAACTCTTCTCTTTTTCTCTACATGTTTAGCATGACTGTGTACAATATCTGACATGCATACAAAAAACATGGTGAGATTATGTAAGGAGAGCATGTAGAAATTTAGAGTGATGGTAACAACCAGTGGATGGATCCAAAAATAATGATAGCAGGCTGATGATTGCTTTAAATTAATAAAAAGACAGATGATGATTGCTTTACTATTTGTTTCCCACCCAATATGAACAACATAGGCATACCCTAGGTGAACCAGATATTAGACAAACATACTATTCATTGCTGACTCGATATGTGCCCCACAACTAATTTAGATGTCAAGTTTGAACATTAATTTGGACCTAACTTGGGAGTCCAAGAGCTGAACAGGATGATAAAGTAGCAGGTAAGTTTAAGCAATGCATAACATAAGCAGAAACAAAAGAGTGCAACCTCCCTTGTGGACCCGTGTACTCCTCAGGTTCATCTACTGAGTCGATGATGGTGATGCAGTTGCGGTGGGTGCCGGCAGCAAGGAAGGAGATCTGAGGCGGCAAAAGACGGTCAGGAGTCGTGATGTCTGGTTTGGTGGATGCTTTTGTCGATGGAGCAGCTCAAGTGAGGTGGACGACGTCGCGGCAGGAGCAGGACAAACCACACAAAGTTCCCTTCGACACGTACCTGTAACTGAAGTAATTATGTAAGGGCTCATTTGGCTTGCATGATTCTTAAAACGCAGGGATAGGAAAAACACCGGAATAGGATAGGAAAATGCACATGGTAAACAGAGCATTTGTAAACACAGGATTTCTGTCAACTTGGGTGTTTGGTTTACAAGAATTGAAGAGCAGAGGAATGCAAAGAAACATGGCCAAAATAAAGTGAAACCATATGAAAGCGTGTACAATTAGAATGTTATTCTGGCACTAATGCACTTGGTCTTGTTTTCATGCATAGGATTTTGAAAAGTAGGTCTAGGTGGATGTTTTGCTTCATTCCTTTCAACAAAATGCATGAATAATTGGGTTGGTCACTGAAGCAGTTGAGGCAGAGGTGGCTGTCGGAGGTGTGGAGGAAGATCTGAGGAATCTGTAGACGGCGTCCAGGGCACTCCTCTGTTGTGATGGATCGTTCTGTCGTTGGAGCAGCTCCGGTGAGCCATAAGACGTCAAGGCTGAAGCAACACAAGACAAACATCGTCAATCTCAAGTGGGATTCTAATAGCATCTCCAATAGATGATGTAAAATAGATGTAAAATTTACATCACCAAAAACCACCTGACTACAACAGATGAGGTAAAAACTGTTGACTCTGAACTTAACTGTCGAAACTAAAATTTACTGTGGAATCTGAATGTTGTTGTCGAAACTGAATGTAATGGTAGCAGAGAGGCACTTGACATGTAGTTTAGGGAGGGCCTGCAGTTCATCTTCAACCTGCACCCCCCTGAGCCGCCAACCACCACTGGCCAAACCGCCGGCCCCAGCGCTGCCTCGCTGCCCCGAAACAACTCCCCACCGCCGCCCCGGCCAGCCCTCTAGGCCCCCCGCCCCCACCCTGAACCCTAAGATAGATAGTGGGGTTCCTCTCCGGCGAGCCCCCATCCCCGCTGCGGGTGGTGCTTCCTTAACTCCGGCTAGCCCCCCAACCCCTGAAAATTAACTGACCCAAAAGTCGATTCAGTCGACTGAAGTGTGGCTTAATCGGAGCAGAGCAGCAGCACGAGCGAGGGGGAGAGCAGCAGCAGCAGCTGGGCGAGCGAGCGATCGAGTGAGAGCCTAAGTAGTAGCAGCAGGCGAGCGAGCGAGAGCCGAAGCAGCACCAGCAGATCCGGTTGGTATGGATGCCGCCGCTAAAGGGGCCTCGCACTGGGTGAGAGCCGCCGTGGAGATGTCGCCCGCGGCGCCGGCTCCAAGGTAGCCGCTCCATGGGGGTGCAGGACGGAGCACCGTTGGTGCCGGGAGGTCGAGTTAAGGAGAAGGTGCAATTCGATGAGTGTACAACCTCTTTGGTGGAGTCGAGTAGGCCTCGACTTCGTCCGAGGAGTCGGTGAGGATGCTGTGGTTCCGGTGGAGCAGGTTAAGGCGGCGCTGTGGGGATGGAGCAGCCGCGATAGACGAGGCGATCGCCGGAGCAGCTCCTTGGAGGTGGAGGACAGGGCGGCTGAACCGGCGGGACGACGAGATGGACGACGTATCCTCATCCGGGGAGGTGGACGAGGGACGTCGAGCTATTGCGGTGGACGACGTCATCGGGGAAGAGGCTCCGGCTGGGCAGCGGTGACGTGGCGGACGGAGGAGGGTGGGGTTTCATGGCTGGAGCAGAGAGGTTATGGCGGCCTGGGATTTCGAATGGTGAAAAGGGGGCGATGGGAGGGGGTGAAGCATGACTTAGGGACGCGCTTGTCCAAAATGTAGGGTGTGTTACAAAAGTACCCCCCACCGATTTGAACTAGCGTCCCTTTCAGCTCAGGGTTAGAAGGGGGATTTCGCGTGTCGGGATTTGGCGGCTGGAGGGAGTTTTCGCGCGCGTTGTAATTTCAGGATAGCAAGGCGCGGGTTGTGAAGGCGCCAGTTTTGGGAGCACGATATCTGAATTTTCGGGATATAACAAGACGCGGGTTGAATTTTAGGGACAAGCCTAACATGTAGTAATATTGTGCTTGTACGTACCAAATCATTCGCACTTCCCTCAACCAAAAAGAAAAAAAACTATTCACACCACACAAAGAGAGAGTCTTGCCCCGTTTTACTATACAAATGCTATTCAAAGCTACTCCCTCCTTCCATCTATATAGGGCCTAATGCGTTTTTGATGCTAACTTTGACCAAATATTAGAGCAATAATATATGACATGCAACTTATAGTAAGAACACCGTTAAATTCGTCTGTGAAAGGTTCTTTCAATGATATAATTTTCACATTGTGCATGTCATGTACTATTAATCTTGTCAATAGTCAAAGGCGGTCTTAAAAATCTCATTACGCCCTATATAGATGGAAGGAGGGAGTATGAAACCATGTTATGTCCGATTAATTTTTTTCGCTTGATGTATAATGCATGTAACCTACTCATACCAACATTTTAGTGCATCCAAATGTCTATACTACCGCTGCAATTCAAACTAAATTTGAATTCATTTCTCTATTTCAATAAGAATCTACAATCATGATTGTTGCCAACTTCAACCATCATAGTTTCGTTGCTATCTGCCAGATATAAATCGGACGGCCTATATTGCAGGATGGCAGGCACACCATCATCAACAACTCTGTTTTTATAAGAGTAGAGATAAAATATATTATATGTAGTATAACATGTTCATAACCACACCATGTGTATCACCGTTATATATATTCACACATGCGTCGGTTTAAAACACTATGATAAATTCTTCAAATATTCGAATTCGCTTTTTATAATGAAGTATATATGATCTCTATTCGTCTTTTACACCCACACAACCCTCTTATCTTTGTAGCTAGCGCTAACTTTCTCTCGTGCATGCACACGCCCGCATCCCTCTCACCCTCCCTCAGCATTCTCTAGCTCCATCGCGCAAATTCGTCTTTTCACTTTAGGTCGTTCACCCATGGTGTGTGTAGGCCCCCCAGCTCCTTCTTTATGGCACACATCGATTGATATGCCTCTCTAGCCAGGTGTGCCTAGCACAAACACAAGCTTCCCCTCTTCTCTTGTCACCGTCCATGCCTCACTCCCACCACTCTTTTCATCGATCTCGTACTCGCACACTCCTTCCCCCTCGATATAGTATGCCTCTCGTACCACCTCCTAGATGCATCCCTCTCTCTCTATCCTTCTCCTCGTGCCTCATTTGCTTCTAACACACACATGCATGTATACTGATCGATCTCCCAACATATACCTAGATCAACTTTAACTACCCCCCCCCATCAATCGACGTACCTCACAAGTTATGTCTCTCCTTTCTCTAACAAAGGGCGATTGATATTCCAATGTAGTTACGTCTGCTTACCACAGCCATATCGTCCCCCTCATCATTCGTGCATGCCTCCTGACGCGTCTCTCACAGGCACGTGCACAGACAACAAGCAGCCATCTCCTCTCTTATTGATATTGCGGGCGTGCCCTCTGTTTTTCTAGCAAGCCTATCCCACCATTTGTTAGAAGCAACTCCACTACCACCCCCTCCAATACTCTAGCTCTGTCTCTCTCCCAACCTTATTCCTCTCCTGCACATATGCATGGATGTTGATCGATCTCCCTTAATACATGAGGTAGATCGATCTCCTTAATACATGAGGTAGGCCTCTCTCCTCCTCCACACATATACCAGCCATTGTACCTCTATAGTTAATTGGGCCTCCCTCTTCCCCCACCACACACTGATAGTCGAGCGCTGCAGGTAGGTATCCATGCCACAGATACAAACTGCACATGTCCCCTCTCACGTTCCAGTAGGCCAGCCACTCTATATCTTTGACGTGGGCACACACAAATTTGATGGCACTCTTTATCGATCGCGCGCATGCACACACACACATCATCCCTCTTTTCGATTCTATGGACACCTCAAGCCGATGATACCTCCACTCTCTTCTCGTGGATCGCCCCTCTATATATATGTTATATCCAGGACTCTATTTCACACACATTGCATATGTTACATTTTTGGATTGACCCCCCTCCCCCCAAGAAAACTCTCAAGAACCCACACACAATATCTCTCTAGGTTTGTATCTCTCTCACACAACCCCACGTAGGTGGTGTTCGTATACAAGAAGAGAATAGGTGCACCGTGCACGTACTCACGCTTCATGCCCAGCCACACCCGCGCGGGTACACGGTGGAGCTCATTTCTTTACGAAATGGCAGCCCATGTGCTAATTTGAACGCATGTAGTGGTTGTTTACCTAGGGAGGTCGTGTACCACGTGTGAACGAAACAAAATTCGACTTGACGCGTTATTTTTAAATAAAGTTATAGCGCTCAATGGCACGTACACAGAATATAAAACAATTTTTATGGAGAAAAAGGTAGTCCGCTCAACTATATACAATGGAGCCTGCCAGCCTGGTTTGTCGCTCTTCAGAGTATCTCACATAAGGTTGCGGTGGACTCTCTCTCTCTCACCGTTGGTCACTGATCCGGCCGCATCCCGTCTGCCGGGGGAAAGGGAGTGCGGTGGCCTCTCTCTCTCTCTCACCGTTGGTCACTGATCCGGCCGCATCCCGTCCGCCGGGGGAAAGGGAGTGTGGTGGCCTCTCTCTCTCTCTCTCTCTCTCTCTCTCACCGTTAGTCACTGATCCGGCCGCATCCCGTCCGTCGGGGGAAAGGGAGGAAGTGCATCGTTTTTCCGTTCGACGGCGCCGAGCCAGCACGTCCCGATCTGTGGTACACGCCGTTCTCTCTGACCAAGCTCCGGCGCGGCAAGGCCTACGCCATCTGCTCGCAGAATCCACCCGCCGCCGCTCACCTAGTTACATCCCGACTGTTGGGGAACGTAGTAACTTCAAAAAATTTCCTACGCACATGCAAGATCATGGTGATGCATAGTAACGAGAGGGGGAGTGTATCTTCATACCCTTGAAGATTGCTAAGCGGAAGCGTTTATCAACGCGGTTGATGTAGTCGTACGTCTTCACGATCCGACCGATCCAAGTACCGAACGCACGGCACCTCCGAGTTCTGCACACGTTCAGCTCGATGATGTCCTCACCTTCAAGATCCAGCAAGACGGGCGAAGTAGTAGATGAGTTCCGGCAGCATGACGGCGTGGTGACGGTGTTGGTGAAGAACAATCTCTGCAGGGCTTCGCCTAAGCACTACGGAAACTATGACGGAGGATAAACTAGAGGGGATGGGGTTGCCGGCACATGGCTTGGTGTTTCTTGATGTTTCTTTGGTGCTAGCCCCGCCCCTCTATTTATATGTTGAGCCCTGGGGTCGAAACTTGGAGCAAAAGCCCCCTCAAAGTCGGTTTTGCCCGAAAGGCAAGAGTCCCACTCAGACTCCAGGACCAAACGCCATAATCCTTGGCGTCTGGCCCAGATGCCATGGGCCTCGGCGTCTGGCAGGCCAGACGCCAGGGTCTCCGGCGTTTGGCCCCCTGGCCTCCGCAAAACTCCCTTTGCACCGACTTATAGCCCCGTGGGCCTGACCCCTTGGCCTAACCATATCATCCAATATATGAATCTTTACCTCCGGACCATTCCGGAGCTCCTCGTCATGTCCGTGATCTCATCCGGGACTCCAAACAACATTCAGTCACCAACATACATAACTCATATAATACTATATTGTCAACGAACGTTAAGCGTGCGGACCCTACGGGTTCGAGAACTATGTAGACATGACCAAGATACCTCTCTGGTCAATAACCAATAGCGGAACCTGGATGCCCATATTGGCTCCTACATATTCTACGAAGATCTTTATTGGTCGAACCGCATAACAACATACGTTGTTCCCTTTGTCATCGGTATGTTACTTGCCCGAGATTCGATCGTCGGCATCTCAATACCTAGTTCAATCTCGTTACCGGCAAGTCTCTTTACTCGTTACGTAATGCATCATCCCTTAACTAACTCATTAGCTACATTGCTTGCAAGGCTTATAGTGATGTGCATTACCGAGAGGGCCCAGAGATACCTCTCCGACAATTGGAGTGACAAATCCTAATCTCGAAATACGCCAACCCAACATGTACCTTCGGAGACACCTGTAGAGCTCCTTTATAATCACCCAGTTACATTGTGACGTTTGGTAGCACACAAAGTGTTCCTCCGGTAAACGGGAGTTGCATAATCTCATAGTCATAGGAACATGTATAAGTCATGAAGAAAGCAATAGCAACATACTAAATGATCAAGTGCTAAGCTAACGGAATGGGTCAAGTCAATCACATCATTCTCCTAATGATGTGATCCCGTTAATCAAATGACAACTCTTTGTCCATGGCTAGGAAACATAACCATCTTTGATTAATGAGCTAGTCAAGTAGAGGCATACTAGTGACACTCAGTTTGTCTATGTATTCACACATGTATCATGTTTCTGGTTCATACAATTCTAGCATGAATAATAAACATTTATCATGAAATAAGGAAATAAATAATAACTTTATTATTGCCTCTAGGTCATATTTCCTTTAGTCTCCCACTTGCACTAGAGTCAATAATCTAGTTCACATCATCATGTGATTCAACACCAATATTCACATTTGTATGTGATTAACACCCATAGTTCACATCGTCATGTGACCAACACCCGAAGGGTTTACTAGAGTAAATTATCTAGTTCACATCGCTATGTGATTAACACCCAAAGAGTACTAATGTATGATCATGTTTTGCTCGTGAGAGAAGTTTAGTCAACGGGTCTATCACATTCAGAGCCGTATGTATTTTGCAAATATTCTATGTCTACAATGCTCTGCATGGAGCTACTCCAGCTAATTGCTCCCACTTTCAATAGGTATCCAGATTGAGACTTAGAGTCATCTGGATTGGTGTAAAAGCTTGCATCGATGTAACTCTTTATGACGAACTCTTTTATCACCTCCATAATCGAGAAACATCTCCTTAGTCCTCACTAAGGATATTCTTGACCGCTGTCCAACGATCTACTCTTAGATCAAAATTGTATTCCTTTGACAAACTCAGAGCAAGGTATACAATAGGTCTGGTACACAGCATAGCAAACTTTATAGAACCTATGACTGAGGCATAGAGAATGACTTTACATTCTCTTTCTATTTTCTGCCATGGTCGGGTTTTGAGTCTTACTCAACTTCACACCTTTGCATCCCAGGCAAGAACTCTTTCTTTGACCGTTTCCATTTTGAACTACTTCAAAATCTTGTCAAGGTATGTACTAATTGAAAATCTTATCAAGCGTCTTGATCTATCTCAATAGATCTTGATGCTCAATATGTAAGTAGCTTTACTGAGGTCTTTCTTTGAAAAACTCTTATTCAAGTATCCTTTTATGCTCTCCAGAATTTCTATATCATTTCCAATCAACAATATGTTATCAACATATAGTTTTAGAAATGCTACAGAGCTCCCACTTACTTTCTTGTAAATACAGGATTCTCCAAAAGTCTGTATAAAACCATATGCTTTGATCAACTCATCAAAGCGTATATTCCAACTCCGAGATGCTTGCACCAGTCCATAGGTAGATCGCTGGAGCTTGCACATTTTGTTAGCACCTTTAGGATTGACAAAACCTTCTAGTTGCATCATATACAACTCTTCTTTAAGAAAACCATTAGGGAATGCAATTTTGGCATCCATTTGCCAGATTTCATAAAATGTGGCAATTGCTAACATGATTCGGACAAACTTTAAGCAACGCTACAGTTGAGAAAATCTCATTGTAGTCAACACCTTGAACTTGTCGAAAAACTTTTCCAACAAGTTGAGCTTTGTAGATAGTAACACTACCATCAGTGTCTGTCTTCCTCTTGAAGACCCATTTATTTAACTTGGCTTGCTAATCATCGAGCAAGTCAACCAAAGTCCGCACTTTGTTCTCATACATGGATCCTATCTCAGATTTCATGGCTTCAAGCCATTCCGCGGAATTTGGGCTCATCATCGCTTCCTCATAGTTCATAGGTTCATCATGGTCTAGTAACATGACTTCTAGAATAGGATTACCGCACCACTCTGGTGTGGACCGTACTTTGGAAGACCTACGAGTTTCTGTAGTAACTTGATCTGAAGTTTCATGATCATCATCATTAACTTCCTCACTAATTGGTGTAGGTATCACAGGAACTGATTTCTGTGATGAACTACTTTCCAATAAGGGACCAGGTACAATTACCTCATCAAGTTATACTTTCCTCCCACTCACTTCTTTCGAGAGAAACTCCTTCTCTTGAAAGGATCCATTTTAGCAACGAATATTTTTCCTTTGGATCTGTGATAGAAGGTGTACCCAATAGTTTCCTTTGGGTATTTTACAAATACGCACTTCTCCGATTTGGGTTCGAGCTTATCAGGTTGAAACTTTTCACATAAGCATCGCAGCCCCAAACTTTAAGAAACGACACCTTTGGTTTCTTGCCAAACCACAGTTCATAAGGCGTCGTCTCAATGGATTTTGATGGTGCCCTATTTAAAGTGAATGCAGCTGTCTCTAATGCATAACCCCAAAATGATAGTGGTAAATCGGTAAGATACATCATAGATCGCACCATATCCAATAAAGTGCGGTTACGATGTTCGGACACACCATTACGATGTGGTGTTCCATGTGGCGTGAGCTATGAAACTATTCCACATTGTTTTAACTAAAGGCCAAACTCGTAACTCAAATATTCGTCTCCATGATCAGATCGCATAAAAATTTATTTTCTTGTTATGATATTTTCCACTTCACTCTGAAATTCTTTGAACCTTTCAATTGTTTCAGACATATGTTTCATCAAGTAGATATACTCATATCTGCTCAAATCATCTGTGAAGGTCAGAAAATAACGATACCTTCCACGAGAATCAACACTCATTGGACCGTATACATCGGTATGTATTATTTCTAACAAGTCAGTAGCTCGTTCCATTGTTCCGGAGAACAGAGTTTTAGTCATCTTGCCCAAAAGGCATGGTTCGCAAGCATCAAATGATTCATAACCAAGTGATTCCAAAAATCCATCTTTATGGAGTTTCTTCATGCGCTTTACACTGATATGACGTATACGGCAGTGCCACAAATAAGTTGCACTATCATTATTAACTTTGCATCTTTTGGCATCAATATTTATGAATATGTGTATCACTACAATCGAGATCCAACAAACTATTTTCATTGGGTGTATGACCATTGAAGGTTTTATTCATGCAAACAGAATAACAATTATTCTCTGACTTTAAATGAATAACCATATTGCAATAAACATAATCAAATCATATCATGCTAAACGCGAAGGCCAAATAACATTTATTTAGGTTTAACACTAATCTCGAAAGTATAGGGAGTGTGCGATGATGATCATATCAATCTTGGAACTACTTCCAACACTCATCGTCACTTCCCCTTCAACTAGTCTCTGTTTATTCTGTAACTCCTGTTTCGAGTTACTAATCTTAGCAACCAAACAATTATCAAATACCCAGGGGCTACTATAAACACTAGTAATGTACACATCAATAACCTGTATATCAAATATACCCTTGTTCACTTTGCCATCCTACTTATCCACCAAATATTCAGGGCATTTCCGCTTCCAGTGACCATTTCCTTTGCAGTAGAAGCACTCAGTTTTAGGCTTTGGTTCAGCTTTGGGCTTCTTCACGAAAGTGACAACTTGCTTGCCATTCTACATGAAGTTCCCTTTCTTGAAACTACTGGTCTTGTTAATCATCAACACTTGATGCTCTTTCTTGATTTCTACCTTCATCGATTTATCATCATGAAAAGCTCGGGAATCGTTTTCATCATCCCTTGCATACTATAGTTCATCATGAAGTTCTACTAACTTGATGACGGTGACTAGAGAACTCTGTCAATCACTATCTTATGTGGAAGATTAACTCCCACTTGATTCAAGCGATTGTAGTATCCAGACAATCTGAGCACATGCTCACTAGTTGAGCAATTCTCCTCCATCTTTTAGCTATAGATCTTGTTGGAGACTTTATATCTATCAACTTGGGTATTTGCTTGAAATATTAACTTCAATTCCTGGAACATCTCATATGGTCCATGACGTTCAAAACGTCTTTGAAGTCCCGATTCAAAGCCGTTAAGCATGGTGCACTAAACTATCAAGTAGTCATCATATTGAGCTAGCCAAACATTCATAATGTCTGCATCTGCTCCTGCAATAGGTCTGTCACCTAGCGGTGCATTAAGGACATAATTCTTCTGTGCAGCAATGAGGATAAACCTCTGATCACGGATCCAATCCGCATCATTGCTACTAACATTTTTCAACACAATTTCTCTAGGAACATATCAAAATAAACATATGAAAGCAACAATGCGAGCTATTGATCTACAACATAATTTGCATAATACTACCAGGACTAAGTTCATGATAAATTTAAGTTCAATTAATCATATTACTTAAGAACTCCCACTTAGACAGACATCTCTCTAGTCATCTAAGTGATCACGTGATCCAAATCAACTAAACCATGTCCGATCATCACGTGAGATGGAGTAGTTTTCAATGGTGAACATCACTATGTTGATCATATCTACTATATGATTCACGTTCGACCTTTCGGTCTCCGTGTTCCGAGGCCATATCTGTATATGCTAGGCTCGTCAAGTTTAACCTGAGTATTCCGCGTGTGTAACTGTTTTGCACCCGTTGTATTTGAATGTAGAGCCTATCACACCCGATCATCACGTGATGTTTCAACACGAAGAACTTTCACAACGGTGCATACTCACGGAGAACACTTCTTGATAATTAGTGAGAGATCATCTTAAAATGCTACTGTCAATCAAAGCAAGATAAGATGCATAAAGGATAAACATCACATGCAATCAATATAAGTGATATGATATGGCCATCATCATCTTGTGCTTGTGATCTCCATCTCCGAAGCACCATCATGATCACCATCGTCACCGGCGCGACACCTTGATCTCCATCGTAGCATCGTTGTCATTTACGTTATCTATTGCTTCTACGACTATCGCTACCGCTTAGTGATAAAGTAAAGAAATTACATGGCGTTTTCATTTCATACAATAAAGCGACAACCATATGGCTCCTGCCAGTTGCCGATAACTTCGGTTACAAAACATGATCATCTCATACAATAAAAATATAGCATCACGTCTTGACCATATCACATCACAATATGCCCTGCAAAAACAAGTTAGATGTCCTCTACTTTCTTGTTGCAAATTTTACGTGGCTGCTACGGGCTGAGCAAGAACCGTTCTTACCTACGCATCAAAACCACAACGATAGTTCGTCAAGTTAGTGCTGTTTTAACCTTCGCAAGGACCAGGCGTAGCCACACTCGATTCAACTAAAGTTGGAGAAACAGACACCCGCCAGGCACCTGTGTGCAAAGCACGTCGGTAGAACCAGTCTCGCGTAAGCGTACGCGTAATGTCGCTCCGGGCCGCTTCATCCAACAATACCGCCGAACCAAAGTATGGCATGCTAGTAAGCAGTATGACTTGTATCGCCCACAACTCACTTGTGTTCTACTCGTGCATATAACATCTACGCATAAAAAATGGCTCGGATGCCACTGTTGGGGAACATAGTAATTTCAAAAATTTCCTACGCACATGCAAGATCATGGTGATGCATAGCAACGAGAGGGGGAGTGTATCTTCATACCCTTGAAGATCGCTAAGCGGAAGCGTTTATCAACGCGGTTGATGTAGTCGTACGTCCTCACGATCCGACCAATCCAAGTACCGAACGCACGACACCTCCGAGTTCTGCACACGTTCAGCTCGATGACGTCCTCACCTTCTCGATCCAGCAAGACGGGCGAAGTAGTAGATGAGTTCCGGCAACAATCTCCGCAGGGCTTCGCCTAAGCACTACGGAAACTATGACGGAGGATAAACTAGAGGGGACGGGGTTGCCGGCACACCGCTTGGTGTTTCTTGATGTTTCTTTGGTGCTAGTCCCGCCCCTCTATTTATATGTTGAGCCCTAGGGTCGAAACTTGGAGCAAAAGCCTACTCAAAGTCGGTTTTGCCCGAAAGGCAAGAGTCCCACTCAGACTCCAGGACCAAACGCCATAATCCTTGGCGTCTGGCCCAGACGCCATGGGCCTCGGCATCTGGCCCAGGCCCAGATGCCAGGGACTCCGGCGTTTGGCCCCCTGGCCTCCGCAAAACTCCTTTTGCACCGACTTATAGCCCCGTGGGCCTGACCCCTTGGCCTAACCATATCATCCAATATATGAATCTTTACCACCGGACCATTCTGGAGGTCCTCGTCATGTCCGTGATCTCATCCGGGACTCCGAACAACATTCGGTCACCAACATACATAACTCATATAATACTATATCGTCAACGATCATTAAGCGTGCGGACCCTATGGGTTCGAGAACTATGTAGACATGACCAAGAGACTTCTCTGGTCAATAACCAATAGCGGAACCTGGATGCCCATATTGGCTCCTACATATTCTACGAAGATCTTTATCGGTCGAACCGCATAACAACATACGTTGTTCCCTTTGTCATCGGTATGTTACTTGCCCGAGATTCGATCGTCGGTATCTCAATACCTAGTTCAATCTCGTTACCGGCAAGTCTCTTTACTCGTTACGTAATGCATCATCCCTTAACTAACTCATTAGCTACATTGCTTGCAAGGCTTATAGTGATGTGCATTACCGAGAGGGCCCAGAGATACCTCTCCGACAATTGGAGTGACAAATCCTAATCTCGAAATACGCCAACCCAACATGTACCTTCGGAGACACCTATAGAGCTCCTTTATAATCACCCAGTTATGTTGTGATGTTTGGTAGCACACAAAGTGTTCCTCCGGTAAACGGGAGTTGCATAATCTCATAGTCATAGGAACATGTATAAGTCATGAAGAAAGCAATAGCAACATACTAAACGATCAAGTGCTAAGCTAACGGATTGGGTCAAGTCAATCACATCATTCACCGAATGATGTGATCCTGTTAATCAAATGACAACTCTTTGTCCATGGCTAGGAAACATAACCATCTTTGATTAATGAGCTAGTCAAGTAGAGGCATACTAGTGACACTCAGTTTGTCAATGTTTTCACACATGTATCATTTTTCCGGTTAATACAATTCTAGCATGAATAATAAACATTTATCATGAAATAAGGAAATAAATAATAACTTTATACTTGCCTCTAGGGCATATTTCCTTCACCGACGACCTCCAGGTATCCCCTCCGGCCTTGCTCCACTGCCCGTCTTCCCACATCGCTGCATGTGGATCTTCCATAGTTCTTTGCCCAAAACGTAGCTCGTTCGGTGTACTATCCATATTGCAATCTCGTCCTCGCACTGTTTTAGACAAACACAACCGTGTTGTTATCTTCCCTTAGGACAAGGAATATGCTTCTTTTTTGTCATCGCATGTGTCATCAACTGTTATTGGCCAGTAATTGTTTCCTTTCTACCTTTTTTTGCAAACTGGGCTATCCATTTCACTTCGTTGCTACTGCGACCTTTTGGTGAACTGCACAAATCACTTTTTTCTTAAGAGTGTTTTGTGCAGTTGTACTAAAATGTCACACGGGCAACGTCTCTACATTTCAGTGCGACTACACAAAGGGAGATTGGTTTTTCTCTATCCTCCTCATCCAACTCCGAGCCTAATCTTCTCCAACTAGTTAGTCTTAAGAGAGACTGCAAAGGTGACCGACTTTTATTTACAGTCCTCTATTAACATAATCACACTTAATATCTTTGGAACAGGGACGCTCAGCTCTATTTTAGTGGAACTGCACAAAATGATCGTTATGTTGCATGCTCCAGACAACTACTTTTTTCCCAACATGCCTTGTTGATTTAGACAGAGCTGGGGGCACATTGCTGCCAATGAAAGCATGGATCAATTTTAATTTAACACCTTCTCACAACTCTGTCTTCAGTTGTGATGTAATTATTAGCTCTGATATGCTAATAATTGACATGCATTAGCAAGGAAGTTAGTTTTTTATTGTTTCCAAAAGAGCATCAATGGCAAGACACACGAAACAAACGCTGAAAGCTCACACCATTGTACAATTTCATGTCGTTGGAAAATTATTTGTATAGTACGTCAATTATGTAAACAAATGATCGAAGCTTGATAGCATTGTTAAAAGCCTCTTCATCATCCGGGTCCATGTGCCATGCACAAAATTATACTCCTTCATTCCTAAATATTTATCTTTTTACAAATTTCAAATGGGCATATTTTAGAGTGTAGATTCACTCATTTTGCTTCGTATGTGTACTCCCTCCATTCCTAAATACTCTATTTGTCTTTCTAGAGATTTTAACAAGTGACTACATACGGAGCAAAATGAGTGAATCTACACTCTAAAATATGTCTATATACATCCGTATGTAGTAGTCCATTTGAATCTCTAAAAATACAAATATTTGAGTAGTCACTCGTTGAAATCTCTAGAAAGACAAATACTCCGGAGTATATTTAAGAATCGAGGGGGTAGTGCACAACCGCATGGGAGACTCAGCCCGGTCGTTGCGCCGCATTAATAGTGAGCGATGAGCAGTCAAATCATAAGCCCCACCTTTCCCACTGTAAGTTGATCAGAAGAAGCAACCATCAATACACTCTTTTTTGAATCCGCTCATACTAGTCCATCTGTCACTATTTATAGAGCGCGCTTCAGAAAAAAGAAAAAAATTTGTGGGACCAAGGCGACTAGCAATCGGCCTGAAAATAGCATTGGTAGTTATAGCACGGCGTCTATTACTAGAGGGAATAATGCGTACACACATGCATGCACTTACTCAACTCCGTAGTAGTACTCCCTCCTTTCCGGTTTATAGTGCGCAATTCAAAAATATCAGCAATCAAGGTAGATGGCGAGTGGTGGAATACTTTTTGTAGTTTTGCAAAAGCACCTAATTAATGCTCTTGTTATCCTCAAAAAATTATTTTTATCAATATATTAATTGCAATGCATGCATGCATAAAGTACATGCATTGGTCAATTTTCTCTTAATACTTGCATGTAATGATTTAATGCACCTTGGAATCTGAACATGTGATGGAAAACAACCAAATGAAGCCTTATAAAATGGAAAAAATAAAATTTTGAGATAAGCCCTATAAACCGGAAAGGAGGGAGTACATGGAGAGAAAATTGTGGACTTGATTGCGGTTACCACACCCTAATTAATTGAGCATTAAACCAAACGCATTTGAAGTCTCTCTGGTGGTGGAAATGCATTGAGAGAAATGCATCATAATGAAGCGCGCCCTGTAAACTATGACAGAGGGAGGAGTAGTATGAAGGTGCAAAACCAAGTACGCGTATGGCCAGTCGGTCAACACACCTCCTCTTGGCATATCACTGACATATGGGACAGGAGTGTGAGCAAACCGATCTCAATTGTGGCAAAGAGCTAACCCGCCGTTCCTTAAGAGAGACGAGGAGCAAGAACACACAGACGGGCTCGCACGGAGGCCAAGATATATTCGAGCATGGTTGGTTGATCGATATCATTCATTACATGTTGGGCTGCCGTTTTCCGCCCTTCTCCAGAATAAACGTGTACTTTATCAGAGATAAAAAAATAAGAGTACAGACGCTCCACCATGCGGTTCTAGTAGTAGTACTACTCGTACTACTGCGCTTGGCTCTTCGCCTCTTCCTGAAGTCGAACAATGATGGTACTCCACATGTTGGGTACTACAGTGTATGCCTCTGACAATCTGACACCGAATGGACTAATGCATGTCCACCGAGGGTAGGTTGCATTAGTCAAAAGGTGTAAGCGAGCTTCTCCTTGTCCTGCAAGCTTCTCCTCTTCTGCGAGTTAACGGGACACACCAAAAAGTAGTGCTAGTCCATACTCCCTCCTTTCCGGTTAATATGGCTTAATCTTTTTCATGGGTAAATGAGAGTGCTTTATTCATATATAAGCATTCTTAGGACGATCAACCAAGACACTGGTCACTAGGAAGCGAGGTACCTCGCAAAAAAGAAGTAGGAAGCGAGGTGTTTCATCAAGCCAGCTCTCGGCCGCATTCAAAGTGCAGCAAGCACGGTTCGCACGAAGATGCTCCGCAAGGTTTGCAGACCTGTTTACATGCTGAATAATGGCCCTGTTTGGATACTCTCACTCAGTTAGAGGTTAGAGTGAGATTCTAACCTTGAACTAACCTTAAACTAACTCTAACCAAAGAGTTGTTTGGATGGTAGGGTTAGATTGACAATAAATATTCTTTCTCAATCATTGACTACTTTGGATCCTGTTTGGATGAGAGGGGTAACTTTTTTTACTAAATTTTCTAGTGGGCTTAGGAGAACTAACCCAAATAAGCTCCTCTAGTGTGCCTAGTTTTTTGGGGTGGGTTAGATCCAACTAACCCAAACTAACCCATCATGTTTGGATACTTTTGGGTTATTTGAGCCTCAACTAACTAAAACTAACTCTAACTTAGGGATCCAAACAGGGCCAACAAAAAAAGAGGAAATATTACCGAGCGCTCCTATTTGTAATAGGATATGAGCCAGAATTAAGCGAGAATTGTGGCGAGTGTTCCATGCAATCAACTTCCATTATCACATGCGAGAACCCTCGAAGAGAACCAAATGTGTTGAAGATTGCTTTATCACATTTTAAAATTATAATAAGAGTGCAGACGCACCTCCATCCGGTTCCTAGTACTAATATAGTACATACCTTTATAGACTATAGTAGTAGTACTAGTACTACTAGTAAACTTTACGCTTGGCTATTCGCCTATTCGGGAAGTCGAACAATAATAGCACTAGTAGTATAGTGTATGCTTCTGGCAATCTGACACCATACTAACTGTTGCACGTCCACCGCTTGAGCGAGGGAGAGCTTGCATTAGTCAAAAGTTTCTCCTTGTCCCCTCAAAAAAAAGTTTCTCCTTGTCCTGCGAGCCACCGCGCGCAAGCTTCTCCCGTCCTGCAACCTTCTCCTCGTTCGGCAAGTTGACGGGACACATCAAAGTAATGCTAGTCCATACTGCCTCCTGTCCGGTTAATATGGCTTAATTTCAAACGAGATAAATACACTATCTGTCACTGTATATTTGTAAAAATATGGTCAGTGGACTTCATAATACGCTCATTGCGCTCAATATATATATATATATATATATATATATATATATATATATATATATATATATATATTCCGGTGTTTATACGGTCACTAGCTCACCCTGACTGAGTATGTGTGTGCACGCACGTGTAGGTTGAGCACTTGAGCGTGACCGTGTGTGTTCTGTCGTGTGCTTGGACATGCATGCATTAGGGTGTCGCGCGTGTTTTTGCGTCCATGTGTACGTGTGACTTTGCATACACGTAGGGGGAGTACGTGTAGGGGCCACTAAGGAGCAGTCAAATCACACAGTAAGTTAGTCGGAAGAAGCAACCATCATTTCACTCTTCAATGACACGTACGCAATATAAAATGGTTGATATGGAGAGAAAAAGAAAACCACTATATATACAGTAGCAGGAGCCTAAGCTACAAGCCTGCTTGCTTAGGTTGCTCTCTTCACAAGCATAGAACGACGGGCCTGATCCCGCAGCTGGGGGAAGGGAATAATGTTCTGGGTGGACGCCGTCGACATCGGCGAGGGATAAAACCCATAGATGGTGCATCCCAGTCGGGGGTCACCGCGTATGGGCCGATGCCACGTCCCAACCGCCCTTCTAGCTACAGCCCGACGTCCCAGGTAGTCCATCTTCCTTTTGGAGCCGGCTTGCTCCACTGCCGTAGCTCCATCTCCATGTCGATCTTTCTCTACTTCTACCGGCTTCTACTTGTGATGAGTTTATGTCTCATGAACTAGTGCCAGTACTATTATTCTAATGACACTTCTTCTATATCTTTGCCATCAGGGATGCTCAGGTCGATTTAAGTGGAACTACACAAAAGCATCGTATGATCCGAGGGTGCCATCCGTCTTTCCTTCGACAGGTTTTACCTGGCCAAGAAATTAAATCATGTTTAGGGTTTAGGGTTTAAGTCGTAGTGACCGCAAACCGAGTATACGATAACTTTCCGCCTGCTTGCCGATGGATCGCGCCATTGAGTACTAGCACTACTGGAAGAGATTGACAAGTTGGGGGAGGACAGCTAACTGTAGCACAAACTCCCAAGAACTTTTTACATGCATGTTGTAGCCGACTATTGCGACCTTTGAACGCGGAGCAGCCGCATGCACCCAGAAGCGGCGCGGGCGATGCTCTCTTGGCCGGCGTGCCGCTTCAATGTCGGCACCAGTGAGAGGTCGCGTCCGCTCTGGCCGGGCATGAATGCGGCACTGACCGTTTCGGGCAGGAAGCACGGGCGGGTGATGAAGAGGGTTCGGGTTGGTCAGGACCGGCCGTGGTAGCGGTCCGGACGTCCGCAAACAAGAGATGTTGTACGTTAATATTGCTGCGTATGTAATTAACAACGTAAATAATGTGCCAGTTGTACAATTATTATTGGAGATGGAGATGGAAATGGAAATGGAATTTTATGTAAACACGGATATGCAAGTCTATGTCTATGTGTGTGTGTGCGCGCGACGACTCTCGTGACCTGGATGCGGGGGCATGTTTTTGATCGAGTCTTCTTTCTTGGTACATTAAAAAATCAGTCTGTCTAATTCATATCTAGATGTTATTTAAGGATATCACATCTAAGCTCGCACAAGTATATAATGTAGCAACAAGAAACAAAAAAACTAGGACAAAACAATAGACCACATACAGAGTGGACATCTACTTAGATGTGACATAACTATGTCACATCTAGATGTGTCCTAGAGAGACCCTTAAAAAATTGTCCACCAGTTTTCGTTTCTTTTTTCCGGGAACACGCGTATTCTATTTAAAACCACTGCTATGGAGAGATTTTTTTACTCCATTATAGCCTCTTGTTTGATAGAGTTTCTCGCGTCTCGCTCTCTCACCCTCTCCATATCAAAACAAGATGACAGTGTCCACTCTATCTCTCTCCTCACCGGTGGTCACAGATCCGGCCGAATCCCGTCCGCTGCAGGAGGTGAGGAGGTGCAGCATTGATGTTGTCGCCGTCAGCGACGGAGGAAGCCGATGCGCACCGTCCTCTCGGAGCCGGCGCTGGCGCGGACGAAGATCCTCTGCACCCTTGTTCGCTGCCGTCGTGTGGGCAGATCCCGCCCGCCCGCCTAAACGACATCTCACCCACCTGAGGTATAACTTCTTGTACTGGTCCAGCTCCCGAGGTCGCTGCGTGCGGGTTTTCTTCTATGCGACTACTCCCCAGCTCCCCATGTATAGTAGCTAGGGTTCGTCGGCTAGTCCAACATCACCTACTAGTACTATTATAGAGGAAATGCCACTCGAATAGTTGTCCTGATTTATGCCTCGGTGGAGGTATACATGTTGTTTCGACAAAAAGTACATGGTGGTTGTGCGGTCATTGTCCATATGGTGGTAGTACTATCATTGGTTAAATGAGAAATGCTTTTTTTCTCGGGTATCATGGTTTAGTTCCCATCAAGATAATTATGATGCTTTTGTTTGTTGGTGTACTTTTCATTAATTCTTATTGACAATTGAGATGTCGTTGCTAATCTTGTAAAACAAAGTAACAACACTATATCCCTTTTTTATATTTTTGGAAACATCAATGCGTATCTCCATACCCGGGCATGTCTTCCTCAATTTTAGTGGAACTGCACAAAATTCGATGGCCATTGTTGTTCCGCCTCACTGTCGTATGCCACGTGGTTCTTCCTTCCTCGATCTTGATTACTGAGAAGAAACAGACCACAGTGAGGATTTGTTGAACTTCATAGGTGCCTCACCCAAACTTGATGCCAAATGGATGCTGCATCACCACGATGACCTATGGATGCTCATGGTTGCGCCTCATGGTTGCGGCGGCTGGTGAAGCTGATCGATTTTAATGAAAAACAAGCTGTCTTCCGTCAGTGCTCTTTGCTTGTTACGCACAAAGATGATACCCTTTGTCAGTTCACCTTGGTTGCGTTGGAGACGCAGTCGTCTTTCACGTTGGTGCAATTTTATCACACGATCGGCCATGAACCAAATATTTCCTAGAAGAAGGATCGACGTTGGTACTAAGAGCATAAGGTATGTATTGATTTCTAAGCCTTCTCACAACTTTGTCTCCAGCTCCCCTCTAATTTTATTTGTCTAGCTATTAACTTTGATTTAAAAAATGGTGTGGAGTAAAAACCCAGATGGACGTAGTAGCCCTCCATTTTTATCTACTCCGCATATTATATTTGACTGAAGATAAACTTTGTAATACTGTCAAACCTTTCCGATAATTGAAATTAAAATTCTTTATTTGTACACACTCTCACACGTTTCCGATAATTTGGCGCATGTCTGGTTGTTCACTTAAGGGAGGGTAGTGTACCGCACGTGAAGGACAGGAAGTGCGACCAGGACGCATGGGCGTGGATCGTTAGTTCATCAGAAGTAGTACTCCCTCCGTCTAGGTGTGTAGTAAGTCATCTTACGAAAACCAAATAATTCCAAAACACTTAGGCGCGGTGCATTAACTTCTACCTCATTTTTTGTTTCTTGACATTTCAACCAATACGAGATAAAGGGTGTGCATGCTTTTAATGAGTTGATACTATCAAACACGACATGCAGTGATTAGTTCATTGCATGCAATACTATTAATTAGCAAATAACCATTAACATTTCTCGTTTTCCCCTCCTCCTTGGTCACGGCGCACAGCCTAAGATGACTTACTCACCTAGACGGAGGGAGTAGTAGTTTTCTTCACTGTATGTTAAATAAAGAGTTTCGTTTCATACTTACACAATTTAAAACGATTGTTATGGAGAGAATAAGAAAACCACTCCACTATATATTAGTCGTATACACGAGAGTACTATATGGACGCAGCCTCATTGACTTAGTGCACCTGCCTTTGGGTTTATGACATGTGGGCCCAAAATGTGGCTGGCTCACCTGTCATACAACCAAAAGCAGGTGCAGTGAAGGCACCGGAGCTCAGTCCGTACTACAGTGGTATATATATAAGCTGGAGCCTCAATGCTTGTTCACTAGGGTTTGCACTCTCCACACTCTCGCCGCACTACATATATGTATACACGCTGGAGGCTCAGTGTTCATTTGCTAGGGTTTGATATATTCACAGTCTCTCACCCTCTCTTCACCAGATCTAAACAAGACTATGTTGGCCTCTTGTCTCTCTCTCCCCCTCACAGCTGGTGAAGGAGGCGTCTGTATCCTATCGCACCGGGAAGGGGAGGACGTGCAATGTTCACTCTATCGCCTTCGGCGAGGGAGGCAATCCACTGCCGGCTGCGCTGTTCTCTTTCACCCAGCGCCTGTGCGGGAGGGCCACCGACCCCTTCTTCCTCGCTGCCGTATGTAGTGTAGGCAGATCCGGCCTCCCGCTGCACGCCTTGCCACATCACGATGGCCCTAAGGTATAACTTTCTTTGAAACCGTCGTTGCTCTAGCTGCATGTGGATCTTTTTCGATCTATAGTCGAATCTAGGTCTTGGTTCAAAGAGGAAAGAAGGGTGCGGTGGGCTGGAACAAGAATCTAGGACGTGGTACAATGAGGAAAGGAGGGACAGAAAGTAGTATAGACTGGCTATCCAGCTGCTTTGTTGGTCGAAAAGGGAAAAGGGGGGTAACGCAGTACACACATCTGTAAGGAACCGATCTGTTTGTTGAAAAGGGAAAGAAACTAGGTGGTCGAGTAGTTTGTGCAGGACTAGATTTGCTACCCTCACATAGGAAAAAGGTTCAAAGAGAAAAAATATGGGACCAACGCATATATGTTGCTTGGCTACATACTCTGCATCACCCATTTATACGTGTGGACGCACATGGTGCTGTCATGTCCCATACAACTATTTTGTTGTTGTTAATCTAAGAATGCCGCTGGAAAATTGAAGCAATGCCACTGTTAAAAGTAAATTACATTTTTAACGAATGTTGTTTCAAGAGAATGTCTCTGTTAATATGAATCAATGCAACCGTTTTAGAAATGCTACTATCCTACTTTGTTTTCCATCCAAGATAAGTTAGATGCTTCTTTCTGTCACCGTTGGTTTCATCCTCCTTTATCGGCAAGTAATTGTTTCCTTTTTGCCTCTGTTAAAACAGGGGTATCGATTCAACTTGTTGCTATTGCGACATTTTGCTTTGCTACTCGAAACACTTATGTTTTAAGAGTGTTTTGTGCAGTTCAACTTGAATGTCACACCGGTGACTTTGCTTAATTTTGGTGGAACTGCACAAAAGGAGATCGAGATTTGTTTCCAGTCTTCGTGGCGAGTTGTTTGAAATCTTGGTCTCATCCACATGATGTGCAGTGTGCTTTTAGATGTTGTGCTACTTGTTTTGGTACTGTTTTAAATAAATGTTGAATTGAAGCTATTCTATTGCTGTCTTTTCCCATTAAGTAGTGAACAAAAATGGGACCAACCCAGACATGATGCTTGTTGCTTTGTTACAACAAATTCAGCATCGCCCCCTTTATAAGCCAGTAATTGATGCCACTCTCAGAGTTAATTACTGAATCTTATTTCAAAACTGCAACACTTGTTAGGGATTGGCAGGATTACCATTTTTGTGGCCGCATGTTTCATCCTCCTTTATTAGCCAGTAGTTGATTCCTTTTTTGCCTCCGTTCAAATAGGGATATCTATTCAACTTGTTGCTATTGCGACATTTTGCTTCGATACGCGAAACACTTTGCTTGATTTCAGTGCAACTGCACAAAACGAGATTGGATTTCCTATTCGTGTTGGCAGATTCGTATTTTATCCTGGTCTTCTCATGAAAGGTCAGTACAGGCCTTCATCCACATGATTGTGCAGTGTGCTTTGAGATGTTGTGCTACTTTTATTGGTACTGTTTTAAATAAATGTTGAATTGAAGCTATTGTATTGCTGTCTTTTCCCATTAAGTAGTGAACAAAAATTGGACCAACCCAGACATGATGCTTGTTGCTTTGTTACAACAAACTCTGCATCACCCCCTTTATAAGTAGATGGAAGCACATATTGTTGTTGCGCCCACTCTCCCCTGGAACTGTTTATGCTTTTCGTTAATCTAATGCCGCTTGTAAAATTAAGCAATGCCACTCTCAGAATTAATTAACTACTGAATCTTCATTGAAAACTGCAACACTTGTTAGGAATGGTACTATCCTGCTTTGTAGTTCTTTCTACATGTTTAACCAAGGTATTGTTAAGATAATGTCTCTGTTAAAATGAATCAGTTGCATTGTTTTAGGAATGGTACTTTTCTGCTTTGTCGTTCTTTATACATGTTGAAACAAGGCATTGTTAAGATAATGTCTCAGTCAATATGAATGAATCACACTGATGGAGAATTGCTACTCTCCTACTTTGTTTCCCATTAAGATAAAGTAGATCAGTAGATGCTTTTCTTCTGTGAGTACAAGTCATCAACCATTATTTCTCAGTAATTTTTTCCCTTATACCTATTGTTGCTTACAGGGATATCAAAATTAAAGCTCGGTTTTATTCCGACTTCGATTTTAGTTGAACTACACAAAAGGAGCAATGTGTCCAACGCAAACTGCTGCATTACTGGGTCCAGTTGGTCGTTCCACTTTGCAGAAAGAAGCTGTCACTGTTTGTGCTACATTACAGAAGGAATGACCGAGAAGCTTTATAGAGTATTATTAGACGCTGGTGACATGACTAGCCTGTAGAGAGCATTGGCAATTTAACAACACGTGGAGTGCACTGGGTAAAAAGTGTCCAAACAAGTACAAGAAGCTACGATGGGACTCCACGATCATAGGCATTACATATTTAGAATGGGAAAAGCTTTTCAAAGTTTAATCATTGATGTTAGCAAGAAGACGTTAGTTTAATATATTGGAATTGGAAAACCTTGTCAAAATTTGCTCATTGATGTTAGCCAGAAGACATGCATTTGCTATTTTTGAGTGGGACGCCCTTGCTGTGAGCAGCGTCGATTGTTTTTTCCTATTCCTGTGTTCAGTTTAGAAGTAAATAGTTACTCTGCTCAGGTATTCCTGTGTTAAGAGTTTGTTCTGAATATTTTCTATGTAATGCCAGGCCTTGTGTTTGATTACAAAGTTGAGCTTGGAATGTTGTGGCATGCGGCATCACAAGCTGTTCACCGTGCCTCCTGAGAATAATGCTTCATATTATTTTGCATGTCGATCTAATGCTAGTGATTTGCTTGTTAAGAATATCATCCTCTTCTATTGTTTCCGTGCTTAAGAAGTTCATCGTCTTATGTTTCATACATAGCCTATACGACAAGTCGGGTAGGTTAGATGTGAAACCACATGATCTTCCGACCAACTCATGATATTAGGCCGTGATTGGATCGTCGCTTTCCAACCAAAACCGCTTGTAAAACTGACACTTGTAAATAAAAGCAGATGGTCTCGGGCGAAGCGCTTGGTTGGTCGATTTCGACTAGTAAAATATCGGAAGTACTTCACACACGATAAAAACGCTGAACAAAACTTGGACGATTGCCAATCCAGCCGTTAGCTGTTGTTTCAGCCTTGCCCATGGATGGCATGATACGCACGTCATGCATGTATCGTCTGGTAATGTTGTCCATATAGCAGTGCTCGTAAAATATACACTGGTCTCTCAAATTACATGCGTAACCCGCTGGTTTTACTTACAGACCTCGAGCCCTCGGTTTCATTACGCCTGTATTTTACGCGTTGTTTCCGATGATGAGTAAATTACACTTGTATGTTAATACATGTTTGAAATAAAATAGAGCTCCCAAGCTCGGCCTTATCGTTTCATGCCGTCTCAGTTTCTCGAAGGTGCTCATAGGTGTCCGATGATCCTGGCTTCCTGAATGAGCAGTAGGCGCTGTGTTAGACCATCCGTAGGGCCCGCGAGGCCCTCTCCGTCATCCTTCGAGTTATTGCGCTCGCCGTGGCACCGAGCATTGTTAACATCGTCAACAAACATGAGGATTCAGGAGATGACTTTATTTTGACTAGATGACACTAGGGAGCCACTAGGGCCATAGTCGTATGTACGCAAGTGCCTCCTTATTATGTACAACTATATTTTTTTTGCTTCCTCCTGGTTTCCTGACATCACGGTCCCACACCATTGTCAACCTATGTAGTCAATATAAACGAGAGAATTGCACAAGGTGCGGCCGATAGCTGGGACCAAGCAGCTCGAGCAGTATTTGTGTTTTTCAGGCGTGAGCAATGCAGAGTTTTTCTTGGCAATGATTTCGTTGTTGTTCAGAGGAGAGTTGGCCCGTCTAGCCCAGGCCAGATATCCAGCCCAGATACTAATTTTTTGTGGGGGAACGTAGCAGAAATTCAAAATTTTCTATGCATCACCAAGATCAATCTATGGAGATTCTAGCAACAAGAGAGGGAGAGGATGAGTGCATCTTCATATGCTTGAAGATCGTGATGCGGAAGCGTTACAAGAACGCGGATTGATGGAGCCGTACTCGTCGTGATCCAAATCACCGATGATCCTAGCACCGAACGGACGGCACCTCTGTGTTCAACACACGTACAGCCTGGGGACGTATCCTCCTTCTTGATCCAGCAAGGGGAGAGGAGAAGTTGAGGGAGAGCTCCGGTAGCACGATGGTGTGGTGGTGGAGCTTGCAGTTCTCCGGCAGGGCTTCGCCAAGCACTACCGAGGAGGAGGTGGAGTTAGAGAGGGGGAGGGCTGCGCCAGGGGCAAGGGTGAAGCTCCCATGTGCCTCCACACTATATATAGGGGTGGAGGGGACTGGTTTCTTGCCCTCCAAGTCCATTGGGACGTTGGCAAAGGTGGGAGGAAAGAAATCCCATCATTTCCTTCCCCACCGATTGTTATCCCCCCCTTTTAGGGATCTTGATCTTATCCCTTCGGGATATGATCTTATTCCTTCTAAGGGGGGATCTTGGTGCGCCTTGAACAGGGGTGTGGGGCCTTGCCCCCACTACCCACGTTCATGTGGGTCCCCCATGCAGGTGGGTCCCACTCCGGAACCTTCTAGAACCTTCCCGGTACAATACCGAAAAATCCCGAACATTTTCCGGTGGCCAAAATAGGACTTCCCACATATAAATCTTTACCCCTGGACCATTCTGGAACTCCTCGTGACATCCGGGATCTCATACGGGACTCCGAACAACATTGGGTAACTGCACACTAATTCCCATAACAACTCTAGCGTCACCGAACCTTAAGTGTGTATACCCTACGGGTTCGGGAATCATGAGACATGACCGAGACAGCTCTCTGGCCAATAACCAATAGCGGGATCTGGATACCCATGTTGGCTCCCACATGTTCCACGATGATCTCATCGGATGAACCACGATGTCAAGGATTGAAGCAATCCCGTATACAATTCCCTTTGTCAATCGGTACGTTACTTGCCCGAGATTCAATCGCCGGTATCCCAATACCTCGTTCAATCTCGTTACCGGCAAGTCACTTTACTCGTTCCATAATGCATGATCCCGTGACTAACTACTTAGTCACATTGAGCTCATTATGATGATGCATTACCGAGTGGGCCCAGAATACCTCTCCGTCATACGGAGTGACAAATCCCAGTCTCGATTCATGCCAACCCAACAGACACTTTTGGAGATACCTGTAGTGCACCTTTATAGCTACCCAGTTATGTTGTGACGTTTGGTACACCCGAAGCATTCCTACGGTATCCGGGAGTTGCACAATCTCATGGTCTAACGAAATGATACTTGACATTAGAAAAGCTCTTAGCAAACGAACTACACGATCTTGTGCTATGCTTAGGATTGGGTCTTGTCCATCACATCATTCTCCTAATGATGTGATCCCTTTATCAATGACATCCAATGTCCATGGTCAGGAAACCATAACCATCTATTGATCAACGAGCTAGTCAACTAGAGGCTCACTAGGGACATGTTGTGGTCTATGTATTCACACATGTATTACGGTTTCCGGTTAATACAATTATAACATGAACAATAGATAATTATCATGAACAAGGAAATATAATAATAACCATTTTATTATTGCCTCTAGGGCATATTTCCAACATTTTTTCAAGATGAAAATGGCTAGCCCAGCTATACGTTTTTTTGAGGAATACCCAGGCAAGGCCAACTTGTTATTCTCTGCCCCGCTAGGCTGCAAATCTTTCCTAGGAGGGATCCATTAGGCTTAACAGGAAAAAGGGCTTTAAAAAATAATAAATGGGATGTAATTATAAAAACTGGGCAGTAACTATAAAAAATGCACCAAACATGAAATTAGTTTATAAAATATTATTTATTGATTTTGAAAATCTTAAATTTTCATTGTTGCGCACGCAATCTTTCGTTGGATTTTTACATAATAGAAATTTATATTTAATCTGACTAGAAATTTTGCGATAAAAATATGTCGGATCCCATCAAAGTGTGGGAAATTTTATTGAAGTCTGTCTTCAACGGTTGGTTGAAATTATTAATCGTTGTTCTAGCTAGAAAATGGGTTGTACTTTTAACAAACTGTAAATGGGCTGTAGTAAATTCCATTTGAATTCAAAAATGGGTTGTACATTCTTACAAATCGCAAATGGGCTATAAGTTCTCTGCCACACACTTGTGGGCCTACTAAGTTGACGCGTCCCCTAAAAAAATAAGTTGACGCGTATGCAAGGCTTTGTCAACTTATTATAGTCAACACACGGTTCTAGCAGCAGTGGCTATTGGATGTCTATCCAACGGATGTCGTGCTTCTTCTTCAATCTCGGATATTCTTAGCTTCGGCCACCCAAAAAATGATACCTCCCCCTGACATCTGGGGCGCACCGTTTCGGACGCTGGCCTGTGGGCCTACTAAGTTGGAGCGTACCAAGGGCTTTATCAACTTAGTCAATATAAATGATTCTAGCTTCAGTGATCGTACGATGTCCATCCAACGGCCGTAGTGCTTCTTCAACCTCTGGTCTTCTTGCTCCAGCCGCCCAAAGCAGTGCCGGTCGTGCCGCCTGCTCCTGCCTCTCGTGGCCGGTTGTGCTGCCGCGGAGGCCTCACCGTGCCCATACTACTCCCACCGCTGGCCAGGTCATCCCTCCACTCACCCACACCCCCTGTTATTCTGCGGCGACGGTAGCCTCACACCGCAGCCGAACCAGTGAACCCTCGTACTCCTCTCCATGTGGGCTTCCACTTCTGCATCTTCCCTAGCTCTGCGTCGTCCCCTTCCTAGGCCTCGCCGTCGTCCACCGCCCTGGTGCTCTCGACACGGCGTGGTCAACATGGTCAATGACCGAATTCCATCGGAAGAGTACTGTACGTAGAGAGGCTGACAGCTGGGTCCACAACGGCCGCAAGGAAGTGCCTCCTTATTACGCACAAAATAATTATTCCTCCACCTGACAGCAGGGACCCACTGGACGGGCCACCTTATTTCGTGAAAAAAAGTTTCCCCCCTGACTACTGGGACCCACCGGATGGGCCATCGTATTTCACGAAAAAAACGTTCCCCCCGCTGTCAGCTCGGACCCACCAGAAGGGCCTCCTTATTACGCGCAAAAAAATGAATACTCCCCTGCTAGCTGGGACCCACCTTGGTAGGAGGATGACTTGTGGGCCTACTAAGTTGACGGGGACGAAGGGCTTTTTCAACTTAGTCAATATGAACGATTCTAGCTCCATTGACCGTACGATGTCTATCCAACGGCTGTAGTGCTTCTTCAACCTCTGGTCTTGTTGCTCCAGCCACCCAAAGTAGCGCCGGTCGTGCCACCTACTCCTGCCTCCCGTGGCCGGCTGTGCTGCCGCGGAGGCCTCACCACACCCTACTATTCCCACCGCTGGCTAGGCCCTGTGGCGACGGCAGCCTCACACCGCAGCCGAACGAGTGAACCCTCATACTCCTCTCCGCGTGGGCATCCACTGTCGCGTCTTCCCCGGCTCCGCGTCGTCCCCTTCCTAGGCCTCGCCATCGTCCTCCGCCCTGGTGCTCTCGGCGCGGCGTGGTCAACATGGTGAAGGAATGACTTCCATCGGACGTGGACTATACGTGGAGAGGCTGACAGCTGGGTCCACGACCGCAGCAAGGAAGTGCCTCCTTATTACACGGAATATAATGATACCTCCACCTGACAGCAGGGACCCACCGGACGGGCCACTGTATTTCGCGAAAAAAATGTTTCCCCCCTGACTTCTGGGACCCACCAGCTACATCTTCGCACACAAGGAAGTGCGTCCGAAAAAAAACAATTCGCCCTCCTGACTGCTGGGACCCACCAGCTACATTTTCGCACGCAAGGAAATGCATGACAATTAGGACCCACCTGGTCGAAGCATATGTAGCGTTGTCATCCTGGTCGCAAACGTGTACGTACATATATACTGGTCGATGTAGAGGCGCGCACGTGTCGTAGTAGAGGCGCGCACGTAGCATGTACATGTACGTATAGTGGCCAGCGTGCAAGAAAGAAAATACGGTCACGTATGTGTACATGCGGGCGGGGTCTCGAACGCCTACTCGCGCATATGTACGGCCATGGCTCGTGTACATGGCTGGGTCAGAACGGAGAAACATCATCGTCATCGTGTTCATGGGGAGGCAATGGAATGCGTCGTTTTCATGGGGAGGCAACGGAATGCGTCGTGTTCATCGGGAGGCAGTGGAATGCGTCGTTTTCATGGGGAGGCAATGGAATGCTTGTGTTCATCGGGAGGCAACGGAACACATGGGAGCAAACCGGCTGGGTCAGAACAGAAAGCGTTGTCGTGTTCATCGGGAGGGCTTGGACGGAACAGGTGATGGAAACGAGGCCTGGCGTACCGCAGAACGGAGGAAACGGCCTTGTGTTCGACCGGCCATGTTCGAAACGGGATCCTGTTCATCGAGAGGGGTCTCGTGTACCGCAAAATGGAGGAAACGGACATCTTACGGTCGAAATGGGCGTCCTGTTGATCGGGAGGGGTGTGGCGTACCGCAAAACGGACGAAACAGACTTGTGTTGGAGCGCTACGGTTGAAACGGGGGTCCTGTTCATTAGGAGGGGTGTGGTGTACCGCAAAACGGACGAAACGGACTTGTGTTGGAGTGCTACGGTCGAAACCAGGGTCCTGTTCATTGGGAGGGGTGTGGCGTACCGCAAAACAGGACTCCACGGGATACTGTTCATCTCCACCGTCGACCTCCTCCAGCCTCCACGGGCTACCGTCGACCTCCTCCAACCTCCACGGGCTCCTGTTCATCTAGCCTCCACCACGCGCTACTCCACCGTCTACTGTTCAACCACCCCTCCATGGGCACCCCTCCACTGTCTACTGTTCATGCAGCCCTCCACGGGGTCATCCTGTTGATCTAGAGGCAACGCCACAGGGTCCTGCATCCACCCC
>NC_041393.1:107702725-107703284 GCF_002162155.2 Triticum dicoccoides
TATTCATCCAACCCCCCCCCCCGCAACGCTCACTGTTTATCCAGAGAGGCAGCATCAATCGGCTTCAGTTAGCAGCAGTAGCGAAGGAATCCCTCGATCGGGTTCAGTTAACAGCCATCGATCAATCTCTCGAGTCCAGTAATGCGTAGCCTGCAGTGCAATCGCTCGGGTTCAGTTAGAGCCCAACGCCTCGCTTGGGTTTAGTTAGAGCCAACGCCTTGCACACACGCGCATACGTGTATGAGAGAAACGTGCATCGCTCGTCCCCCGACCGCCCACCGTAACCGGGAACTCCCCAAAATTTTCCTCGCCCTTGCTTCTACCATGGTTTTTTCCGTCATGGACGGCCCAAAGAATGTCATGCAGCTGCGTCTCCGGCCCGCCCAGGACGAAAAGCCCATTTTCTGTCATGATTTTTTGTCATAGAAGTAGGAGCCCACCACATCGATGATGATACCGGGTTTTGTCACAATTATGGTCGTAGAAGTGCCATATGTATGACAATTTTTTTTCATTCGGCCCAAAATGTCACGGATGTGTCTTTTTTGTAGTGTAACCT